>NW_017729001.1:33850254-33861900 GCF_001723915.1 Gavialis gangeticus | reverse complement strand
GCATTAGAGAGTCCTTGCATGGCTTTTCCTTATAACAGCAGAACAAGGGCCTCGTGCATGCAAAGCAACACATGCGAAAGTTTCACAGTGAAACAGTAAAAAAGGAAATGATTTTCTCTGCAATCAGCCTGTGAACTCACTGCCACAAGATAGCATTGCAACCATGAGCTTCGGGAAACGACTGGATGGTTTCATAGCCATCCTTCTAGGCCACAAAACCCCCCATGTTTCAGGACACAACGGAGCAGAGGACAAAAGATCCCTTGTGCATAGTTGGTCTAATAAAAGATATCACATCTTCCCGAAGAACTTACACAGCTGCAACCAACAACCTTGTGCATACTATTTAAGTTGGTCTAATAAAAGATATCACGTTCACCTGAAGCACCTCGTCGGCCTGTGTCCGTAGACCAACGTGGCTACACCCCACACCCCTATAACCTTGTTTCACAGCTGTCCACTATGGCACCTTCCCCAGAGGCCTCTGCTTATGGCCACCGACAAAGACTGGACCCAGCAGACATGGTTTGTCCAGTCCTGTGCCCCTGTTCCTCACCCTACCCCGGAGGACTTGGAGCAGCTTTTGGTGCGGGGGGGAGAAAGCTGCTTCCAGAGACGTCTGCTCTCCAATTAACGAGCCTGACGAGAAGACCACGGAAGCCAACAGCAAGACCCCGGCTTGACACGGCGAGCGTCCGGAGACCCGGAGGCACAGGAGGGCTGCAAGAACCTGGCACATGGTTTCTTTCCGGGAGTAGCAAGAGCTAGGAAAAACAAACAAGTCTAACTAAATGCTTTGGCAATTATACAGACAAACAAATCACTTTTCCAAATTGCTTCTTTGGGGAATTACAGCTCCTGGAAATGAAACACAAACAGATTATTAAAAAAGAGCTTCCCGTTGGGAGAGAAACAGTATTTACAAGAGAAGATGTGCCTAGCTGGACCTCTAATTGCTGTTCATTATCTCATATTGATTTAATTAGTTGCTGCTCTCAGGTCTAAATTGCCTGCTGTCCTCAGCAGGGATTTAGGAACTGGGGTGTTTGAACTGACCTCGCGGGGTAGCGAAACGCACTGCCCCCCCCCCTGCACGCAATGCCGGGGTCACCTAATGGGGTGCCGTTAATCTGGCTGTTTGGAGGTGGGCAAGGACGGTGAAACATCCTCGTGGGCTTCTCCCTTCTGTTTAATCTGTGGTGGCTGTGAAGAGCTAATTAGCTGAAGTAATTAGAGAGAGTGTCTTCATAAGGCAGAATTAGACTGTCTTTGTGAAAGCATAGTAAGATATATCATCTGGGCTGCCTGCGAGAGTGGGAGGTCACTTGGAAAGCAGAAACATTGTGAGATGCAGAGAGAGAGATAATCTTCTGGGACTGCACCACCCTCCCTGCTCCCATGAGCCACATTGGGAGCAAAAATCCCACCCCAACCCACAGCCTCACCTGAGCAGGCCTCTACCACAACCCAACCCAACCCAACCCAACACAAGCAGAAAGCCCAGCGGGCTCTTAACATTTTGGTGTAGTGACCCTCAGGGACCAATTGTTTTGCAGATTCCTGCTTTATAATTGCAAGTGATTAACGAGGGAGCTGTCAATCATGCTTAAGAAGATCACTAATTGCTTCTTGAAGATAATCATGTCCAAGCAGCCTGACGCATTGTTCTTCGCGCGGCATTTGGCGCCAGCCGAAGTCATGAGCCTCCCCTCGCTGCAGCGCGCGGGTCCCCCCGGGATGATCACGGTTTGAAGGGGGGCCTGGCTGCTTCACGTGCCTGCCAGGAGATAAGCTGGCATTTCCCGCAGGACTCTCACCGCCTCCTCTGCTCTCTGCCCGGAGAGCCATCACCTCTGGGACTTGGCATCATCTGAGCACCTTCAAGCACCTCCATCAGGAAAAAAAAGGAAAGATCAAGTAGCCGAACAGCTTGTGTTTCCCCTCCCTAATGGGACAAGAGAATATTTTTGCACCCTGACAGTTCAGTCTGTGGGTTCAAGGCCTGAAAAGCCAGTGGTTTCTTTGTGGCACAGAAACATTGCAGCAGTGAGTATAACAGGTGGCCCCTTCACTTCATCCAGGGGGCTTGGACATGCATCCTCCTTTGGGTCTTTTCTTTTGTTCCTCTGGGGTCTATGAACCATCTGATTGGCATGGACTGTAATCTCCTTGCATGGTACAAAGGACAGCCAGGGGGTCATGAAGCACTGTAAAGCCTAAAGCAAAGGAAATCTCCCCCCCACCCATGCACACCATCGCTCTTCAAAGACCCTCTGAGCTTGGGACATGCACACCAATCAGTGATACTGGCTCTCAGTGCTCCTGCCTGTTTGTGTAGCAAAAGGGTCAGGGAAATGTTGGGCTTTGAATAAGTGACCCTGGCCTTGCACAGGTTAGTAACACCAGTTTGGAGAAGCAGAGGTCACGGGGAGAATCCCTTTAGCAGCAAGGTGTCCCCCGCTGCAGGCACCACGCGCTGGAACCGGACGCGAATGAGATCTGAGGAAATTGGAGATACAGCATCTGTTAAAAAATGATCCTCTGTGCATCGAATCAGTATTCCACAGGCCGCTCTGGATTCAATACATCAAAGGCTGAAGGATCATACCACCCTATTAGCTACAAACTTTAATTTCCCTTCGGGGCTGGTGTGTTACAATGGAACTACAGCAGCAATTACAACTTTTCCTCTGCTGACAACCTGTTTGGATCAATAATGTCCTCCACGTCTGGAAACAAGATGGGCTCCATCAGCCAAACAAGCAAAACAACCAGCCCCATGATTCTCCTCCAAGGAGCCTGCCAGCGGGGCTTCGGTACCGTCTGAGCCTGTCCCCAGCACTGGGGTAGCACGGTTACAGGCACGGCCTCCTTGGGACCGCTCCAGACGTCTGGACAGGATGTTGGGTCCCAGACACGGTGTGCAGTTTGCACTTGGCTTATTCTTGGAAGAAGCCCACATTTCCACCGAAGCTCGGGGGCTTGTGTCCTGCTCTCTGGAGGGAGGGACTGGCCGATCTTTCCAAGGAAATATTTCAATACTTCTGCTGGGCCAGGGGAAAAAAATCCAAAGGTTGCTAAGGTTGATACATGTGTCTGTGCATGTGCCATCAAATGTTTTTGTAAATGTTATGGCGAACGAGCAACCGGATTTTCATTGTTAGCATCGTGAGCACTTCGCAGCAATAATTAATGATGCAACGGGTGCTGCAGACTTCCACTAGTCTGGCCCCTGCCTGGGTCAGGAGCTGCGGAGAGCAGGGTTTCCCTGAGCTCTGGGGCAGTTTTACACTACACCTCCACCTGTGCAGCACACGGGCACATGCACATGTGCATGCACACACACACATGCATGCACACACGTACACACACATAGTGCTGCTGTGCCATTTTCAGGGGACACGGGGGAACATGATGCCTTAGCTGTCCCTGCTGTATTGCCAGAGATGTGAAACCCCTGCAGGATGCCATGAAGGGAATGGGAGAGGGGGCAAGCAGAGCCTGAATGCTTCCAAAACAAGTGTCTAAAAGCTCCTGGAGCAGTGAAGTCTTGCTGTTAGGGGTGTCGGAGAGCTCAGGACAGAGAAGCCAGCCAGAAGAAATAGAAATCTCCCTCCGGAGCCTGCCTTAAACAGAAAGCCCCAGTCTCAGAGTCATAGTTTCATAGTTTCGTAGTTGGTTGGGTCGGAAGGGACCTGAGCCGATCATCAAGTCCTGCCCCAACTACATCATCCCAGCCAGGGCTTAAAAACCTCCAAGGACGGAGATGCCACCACCTCTGTAGGTAACCTGTCCCAGGGTTTCACTGCCCTTCTAGTGAGACGGTATCAACACAGCTTCTTCCAGCCCTACATTCGACTAGCTGAGCCAAGCCCAGGGCAGGGCACCCTGGCCGCCTGGGGAAGACATTCCCAAGTTGGTTTCTCCACCAGTTTCCTGAGGGATTCGTCACACCATTGTAAGTCTCCTTGTATGCAGCATCAGCTCTTTATTATACGCTCCTGTAGTATAGACACACCAGAGCGGCAATGCGACACTCTTCCAGGGTATGCCCCATCCCTTTGGAGGGTCCAAGTACCCACATCTCCTCCTATGTAGGCACCTAGACACTTATGTCCTATGCACGTCACCCTTCCCATGAGACAGATAAGTTGAAGTTAGGATCAAAGTTTTCCTGTACTTAGTACAGTGCCTGGGTTACTCTGTTCCTTGTCCGTGGCATGGAGCCAGGGCGCATAGAGAAATGGTAATAAATCTATTCACTGAACTAGAGCTGACTTGGGAATTGAAGAGAAGAAAAATCAAACAGGAGTGAGTGTGGTCTCTGCACCTAAGACAGATGGCCTGGTGGGGCCATAAAAAAAAGTGGTACCGAACTTGTGGGCGGACCGGGATGCAGTAATTGTGATCCTTCCATGAATAAGAGCAGAGCAGCTCCCTGCAATCACCCCCTCATCTCTAAGATGGTTGGACACCTGTCTGGCAATGGGCAAGGGCCATGATTTAAGTCGGGCGTTTGAGATGTTTGAATGCAGCAGATGGACTGCACCTACTGGAAGCATTTGAGCTTTTAGTGCTGGCGTGCTCCACGGGCCTGTGTGCCAGGAAGGGAAAGGGGGGGACAGCCCTGCTATGCTCGCAGCTCCAGGTGATGGCTGGGAAATTGCAGGGTTGAGCCTATAAAGTTTATAAAAAAGCAAAGCCTGCCACACTGCAGGATGGGAGAAGCCAGTGCAATGGCTTTGAAAGAACAGATGTGCAATGTGTGGGTCCCTAGGCCACCTCCTTGGGACCGACTACTCCTCCTCATGGTGCAATAGGGGAAAGGTTCGTGGCTTGGCTTGCTTTGCACCTGAGCCCATCAGTGAGCACGTCCAACGGGCATGGTAGGGAGGTCACTCATTGCCCTGGCCAAAGAAACAGTGCCTTGCAAGCAGATATGCACAGAAAGGCGCTTCCAAGTGCACGGTCACAGGCACACACGCATCCAGGAGCTGCTCTTGCCCAGGCAGAGCCAGGGTTCCCATGCAATACCAGTCAGGACAGCCGCCTGGAATAGCTCAGAGCAGCTACGTTTGCAAAGGCTGCAGCTCAAGAAGCAGGCACAGAGCATCCTCGGCCACCAAGAGCATCTGAGAAAGAGCCAGCCCTTGGCCAACAGTGAGCCAGGTACTACTGCTGCATTTGTATGACATTTTAAGGTGAGAACATTCATAGTTTAATATCCAAATTTGATAACCATTCAACTGCCTCTGGGGTATCTGCATGGATCGCCATTAAATGATCTAACTGGGCGATCGATCACAATGTGCCGCACCATCTGAAATATCACCGTCTGACATTGCAACCCGGGCTCTCCTTAATACTCCATTTATGAAGTAGTGTCCACATGAAGTTTCTGGATGCAGCTCAGAGAGGGAGGACCAAATCTTTCTCGGCAGGTCCATTCCTGGCTGAGGGATTTGAGGTTCGCTGCTGATGTATTTCTGCAGGAGGCTGGTATTTGCCCAGGCTTCCTTCCATCGTTTTTCGGTGCTCTTATTATCATCATAGAGCTTCTTGGTGGCATATTTCCAGAAGGGTTTTGTAGGGATCTGGGTGACCTTCCACGAGCATGATGATACCAGCGTGCTTCATCCAGCAAAGCTTCATTTCTCCTCCACGAGGCCTCGGCTTCCCAGCTTCCATCGCCCATTCCTCCGGGAAAGCCCAGCTCCTCTTGCCATGCCGTGTTTACCTGCCACAAGTGCTGGCATCAGCTCCCGTCTATTCATCACAAATTCCTATCGCTTGAAGTTCCCGGTGTAATGTGCCGTGTTGAACAAATTCCTGCTTTGAAATACAGATGCTCCTCATACCATAAGCATGTCTTTGTTACTTGTCATGTAATGTTATGTACTGCTCCGGGAACTGACAGTGAAGCCATATTTCCCCGCTCTCGATTCTTTCTGGCAGCTCGGGTTGTTTCTCACGGAAACCCATCCATTGTGTTGCAAGTAATGAATATCACACCACTGGGCCTTCTTTAATCAATCCCTTTTCTCCGTCCCTCTTTGAAATGGGCCTGCTATTTCTCCAGCGTTCGAGCTGCATGGGTATTTACAGTGCAAGGAAGCAAACCTTTGTGCTGCTAAATGTCAGCATGTTGAGAATGAGTGGTAGGGATTTAATGCGCCCAAATGCAGGAGGCGGAGAGGACCGGGACAAGAAGCCAGGCCCATGTCGCCACATCCTGGTCTCCGGGCCTGGCTTTCACAGAGCTGCACAGGTTGGTGTCCTTGCATTATTGTATGTTTTTTTTCTATTAGCAGCTAGCAGGGACCAGAGCCACCTGTCAGAGATGCTTCCTAACCCCAAGACAAGTCAGGCTGAGATTATCGGGGAAGATGTATCATAAGTGATGCTTTATAGATGGCTTTACGGAGGTGCAGAGAGTTTAAATGACTTGGGGAAGGCCATACAGAAAGTCTGAGCCCAAATCTACAAACTGAATCTGGGACACTGGCCTGCGTCTTACCCACAAGCCACACTCAGGGAGTCAGGAGAAAACCTTTTCTTTGATACGCCTCTAGCAAACCATTGTCTGGAGCCCCCTAGCCTGGTACTCAGTGGCCCAGCACAATTAACATATTGCAGTAATCAAGGTTTGACCATTAACTGGAAGTCTCCAGGCCTGGGCTAGAATTGTGGGTTTCTGGGAGAGTCTTATCAAGGCCTTGAACCGTGATGGTGCCGTTATGAATAGCAACACGGACACGATATAAAGTGATGTTAATCATCACGGGATATCAATGTGCGTAGACCTAAGGCTGTCCTGCATGTACAGTCTAGATGTCCAAAAGTCAAATCGGTCGCTACCCTCACTCCAAGAGAAGTTATCTTAGGTGGCAGCATGTTGGGACGGCCACCCTGGGAAGTGGCTTTCCTTTACAGACACCCAGCAAAGCAGATGACTTGCTCTTCCATTACAAACGGCCACGGAGCTGCAGCATAGTATGGACAGAGCTGAAAAGAAATGCTAGCAAATAGGGACGTAGGATGTGCTGTGCTGGGTCCAGCCAGCGCAGCACGGTGACTTGACTCTCCCCATGACTAGTAGCAGATGCTTTAGAGGGCTGCATCACACCGAATGCCCTGGTTAGCAAGGTGCCTAAGTGTGTGCTTAATGTGCAAATCAAAAGAGGGGTTAAAGTGTTGGAAGTGAGGCACACTGACTCAAAGGGTGCTCACGCATAGGAACAAGCTACCTAAAGAAGTGGTGGGATCTCCAGCCCTGGAAATTTTCAAGAGCAGCTTCAACTGGCACTTGGCTGGGCTGGGTTGGTCGGGAATGATCCTGCCTTGAGCAGGGGCCTGGGCTAGATGTGACCTTGTGAAGTCCCTTCCTGATCCTAAAGGCAAGGCAGAAGTATGCTGCTTCTTTTTTGATATAGATACAGAACAGCAACTATAATTTTACATTTAGGTGGTTGGGCCAGACATTTGCATCAGGAGCAGCAGAGTGTATCGCTGTGATCCCTCCTTCATATTTGTGGATCGGGCATTGAGGTCTTATGGTCCATTCCGGGTGACCACAGCCACACAGCGGAGAGTTTAATTTTCCATTGGTGCATCAAATATCTTGCATCTCCCATGGTTTGTGAGGATACAGATTAAAGTTGCCCATGAGCGTTGTGGGAAATCAAAGACAGGGACTTTCTGCATTGGATCTATCACAAGATGTTTATTTAGGACTCAGTGCATCTACACGTGCATTAATGTGCCTTAGTTAATACACATTAAATCTAGTCCCTCCATTGTAAGGTACTAGGAAAATGTGCATTAGCCTCTTTTAATGCACATTAATGAAAGAGCACAGTTTTTAGTGATGCTTTAATGTGCATTCGCCTATTTTAATGCACATTAACTAATGTGCATTAGTTATGCACCTTCTGCATTGGAATGACCTTGGAATGACCTTCTGCATTGGATCTATCACAAGATGTTTATTTAGGACTCAGTGTATCTACACATGCATTAACGTGCTTTAGTTAATACACATTAAATCTAGTTCCTCCATTGTGACGTACTAGGAAAATGTGCATTAACCTCTCTTAATGCACATTAATGAAAGAGCACATAAAAAATGATGCTTTAAGGTGCATTAAAATAAGCTAATGCATATTAAAGCGCACGTGTAGATGCACCCAACTATGTTGCTGAGTCTAAGCGATGGCTTGCTAGCATTTCTTTTTTGTCTTGCCGAATTGAGGCATGTGGCTTCGGTAGGTGTCCTAAATACTCTCCTCTTTACACTCATCCCTATTCCTGACACAACTCTGCAATTATCATTACTCCACAGGCCGGGGGAAATTCGGAGAGGTCTCCTTAAACAGGCTCGGCATGCTACCTGCCTGCTGCTCAGGGACGAAAGAGGATGGCATTAGCTTAGCTTTCAGGGGCTGCTTGGAGGTTTTAGACAGCCGTAGAGTCTCATTTGATGTTTTCTTCTCTCCAGGTGTCAAGAATGCTTTGCTGGATATAAAGTGTTTGTCAGGAGAATATCTGGTGCTTTCCTAGTTACAGAAACTGTTTGCCAGCACGCTCAGAAACGGAGATGGAGAAGCCAACTAAATGTCAGCTAGTAACCTGTGGGGAATTTGAACTTTTCCAGAGCAGGCTTCATGCTTCAGAGCTACTCAGAAACACATTGATCATGTTTGTGTTGATGAACATGCTGCGGTTTTGGTACAGAACGTCCTGTTTGAGCCAGGATTCAGAAGTTGCTTTGAAAATGCACAGTTTGAGCAGGGACAAACATTGCTCTGATGTATCCTGCAGTCTGGTGGGGGGTGTGGATGTGGTTCACTGAGTCAGAGGCAGCAAAAGGGGGAAAAAAAACAAAACACCCTGGTGGCTTCGGTCTCAGAGACGCACAGGGAAAGCACCACCATGCTTCTGGAGTTGCTCCAGGTATGTGCTTGTGTTCATACTCGGTTTGCTTCCAGCATCTTATGTGTTTCCAAACTTCTCTGCAAGAGGCAGTGTATAGATGCGTAGCAAAACCCATGCGTTGACAAGCCAGGACTACACGTGGGCTGGGAAAAATGCACTTGTCTCTATAGGAAAATGTGTTCATCCTGTTTATGTGTTGGACCCATTACAAAAACCACGCACTTGCTGGTATGAGTCACGCTGATCATCCCTTTTATTGCATATCCCAGCTTAATTGCAATGCAATGGAGTGCATCGTTTGGATGCATTGGTCTCTGAGGAGAGTTTCATGTTCACAGCAAACCTCAGAACTGGAGCTACAAGGATCACAGCTAAGGACTCTCTGCAGGTGCCAGACAGACGGCATGCCACGCGCAGACCTGTCCAAACAGCAGGAGCTGGACTGTGGCCCTGCCAAGATGCTGTTTGTTCCAGCATAAGCAAAGCTCTCTTGATGCCCAGTACTTTCTACATTGCAAATAAACTCACAGGTCAACATGTGGGCCCCAGTGAAGTCCGGGGCTGCTTTGCTCGGGATTTTGTCTCAGGGCACCTCTCTGTTGCTGCTGCTGCTGCAACGGCAGCTCGTGTAGATAGACCCAGGGTAGCTTTGGATGAGCTGGGCCAGGCACTGTAACAGCACAGAGCTCAGCACCGGCACGTGGCCCTGCTGAGCTTTGCCCCAAGCCCGGAGCTGGGCGCTGCCAGCGAGGGCAGGTCCAGCTGGGGTACAGACATGCCAGCGGCAGGCTTGGCAGGGGCTGCCATGCAAACAGACCCCTCACGACAGTGTCGTAGGTCGGTGCGACGCGCCTCCCTGACAGCTCAGGATCATTCCTGGTTTACCTGGGGTCAGGTATCTGAGGTTCAGTTCCCTACATCCATCCACTTTTGCTGGGCCTGAGCCCCTCTCTCTGCAACCACCCCATTTGGATCATGGAGCATTTTTTTTCTCTCTTTTGCTCTCTCTCTGGGCCTTTCTGGTCCCTTTTTGGCACAAGTCCTTGCAGCAAAAAAAAGTGAAAGAACCAAGCCAAGCTGCAAGTTGGCCCACAGACCCCGTGCGGGTTATGTGGGTTCAGACCCCAGGACTCCCTGGCACGTTGCTGCAGCCCAAGGACTTCCATTCTCGCCCGCGATGCTTTTTCTTCCCTTACAAGCAAAATAATTAACCGGCTCCACAACTGTTAGTTATTAGTCCTTCCCCAGCAGCCGGTCCGGGGAGGGACCTTTGGCTAGCCGATGTGACAGCATCTCTCTAGCTGCAAGCTTTCTGCTGCTTAGCGAGGATGACTTTGTTCACAGAGTAAGGGGAAAAACTCCCCGGGTTTTATTTTAAAATAGATGCAGCCAATATCTCCAGTCTCCATGGGGCACCCTCGCATGTCTAGAAGCAGCACCTGCACCTGAATTAACGCCTTCCTTAAGAACATCACTTGCTCGCTGACCTGTGGCCATGGGGGTGACTGTGGCTGCCCCACAAGCATCCCCCCCCAGCTGTCTTGTATAGGGAGGGCCTGCTCCACAGCACATCTGGGCACGTGGTACCTGTGACAGGCATCGCACCCCAGCGTGTGGCTTTGTGACCACTCGGGCGACAGGGAGTGCAAGGTGTTACAAGGCAAAACCCGCCACCCCAACAAAACTAACAAGGGAGTTTGCTTGCAGTCGGGATTTCCCTATTGCTTCTGCAGAGGTAAGACGTGACCAGGGAGGGGAAAGTTTTCCAGGTGCCTTCGTTTCCCTGAACATTTCCGTTTGCACTCCCTCGGAGCTGAGCTAGGTAACGACGAGGGAAGGTTCCCGCATATTACTTGAGCATATTCACATCCCAGCAAAAGCCTGATGCTTGCACACCCTGCGGACAGCAATGCCTCTGCAGAGACGTTCTCCTTGGATGCAATGCAAGCCGGGAGAGGCCTGGCAGATACTTGCTCCCTGGCTGCATCACAGCCAGCAAGCAGCCCAGCAGCTTGCCTGGCCCCCCCGGGAAATGGCGAAGGGATCAACTTTCTCAAAGTTGAAGAGATAAAGTTTTACTGCAGTAAATGACTCTGTTTTATCACGGCCATAAAAGCCCCTTAGAAGTTTGTCAGCAGCCTGCTAATCCTGCCTCCGCTTAGACCTATAAATCCAATCCCAGGCGCTGCTTCCCTGTGGGTCACTGTTGCTTAATGGCTGAAGCCCACAGGTGCCCATCCTCATGAATAAACAATTGTTTAGTGAATAAAACAAATCAACCTATTAAACACCCTTTACCGCTTAAAAAAGTTGCAACCGTTATGCAAATAGGCCTGTTAAATAAAGAATATTCCTAGGTAAAATAATTATGCAGAGCCGTTTCC
This sequence comes from Gavialis gangeticus, assembly GCF_001723915.1. Taxonomy (NCBI): domain Eukaryota; kingdom Metazoa; phylum Chordata; order Crocodylia; family Gavialidae; genus Gavialis; species Gavialis gangeticus. The sequence goes on along the minus strand of NW_017729001.1, from coordinate 33,850,582 downwards.
CCTCTGCATAAGGTGCCAAAAATTATCTCAATGATGCCAATTATCTGCTTGTTAGCACTGACATTATCATAGTCATTACACAGAACGGGTGCAGTTTATGTAAGATCTACACTGTGTTCCATTGTAATTTTTTTCCCCTCTATTTACAACTCTGTATAATAAATGTCATTTTTCAAATGTTAAGGTATTTGGTATTTAATCTATCATTACGGCTCAGAATATGTCTAGCCCTAATAGGGAGCCTGGTTTTAACACCCTGAGGCATAACGGAAAGAAAGAAACATCAAATCACCTTTTTGCGGGGGGGGGGGGGGATGGGAAGGGGGAC
>NW_017729001.1:33840486-33850123 GCF_001723915.1 Gavialis gangeticus | reverse complement strand
GATGTGAAGAGGGACACGGTTAGGCACAAAATCCATGTCAGGGTAGAAAAACAGGCTGGAATCGCCCCAAGTTTTTCTTGCTGGGTGTAGCAAGCAGGATGCAGGGTTTCCCGGCCCGGGTGCACCTTGGAGGCTTGTCCCGGGTTAATGGCGCAGCATCTCCTAGCACGGTCGTGCAGAGTGACTTTGGGATGCCCTCCACCCACGGCAGTTATAGTATTTAACACATGTAGAGAGCGATTTCCATGTACAGAGCGTGCCGCATACATTACCTCGGTACGCCCCCAGACGTCTCTCCATCTATCATTCTGTTTGTCACCTGTCTGTCTGAGTCCTAGGGTATCCATCACGGCAGGAGCTAGACAATGGGAATCACTTTTCGTAGCCCCCTTCGCAGGTGGAAGGGGATGACGGAGACCAAAATCACGTGTGAAGCCAAACGTTTGGGTTAAAAAAAGCTACGCCCTTCCCCCCACCCCCGCAAATGCTGTGATTCTGCTTTTGCCCCGTGCTTTGCCCAGCATGACCGCCTTCGCGCTGTTCAAGTTGCCCGCAGACTCCTGTTCCCACAAAATAACCCTGCGCCACTGACCGCTGCTAATGTTCTCACAACCGACGGCATTGCAGATGCAGCCACATCCCTGACTGCTGTCAAAGCTGGCCAAAAATATGCAGGGCCTTAGATCTCCGCAGGTATCGATGATTAACGTATTTGTGTATCAGGATCTGTACTGACCACTGCGTGAGCCCCGGGAACAACATCTCGTGCAGAACAGACCCCGGTCCAATTAAGCCCGTGCCTCGCTGTCGTCTTGTGGGCACTTGGTAGATGCTAGAAACTACGACCGTGGGAGTCAGAAACCAGCCCGGCGGTGGTCCCAGCTCTCCCTCCTTGCTCTTTCTGCCTTCTTCAGATGCTGCGGGAGTTTGCTTCTGGCAATCACCCCGAACACCAGATTTTGGTGGAATCTGCTTTCTACCTGGCGTCAGGGGGATACTTTGATTGTCTTATCCCTGCCATCCCTTGCTGGTCTGATTCGAGACCCCTGGGCTCACCACGCATGTCCAGTGTGGCATGCTGCAGTCGTGGCTCTTCTGCTGACCTTGCTTGCTGTTGGCACCCCGTTGACATCATAAACAAGAGCTTGATGGATCTGGTCCTCCGAGTGGCCATCTGGTAACGTCCGGGTGTATTTATGAGTGTTCTTACATTTGAACAAAGTGCCTCCTATAACAAAGGTATTAATCTTCAATAACTCTCTCTTTGGGCCACGCTCCATTGTCATTTTTCTTGTCAAGACCTTGTTTTATCCATAACTCCCTCCTGCTGGCATGCTCTCTGCGCCTCTTCATTTAATTTCTCTTAAATTATCAGAAGTCTTGGATAGTGCATCTTTTACTTGATCATCTGCTCTCCTCCGGGACACGATTGACTTGAAACGTTGCTATGAGCAAGCTGAAGGGACGCGGTGGGCTCTCGCTGCTGCCGGATCCTGCTTTCTCTGCGTCGGCTGACAACTTGGCCCCTACGTTGTCCTCTATATCCTTTGCTATCACGGGTGAGGGGGGTTCCTGCCATCTAGCACTTTCTTTCCCTTCCCAGTGCTCCTGAAGAAGTCATGCCTTCCCAGACTGGGTCTGCCGAGTTGTTGCCTAGGCGATAAACGTATTTCCTGCCTGAAGTGATGGTGCGGCCAGCTCTACTTTGATGAGAGAGTTTTCTTACTGCTACACCTACTAGTCCTACCTAGAGGCACTACTAGACCCTACTAGTACTGAACACTACTAGTTTTACCTAGAGGCATTACCAGACCCTACTAGTACAGGACACTACTAGTTTTACCTAGACATACTACTAGACCCTACTAGTAGTGGACACTACTAGTTTTACCTAGAGGCACTACTAGACCCTACTAGTATGGGACACTGCTAGTTTTACCTAGAGGCATTACTAGACCTTACTAGTACTGGACACTACTAGTTTTACCTAGAGGCACTACTAGACCCTACTAGGACAGGACACTACTAGTTTTACCTAGATGCACTACGAGACCCTACTAGTACAGGACACTACTAGTTTTACCTAGAGGCACTACTAGACCCTACTAGTATGGGACACTGCTAGTTTTACCTAGAGGCATTACTAGACCCTACTACTACAGGACACTACTAGTTTTACCTAGAGACAATACTAGACCTTACTAGTACTGAACACTACTAGTTTTACCTAGAGTTACCCTGGCCATCTTGGTTACTGTTGATTTCAGAGATGAGCAAGAACATTTTAGCTTCTATGTCCATGAAGCTAGGGGGGGCTGGTGGAAACCTGGGTGGGTTTAGCAGGATCCGTGAGCTTGCAGCCTCCAGGAAAGCGTGTATCAGCTTTGGGAAGCCCCTTTGGACCTGAACCCCTGCTGACTTCTGGGAGTTTACTCATCACTAAAGCAGGGCAAAAGTTGCCAAAACGTATTCACAAGCCAAGCACCTTCATCCACACACCAAGGCAGACAGTAGAAATAAAAACCAGTGAAAAGAACTTTTCCTAAAATTGTGAAAACACTCCCAAATTGCTCACCCCGACACGCTCTTGACTAATTGAGCTAAGAGGAAAAGCTTGTTGTTTTCCCAGCAAGCAAACAAAACAGCAAACAGCAGCAGTTTGGGGAGGGGGGAGGTTGTTTTGTTTTGCAGATTTATGTGTGACAGAACTAAAGACAGATTAAATGATCTTAAATGGAACAATCATGTTATTTATGTTAATTGTCAGTCTTTATGTTGGGGGGGAATCCACTCACCTGCAGTAAAATACTAAAGCTTTAGCACAACGAGGGAGCGTGTGTCTAAGGTTTTGCTATAAGAGGAGACGGGACGTGCATGCTATATTTAGGGATGGTTTTTTCGGCTTACTTCAGAAGATGCCAGTATCTCGAGGGACTCTGGGAAGGCAGGTGCTTGCAGGGGCACGGAGATCACTGCCGAATCATGGCCTAAGTACATAAAGGAATTGAACGCCCCCTGATTCATTCTTTTCAGGGGTGTTTTCAAGTATGGCAGAGAAAGGTATGAATCATCGTATCTATTTGACTCTGCAAGACCTCTGTGCCAGGTGCGAGACAATCATCTATTAATTATTGTGAAATCTCTGATAACGTGACTCGCAAAAGGCTGTGAACCCTCTCTTCATAACGTATTAGCACCAAAGCATTGCTATGAATCATTAATTAATTATCCCTACTACCCGAAATGAAAAATTGATGCCTGGAGAAAACAAATGGAAAATCAGACACGAACACATCAGTAAGCAGGGAAGGGAAAGGCTCGAAACAGTTAAACTATCACTGGAAAGCTGAAAACGAGAACAAGAGGCAACTCAAAGGGGAACGCAGATGTTTGCTGAGAGAAGAGGATACGAGGCCTGTCTGGGATCGGACGGGGGAAGGACTGCGGGAAGAGCTGTGGAGCTAGAAGGGACTTCCAGAGCCATCGGGCCCCATGCCCTGCACAGATGCAGGGTTTGCCATCCCTACCACATCCAGATAGACGCCTGTCCTGCCTCTGCTTGGAAAGCTCCAGCAAAGGGGATTAACCCTGTTTCCATTGCCCTCCAGTTCTTACTATCTGCATCCCCTCCTGTTTCTTTATAGTCCTTTAAAAATGCAGAGCCCAAAACTGCACGCAGGTCTCTGGCTGGGGCCTGACCACTGCCAAACGGACTGGGACTGTCACCACCTAATGCAACCCCCAAATTGCATTTGCGATTTTATTGCATTTTATTTTTGCAAAGAGACAAACAGGGTGGAGGGAAAGGAGAAATCTGCACAGTTTCGAGAAACGGGGCTGAGAGATGTGAGGGAGACATGGGAAGAGACATGTCTGGGATCATGGGAACAGCGGAGAAGGGCAGACTGAAAGCTACAGAGACAGACGGAGAACAGGAGCCGGAGCAAGTTACCGTAGCAAGGAGAAAGGAGAAGCATGTCACTAGGGGAGATGTTTTACTGGTGTTCGGTGCGGTATTTAATAGCAGAGGGTTACCAATGCACTTGATAAACTAAGGCTGTGAGTGTAAAGCAAGCGATTTCGACACCGGAACTGTTTAACCTACAACAATTAAAATACCTGTTATTAAAAAAAGGGTAATTATGCTATAATTAGTTTGACACAAGACATTAAGCAGATTATTATCAAAGTGAGGGAAACAGTAACTTCAAAGCAATTGCCTCCTAAAAAGACATTTACATTCCACCAGGAAAATGGAAACCTGACTGGAGGCATTTCTTAATGCAGTCAAACTGCGTTCCCAGCTCCGTGCAGCCGATCTGGACTCCGTTAGTGGGGCACCTGGCACCAGAGCTCATTTGCGGAGCTGGCTTCCCATGTCGCGAACAAGAAGGCCGTGCAGCTCTGCCAAGGGCAGCCGTGTTGCTATCCTGTTCTCTTTGGACCTGGGGTGTACCCACTGGGCTTGTTACCTGCAGAGCTGCACTGTATTTCACCCCTTGGTCCATTGGTTTCCTCCTTCCTCTGCACGAGGCTTACTGCGTGAGCCCAAGGCCCAATGCAAAGGGCATTGCAAATGGGCCCGATCCTGGGGAAATGCCCCTTTTGTGTGCGGGAGCCCCTGGGGGTATTGGACTTCCCCGGTCGCCATGAGAAGTCATCCTCCAGCATCTCACACTGAGGAGCTGCCCCTCTGCTGTCATCCCTTGCACCCAGGAATACGTTTGCACATCCCCCGTGTCAGGCCACGGCTGCGGACTCAGTGGAGACCCGAAGCAAACAGCAACCAGAGAAGAGGCCAGGCAGCACCCAGGGCCCGGATCTTCAGTTTCCATAGCAACGGCGTTCCCATCAATCTTACTCCAGAAGCCATTTTCCAGCTCGCTATCTCTTCACTTCCTCTCACCTCCACACCTGACGTGCAACCAAGACAGAGCCCGCACGACAGGCAGCTGACAACACATCTGGAGGCGGCCGGGAGAAACCTACAGCCGGGGAAGGCGAGGGGAGGAGGCTGGGTGATCTCCATGCCTGGCTTGAATGCGCAGAAGAGGGAAAAGCAGGTTAACGAGGACATAGGAAATCATCGGGCAGTGCTGGGGGGTGGGCCAATGGATGGCAAGGAGGAAGAAAGAAGACGCTGAATGCGGTGAGAGCACGATGTGAAGTCAAGAAGAGGCAGCCGAGGTGTCTGTGCACCGATGCCAGGAACTGGAACAACCTGAACCCCTGGTGCAGCGCAGGGTGGCATGGAGAAAGCAAGGACATGGTGGCACAGCTCCCGGGCCTGGGGACAGGCAGGGAAGGGAGTTCCCTGTTCGGGGTGGATGTACTGGCAGTGGGGTAGGACGGTGCAAGAATACTGCGATGGGCAACCAGAGAACGATAGCTTTGATGTGAGCATGCAAGGTGTGGTGGCCATCAAAGAAGACCTACCCGTAGGCGAGAGCATGGGGCCTAGTGCTTGTGAGCTAATGCAATGGGAGGATGAATGACTGTGGGTTTGCAATGGTGAGTCTCGCTTTCCAGGACCTCTGCCTCAAGACGCTAAGGGCATCAGCGAGCGAAGCCCGCTGCCCTGAAGAGTTCAGATGGACATGGTGGGATCAGGGATAAGTGAAGAGAGTAACTAAGTCCAACTAAATCCCAGATAATCTGCTCACACACGCTATAAACCCACTGCGGGAATCCCCTTCAATACTTGCTTGGAAAATCACCCTTGCAGTGGCTATAAATACGTGGGGCCGAGCTCTCCGCAGCTCATGGCCATGATCACACACTGGCACTCTCAAGGACACGCTGGGTTCACCCAAGACCTTTCTCTGCACCAAAATGCTCACATTTTCAACTCACTGCAAAAAAACTGCCCTGGAAGACTCTAATGGAAGGGCTTATTGATGAAATTAGGAGACCTTTAGTCAACAGAAGGCAAATGTAAAGTTCTGCAGCCAGTGTGTTTTTCAAGTCAGAAGAGAGTGTTTATGGAAGTGGTAAAAGTCATTTTATCAGGGAATTTCCAAACCTTCTTATTTTCCAAAATTCCCTGCAGTTTTTGTTCATGCATCTCCTCCCCCAAGGCTTTCTTGTTTGTGAACTGCCCCATGTACAATGTTCTGGGGACAAAAACATCATGGAAAAAAGGAAACGGTTGGTGAAAACCATGCCTGCCAGCCGCGTGCTGGAAAACATCCTGGAAACATTTTCACTGGGCCAAAATATTGATTTTCCTCCAGACGTTTTTTTTTTTTTTGCTCAAAACACCAGCTTTCAGCTGGGCTGGGATGAAGAAATGCTGAGCAGCCTGGAGCCCAGTTGTGAGGATGCAATGGTCCCCTGCTCCTCTCTGCACCCACAGACACAGCAACAGGGGGGTTAAGGGTTAAATCCCAGCATTTGGGTGGTAGTCCCAGCTGCAACTGCCCTGAGCAGAGGCAACGAAGGGCAGCTGAGCTTTGCTAGGCTCCCACCTTGAAAAGGGAGCTTGGCTGCTGCAGGGGGGTAGACAGGGTCTGAGGAGGGAGGAAGGGGCTGGCTTGCTCAGGATCTGCCTGGGCCACTGCTAAGCAGGTGGGGAGGGGGGAAGCAGCTGGAAGCAGTACCCCACCACATAATGCCACCTGAAGCATGATGTGCTAGGCTTGAGGGCGGGCAGGGCAGCCGGCACGCTGCCTACCAGGTGGGAAGAGGGATGGGGAGGCAGCTGGTGCAAGCCTGTGACGCAACCCCCCCCCCCGAGCACAGGGTCCCCCTGCACCCCTCTGCTTCCTTCGCTACCTGCCTGCCGGGACAGAAGGTATCACAAGTCCGCACGTGTCCAATGCATATTCCAGGGCACGTCGCTCCCACGTGCGCTGATCTGCACCATGCGCACAGATCTGATCTCCTGGGCTGAGGGTGAAGGAGCAAATACCACGTGGCTGATGGTTAGCCACACCATTTGATGCGCTACGGAAAGGGACTGGGCTGCTACGATGAGGAGCGTGGTGTGCAGGGCTGGCCCGAAAACAAGAATGCCATTTTGTGGAAAAGCCTGAGCATTCACACCGTGGTTTTTATTCTGCACTAAAGAAAGGCCTTTAAAACCATTTAAAGTGAGCTCCCCAAGAGCAAGGCAGGCCAGGAGGTGGGACACTTGCTACCTAACCACTGGGCCACTCTGCCAGGCACTTCTGCTGTAGTGATTGCTATTCCTGTGAAGAAGGAGCTATTCCCTGGGCTACATGGAGAGAGCCTGGCCCGCGGGCTTGCTGCACAATCAGGGATTTCTGGTTGCTTGCTTTTGACCCAAAATTATGTCCTGGATCTGAGAAACCTCTGTCTGAATCACTCTGGGCCCTTCCACCCAAGCAGCCCATCCTGGCTGCTTCCTCCCCCGTTGTGTTTTTATTACTGGTTCTTCCCTTTCCTTTGGTCTTTAAAAAAGAATAGCGTGTAACTTCAGAAGTGTCCCCTTGTATAGTAGGGAGGGCTTAGAAATATATAAAAAAAACCCACCCCTATGAAGTCTAAAAGCCTTGAGATTATTCTGCCATTAAAGCTCCGACACAAAGAAAACTCTGATGGAAATGTCAAAATATTTGATATTTTGCAGAAAAAAAGAAAACAGCTCTGCTAATGGAAATCCCGCTTCCCTGTGCCTCCACGCCACTTGTTTGATCATTGAAGGGCAAGAAAATAAATGTTTCCTTGTAACTGTGGATTTCGAATTTCAGTGTAAAATCCAAACAAATGTACCTGGGCTGCAGAGAGCGAGTGTGAGGAACATTAACTCTTCAGAAAGGGGCTGATCTGGACCGGCACCTGCAAAGCACTCCCCTGGGTTATTGCAAGCGTGGCCTTCCCGGCAACCCTGTCTTCTCACACAGACTCTAGAAATCTGCCGTTCCACCAAGGAGCACTTCTTGTTACCATATTTAATAGCCTAACACCTGTCCATAGCTATCTTCACCAAACCTGCCCACGAGAAGGCTTATTTCTACTCCCTCTCTATGGCAGAAAGGCATTGCCCGCTCATCTGCAACCACCTCCGCACCGAGGAAGCAGCAGCCTCAGGATAAATGCAGCTCATGGAGATGGGGGAGCCCAGTTTCTAGGGTCTGCAGTTTCCTCCTGACTTTTCACACTAGATTGCAAACATAGCAAATAATAGTCTACCCGTGTCTGTGAGCAATGCCCGAGGGTGCAGAGATGGACAGGGCCAGAAGCAAAGGGCCAGTGCAGCTGTCCAGGTTATTGGAAGCTATATATGTGTGTGTCTATACATATACTTTTACATATACATGTACATCTATAAGGTATAGCCTTAAGGCTACTAGGCTGAATGCCTCACTCCCCCAAAGCCGGGGCTGCCCACCTGTGATGCACACCCACCAGGACCCTCTTCTCAAGCCTCCCCTTGGTCTCATGCCTCCAGGTTTGGCCCAGCTGGCAGAGAGTAATAGCCCTCAAACTCCAGCCAGGAGGGAGAACAAGTAGAGGGGAGTGACGGTGGATCAGCCTGCTCTGCAAAAGAGTTTGTAGCCTTGTGTCTGTAGAGAACGGCTGCAAAGGGCCCTAGAGCATCACCCTAATGCCCCCAACATCGGGATACAGTGAAAAGGGCCCCCACATGCCCTATTCTATTTTTTTTTTAAAGGCCCTCCTGATTTTTAAGCCAGCCTCTTGGTTTTTAAGCCCCTGTCCCTGTGAACACCACCAGCTGAACGTTTTCAGGGTGAAGGAAGAAAGGAAGATCAACCACCATCTTCCAAGTCGTTGCCAGCAGATCGAGGGCAGCGATTCCTCCCCTCTATTTGGCACTGGGCAGGCCACATCTGGAGTCTGGTGTCCAGCTGTGGGGCCCCCACTGCAGAAAGGATGTGGACACATTGGAGAGAGTCCAGAGGAGGGCAGCAAAAATGGTTGGGATCTGGGGGACAGGACTGGTGAGGAGAGGCTGAGGGAAATGGGCTGATTGAGTCTGCAGAAGAGAAGACCGAGGGGGATTGAATAGCAGCCTTCACCTCCCTGCAGGGGGGCTGCAAAGAGGATGGAGCTGGACTGGTCTCAGTGGTGGCAGATGACAGGACAAGGAGCAATGGGCTCAAGCTGCAGCAAGGGAAGTTGAGGTTGGGTATTAAGAAAAACTCACAAGGAGGATGGTGAAGCACTGGACCAGGTTACCCAGAGAGGTGGTGCAATCTCCATCCTTGGAGGTTTTTAAGGCCCAACTAGACAAGGCCTTGGCTGGGATGATGTAGTTGGGGCTGGTCCTGCTTGGAGCAGGGAGTTGGATTAGATGTGACCCCCTGAGGTCCCTTTCCATCCTTGTCTCTCATTCTAAGACCGGTGCCTGGCTTAGGCAGAAGCCCACGCGGGCAGAGCCGAGAGCACTGGATCCTCACACCCGCCTCAGCGAGTGGCTGCTGAGTGCTGCTTACAAGCTGCATTACATATGTTCAGGGTTTGTAGCACAATTTAAAATATTGAATAGAACTATTAAAGGATGCAGAGAGAACACACTGCCATGGACGAACGGGCTCCGGTTCCAGCCTGCGTGATATATCAGACAGACAGACAGGACAGATGTACGACTGCTTGCAAAGGACCCCCCCCCACCCCCCAAGCCACTAAACTTGCCAATTTAGTGGCTTGGAGG
>NW_017729001.1:33831822-33835486 GCF_001723915.1 Gavialis gangeticus | reverse complement strand
GGCCCCCCCCCCCCCCCCCAAGCCACTAAACTTGCCAATTTAGTGGCTTGGAGGGGGCCCAGCCAGGAGCCCATGTGCATTTTTATGAAACAGTATTTTATTAAACAAACAAACTGGAGCAATTCCAGCAGATTTACGAACACTTCCTCTCCTCTCACTTGTTCGACCTGCTGCAGATTTATAGTCCTGCATTAACCTCGTGAGCACTCATAAAGTTTAGTAAGATAATGTTGGCAGGAAGGAGAAGGGATTTTTATGGCCAAGTAATAATTACAAAATGCAGAAGTGCTCAGGGAATCTGTTTATTAGTTGCGTGCACTTGGTCAACAGTTACACCGCGCGCACGAGCCCTGCTTTAGGGAACGCCTGCCCAGATGCAGGTGCCTCTCCTGATCTGGTCAATGATTTGCTTTGGCTTCCCCTAGTTTTTTTTTGTCCTTTGGAAGACTCTTCACTTCTCCACTGGGGAGACTGGGACCAGGGACCATACGGCGCTGCACACCCTGGGCAGGGTCTGGATGGGACCCCACAGCCAGAAGCTGCCCGATGCCGAGCAGGGGTCAGCTCAGGGCTTCTGCAGCCTTCCTGTGCAGGGCATCTCCATGACACGAGTGGAGCTGGTGGGCCTGGGATTTCTCTGTGTGAGCCTGTCCATAGCAGCGGGGATGTGGAGCAGAGGCAGGTACCTTAGGGGAACCGGCAGAGCTATAGCCATGGGGTGGGGGGCCAGCTTGCCCCGGTGGTGAAAGGCCACGGGGATGCTATTAAAGGCTTTGGATGGATGTTACCCCGGCTAGCAGCAGAGCCTCTGGTGCAGGATAGAGGCGGCATGGTCATTTTTTACAGCAAAGGTGCATAAGTGGAGGACAGAAATGCACGCTCCCCGGGGACCTACCTGCCCGTGTCCAGTGCAAGTCAGGGACCCCCACGCCCCCCACAGCAAGGCCAGCACCCCCGCGGGAAGGACTCTGCATCCCCCCCATGCTCTCCCCACCCCAGGGCCAGCATCACACTCGTGTGAGCCTCCCCTGGCACGTTTCCCTGCCGGCGGCGCCCAGGCCGCGGGGAGGCGGGGAGCGAGAGCTGCATTGGGAATGAGGAGTTGTCAATTAGGTGACAGGACTTTTACAACCTCCCCCACTCCTGAGCGGCGCAGGTCACTGGCATGATCTAAATCCCCCCTCGTCGCGATTTCCTATGATTTGAAACTCAAACAAGGCGGCATGAATAATGTAGCGTGCTCCTTCTTCTCTTCTTGCCTTCAAATCCTCAGAGGATGAGTGAAGCTTCTTGTCTGCCTCATTAGTGGCTGTTCAGCCATTTGATTTCTGTAACAATGAGCCTGCTCACCAGAATTTTCATACCTATTTGCGTCATGAAGTCAACACTGAATTTTTGAATCCGCATAAAATTTTAATGGCGCAATCTGCATACTTCTATATTTCAGCCTCTCCTCCAGCTTCCCTTACACGGAGATAACGACCAGGAAGAGTGCTGACTACACAGAGAGCAGCCATCAAAGGGTCCATTAATAACAAATGAGCAGATTGGGTTGTAATGAATAGGAATAGCCCTAAGCATTGGTCTTTTAGACTATCCCAGATGGATAGGGATGGAAGGGAGAGAATCCAGAATAACTGGGTCTAATTTGGATAGTCTGGGTAATTTTTAGCCCTTGCAAGGGGCTCCTGATGGGGACCGGCCTGCACGGGATGCAGCTGATGTCCACCCAACGGAGAGGCGCAGTCTTGGGTTCAGAGCACCAGAGGCCAGCTGAGAGTTTCCATCTCGGTCGCCACAAAATTATTGGGGGCCAGGATTAATTGCTTAAAGACTCAGAAAATGAAAAGTGCTATACAAGTGTGAAGCACGAAGTGTCCACACCCAAGAGATACGAGCATGCTGGTCCTAACCCGGCTGCCCTGCATGATAGGCAGCCAGCATCATTTTGGGGGAGGCTACAGATAAATTGCGGTTTTAAAGGGATTCGATTTAGTTTGAAAAGAAAAGCTTCCGGCCCAGGGCTCCGGAGCAGCGGAGGGGCATTTGGCAGGGAGGGGACCCGGATGTCCAGGCTGAGGGATGAAAGGACACGCATGTGGGCTCCTATGAAAGATGCAAAGCACGGTGCGGGTTGGGGGTTTCAGGAACGTTTGCATTTCATCCAGTTCCCATCTCCCCCTTTCTTGCACGGGGTAAGAAATTGGAGACTGTCTCTGCTGATAATACTGATTGCCATCCTGCTGAGATGAGCTGGGGAGGAAAATCAATTCCAAGCACAGGAAGGCGCCTGCCTGACTTCTGTTAAGGGCGTGTGTGTGGGGAAGCGTGCAGAGGATGGGGCGCCCTGAACGGGTCTGTCCTGGGATCCCAGAGCCCAACTCACCCACGGCTCTCAGCCCACCACACTTCCATGCAACATCCTCTCATGTCAGCAAGGTTTCCCTCCCATCTCATCTGCAACGACCGTGACACCTCTTCTGTGGATGTCTCACATGCTCAGTATGGCGGGTTAGGAGATGATTTGCTCGTGGCCTCAGCCTGGGTCGTGGTTATATCCAGGGGTCAGGTCTGGTCTGAAATCAGTCAGGATGACTGGACTGCCCCCTCTCCCTTGCTCCTGTGCATAGCTGCATACGCCGCACACATCCCTCTTTGTCTCTACCTCTTTGTGGCACTAGTAGATGTGCAGTTTGTGTTCCAGCTTTGGGAGAGCTGGGAGATGAGGGTAAGCACTGATGGGGGAAGGCTGGCTTCCCTACCAGGGCGGAGCTGAAGGTGAGAAAGCAAATTGGGAACAGATACCTGTGCCAGGAGATCTGGGGGGATCTATGGGATTTTCGATCCATGCAGCACATTGTGCTTATAGCAAGTTACCTGCCTTGTTGGTTAGTGGATGTGTCTACACGTGTATTTACTGTGCATTAAATTTACTGCATAGTAAGTTACTGTGCAGTAAGCGGTTTTCAGGCTGGCATCTACACATGCAGCAGTTAAAGCTGTGTATGGACTGGCCTGGGATTAAAGTTAGTCCACATACACAGTGTTACTGCGCAGTACAACATCTACATGGGTGTTACTGTGTAGTAACCAATTGGGTGTAAATTTGATATCTGGTATCAAATTTATGCCCAAGTTGGCATAAGTCTCCGTATTTAATGCATAGTATGGGTGTGCACATGTAGATGCATGCCATACTGTGCAGTAATTTAGGCTACTGCACAGCAAATGTGCATGTGTAGACACGCCCAGCATGTGTATGATGGGGGGGTCACAATTCTTGATGCTTTTTTCTTTGATTCATCAGACTCTGCTTACCCTAGCCCCAGTCTTTAAAGCACCCACTATGGAAGTATCTAGATGCTATTTATCTACACAATGCCTGATCCACACACATTCCTGCACCCTCCACACCAAGTTTGAAAAATCGATTGTATTCATTCTTTTTAACCTTATCCCAACCTGTCCATAAATTGTCTCCATTTATAATGCTTCTGGCACACTATGCATTTTACATAATGACACAAAATGATAATAAATTTTGGGCCCCAGAACATAAAGCATCTAAAATGCCACATGCCATTAATATTGACGGGATCTAAAAGTAAACTTGGAAATGTTTCAGGTGACATAAATTAATAGATATACGGGGGGGTGTATGCCT
>NW_017729001.1:33804328-33826822 GCF_001723915.1 Gavialis gangeticus | reverse complement strand
CACAAATAGCCCCAGTCTTTAAAGCACCCACTATGGAAGTATCTAGATGCTATTTATCTACACAATGCCTGATCCACACACATTCCTGCACCCTCCACACCAAGTTTGAAAAATCGATTGTATTCATTCTTTTTAACCTTATCCCAACCTGTCCATAAATTGTCTCCATTTATAATGCTTCTGGCACACTATGCATTTTACATAATGACACAAAATGATAATAAATTTTGGGCCCCAGAACATAAAGCATCTAAAATGCCACATGCCATTAATATTGACGGGATCTAAAAGTAAACTTGGAAATGTTTCAGGTGACATAAATTAATAGATATACGGGGGGGTGTATGCCTGTATATGTATATACACACACTTGTGAACAAAACTAATCAAACTAAACACTGAAGATTTCTTATAGAAAGAAGGCTCCTCAAACACATACTTGCTTTTCAGTTGCAAAACAAACATTGCTTACTTTACACTTCATTTAGCATCTACAATATAAAGCTTTTTAAAACGTTGCTGCCTATACTTTGCTTCCAACTGGAAGTTTCTGATAGGCGTTAAAATGTCTATCAAACCTCACAATGCTATGACTCCAGCCAAACCCTGCAGTTCTTATTCCAGCAAACTTTATGACCCGGAGAGCAGATTCTCCAACCTGAGGATGTGTCCTGGAGCCATTTCTTACCAATGAATGGCAACTGGCTGCAAGTGTGGGAAATAGATGAGAAGCTCTGGATCAGATTATAATTCAATGTGATTCCAAATGATGGCTTGTTTTTTGGGGGGTGGGAGGATTGTATTTTTTTTAATCCATTTTATGGGCATCTTGCAGCTAGAGTTGATTGGAAACCGAAGTTTTTGTTCAGTAGGATATTCTCCAGTTTTTTTTTTTAAATCATCTCAAACTGGGACTAAAAGTTGATATTTTTAAATTTCTGGAGAACGTGAATACTGGAAAAATTCATTTCAGAACCTGTGAAACATTCTTTTTCAATGCTGCTGAATGATGTCATTTGGGGAAAGTGAAAACATGATCATATCACATACATTTAATAGCAAGCACATAACATAAAAATTAACATTCACACTCAGGACAAAAATGGAAGAGCAAAACCACTTGGATGTCACAGAAGTGGAATATTTCAACAGTATCAGAACGCAATGAGAAAGTCTACACAGATCATTTTGAAATAGCCCTGTCGAATTTCACATTCCTGCACTAGTGCTTGTATCTTGGCACAGTCCTCTTTCCGGGCAGGAAAGCTGTTCGCTTGAAAACTTTCAGCCAGCTGTAGTTGCTGCCAACGACCCAGCTCCCGGATAGGTCTGTACCTGTGTGAAAACACTTACAGAACTGCAGAAGAGCAGCAGGACGTGGTGGTAGCTGTAGTCAAATGGAGACTAGGGGAGAGAAGAAGAGATGTGTGGCGGGTGCAGAGATCCCACCTCAGGAACACAGCTGGGTATTCGTATCCCTCCGCTGTTTCCACCACGTGAGGGGGGCCAGTAGGGGGTGCTCCTGCGTCGAGCCACCCACCTCCCTGCGCCCGACCACCTTCCAGGCTCCGAATGCCTCCCTAGGGGCGCCTTATGTCCGGCCGACCCCTCTCCCGGAGCACACTCGCTAGTCTGGGGGTAACGTGCCGCCACCACCCCAAGAATGGACTGTCTCGCGGCCCTGTGTCCTTGGGGTAACACAGGCCTAAAGTCCCACGGGTACTCAACCCAGTACAGGCACTTGGGGTACTTCCCCAAGTCCGGGGGCAAAAAGGTATAGTCTCCCTTAGTCCACAGACCTAAGGGGTCTCTTAGGCATAATTTAGACCCACCCCTCAATAAGTCTCCCACACCAGTCAAAAAGGAGAACTTTATTGATTACAGGGGGTAGGGTAAACTAGGGTACAGGATAGAGCAATATCTAGAAATCCTAAAGAGCAAACAGTCTGGCTGTGGTAGCCTTTTGATTACGCATCTGTGATACTGCCAGCTAAATATCTAATCAGATTGAGTAGCTTACTCACAAGCATCTTCCAAAGGCAGGTGAAGTTTCCCTTTGGAGGCAGGCGGTTCCTAGCTCGTGAGTTTGGGGGGAGAGAGCCAGTTTCAGATGTTAAGGCTTCTCTGTCCCCTGCCTGGCTGCTGCGTCACCTCATGGCCGGAGAGGAGAGACCGCCTCCTTCCCCGTCCTAACTTATATAGCCCCTGTGACCTCATTCACCTGGGCCAGCGGAGGTCAGCCCCAGTTGGCTGTCAGCCAACCAATTTGAAATGCATCACCTGTTACCGGGCAGATTCCAGCTCCCCAGGTAGAAACCCCTTACCCAGGTAAGTGATGCAAGTCACGTAAGCAGAGGGAGCAGGTTTCCCCCCTCCCTCAGGAAGGCGCCAGCTCCAGTTCCCTAAAGAGACAGGCTGAGGGTGTGGTCCCCTGTGTGCTGGGCCCACCCTAATCAACTGGTCACAGCATAGAGATTTAAATCACAGTGTCACAGGGCAGAGATTTTTGGGGAGAAACCAAGGTGGCTTTCTGCCACAAGATGTAGCAGATTAGTTAAACCTCCTTAAACCCCCGGGGTGGTCACTGTGGGCCCATCTACACATACATTAACACACTTTAGTTAATGCGCATTAAATCTAGTACCTCCAGTGTGTGAGGTACTAGGAAAATGCATGTTATCCTGCGAGCATTAACTAAAGAGCATGTTTCCTTGTGATGCTTAATGCACATTAGCCTATTTTAATGCGCATTAATGAAATAGCACTTTTTTTAGTGGTGCTTTAATGCTCATTAGAATAGGCTAATGTGCATTAATGCACACTTGTAGGCATGCCCTCTGACTCAGATTAAAGCAGCATTCATTTGGTTTGCCTTAATTCATTTCCCAAGTAACTGAGCTAAACCAAACTAAGGCCATAGTGAGCGCGGCTACACGTGCGTACTTAAGCATTACAATAACTGTGCTGTAAATTTAAGCTGGTGTAAATGCACATACATGCCTGTGATTCTGAAATGAGGCTGTCTGCCTTTGGGTTTAACATGGTTTCACTAATCCACTTGTCATTTACGCAGTGGACACGTCTACACATTCATGAATGCACTTTAGGCAATGCACATTAAATCTAGTACCTCCATTGTGAGTTACTAGAAAAAAGTGTATTAGCCTATTTTAATGCCCATTAGCTAAAAACATGGGGTTTTTTGTAACACTTCAATGCACATTAAAATAGGCTGATGTGCATTAAAGCGCATGTGTAGATGCACCCACATCTAGCTAATTTGGATTAACTCTCCTGAGTGTCCCGTGCAGGCTACATTGGGGCCCGAGCCTCAGAGATGAGTTCCATCATTTCAAACAAGCTATTCACATGTTTGTGCACCCATTGAAAGAGTGGGTTAGAAGGCGCTGAATGAGTTTTCTCTTCAGATTTCCTCCCGTTCCACGGGGCTGTTTAGCCAATTTTGAAGTTGTCTGGATGTTTTCAAAGTGATTGGGGTAAAAGAGCCTCGCTGGCTTTGGAGAGCAGCCTGCACTCATAGTATCAGGTGTAGAACGGCAAGATTATCGCCGGCTGATGTCAGAGCTAACGGATTATCTGTCGAGTGATGGATAGCAACAGACCGATAACAAACCTGCAATTCAATCAGTGGCTTCTGATGATATCACAGCCCAGCGAGTGTAGATGGTGCAGTCTGAGGCATGATCAGAACAATGGATTATTACAGCTTTTGCAATCAATCTTTTCTCTGCCCTATCTATTATTATTTTATTTTATTCTCTTCTATTTGAATAGCTGGAGAAAAGGACTGCAGCCTTTCTACAGTTTGCTTAGCGTCCAGGGCAGAAGGTGTGTAAGGAAATAAGCGGCCTCCCTCCTGTCATGTTATCAAATCTCACCTGATGGCTTGGCCTTCCCAAGTGGATGAACAATGACTTGAGGCACCCGGGCTTGTCTCCGAGTTCTCCGCTTCGTGAACAACAAGCACACTTGTTGCTATTTGCGGTTATCTCTGCAGATTTCCACCTCTGGCTATGCTTTCTTCTGTGCCTGCCTGACTGCCTCCCAGTCCGGTGTGGTTCAATCGCTCAGAAAGGGAAAGCCCACGCGAGTGCAGTTTGTCACCGCGTGCTTCTGAATATCTGCCGGGTAGAAAATTAAACCCTTGGTTATTTCTAGGCTGGTGTATGCACCATAAAATACCATGAGATGACTCTTTCGCCAGCAAAAATCAGCAACGCACAGCTCGGTCCCCTTCGGTGAGGCTGCTGCAAGTCACGCCAGCTGCCCGCCTGCCCTGCCTGGATCGTTGCCCTCTGACACTGGGTGAGTCTGGACACTTGTGCAGACATCCCTGGCCAGCTTCAGCCAAGCTCCCTCGGGGACCCAGAGCAGGCAGCACAGGTTCCTGCTTCCTTCTGAGTACCCAGGGTCCCCAGGACATGCAACAGCGAGGCCTGAGCTGCTGCTGCCCCTCTGACCGCAGCAACGAATTAGCCTGGGGGCCACAACAGGGCTCATACCACTCATGTCTGTGGGCATTTTACTACCCCCTTTTCAAAGGGATTGTTCCAAGTGCAGCATTTCACTTGCATGAAAGCTACGCTTCCTTAAGACCACAGAAAATAAGTAGAATGCATAGTAAATCCACTAATTAATTAATGGAAAAGACACAACAAGGAGAAATAATCCAATATGCCTGCATCAGCATAGCACATCAGAGGACACTAGTGACAGCCTTGAAAAACACTCCATGCTAAGGCAGCTGTTGGGGCGAGAGATTTGGATGGGTTTACTACTCTTAGCTGATTCATTATGGACAGCATTTAGGATTTGATCTGAATCGCACAAACCCGTGTTTACTGATTGCAAAGCTGAGCAGCAACCTAGCAAGTTATTGCCATTTAAAAGCTGCTCAGACCTCGGGGCATGCCTAGCTTTGATTTTAAAGTTATGCTTTTAGCACCTAGGAAGGGATTCCTATAACTAACATGACTGTAAAGTCTAGTGTAGACAGGGCCCAAGTGTTTGTTTGCTAAATAAATATTTGATTCCCATAACGGAGGCTTATGTGGTGTCTTTCCTGGAATTTACAATCGCTTTGTTAATGTGCTAAAACACAATTAAAATGCAAGTGTAGACGAGAAGGCTCTTTCCAACGCGGGCTGTTCGAGTATTATCAGGAAGCGTAAATCGAACATCAATCTGAACAGCACGGCAAAACGCTACCGTCTTTCCTGTAGCCTGGACAACATTGACGTTGTCAATAAACACTTTTAAAAAAGAAAGAAAAGGGTCTGATGGAACAAGGCAAAAGGACAGCCCGGATCTGAAATATTTCCATTGAAAAATGATTTCATGGTGACATCAGAGCGTGAGGTCTCTCGCACCAGGTCACTGGGGACAGTTCTTGTTTTCCACATAGTTTACCTAATCATATTTTCCATTTATGACATGTAAAGCTTTGGATATCACCAGAGAAAATACTGTAATAAAACCCTAATAAATTACTACAGGCGTAAGCAAACTCTCGTAATTTATGGAGGGTTTCGACTTTAATAATGTTTTGTCTTAGATTTGGTCCTAATTATAAATCATTTGTAAAGACAGTTTAAAATATAAGCAAATCTTACATGGCATTCTTATTATCTACTTAATATCTCAGATCAAAAGATTTACTGTATTGCATTCTGGGAATTAAGCAAACTAGGAAACTAAGTAAGAAAGAAGCACAGTAAAATTATAGTTTTGTCATAAAACTTTGATTGATCAATGATTATTGTAAAACTATGGTAACTATGCAGATGCCAACATAAATCTGCAATAGAACAGGATTTATTATACAAAATACTATATTTTCCACAATTTTGACTATAGAGTTAATATGGGTCTGACAGATTTACTGTGGTTTTAGCTTAATTAACTCTATTTGACTATATATACCCTTATAATGCATGTATCCCAAGGTGCATCTGTTATATATTTAGCTTTCCCTTTCAATTGTAAATATTTAAATATTAAGAAATATTTAATCCTTGTCATAATTCTAAACCCTTGTTTGGTTTGCGAGGCCACGGGACACATCATCGCGTTTAGTCCAACTGAGAAAGCAGCAGTGCAGTTTTACATCCTTTTAGCATGCAAATGAGTTATTTTCAAGGGCCACGTTTTTCTCTTGTATGCTGGCGATGTCTTCTCTGTACGGACGGGCTTGGGCTGCATCTTCCTTTTTCTGCGCTCTCAAATCTGCCTGTAGGTTGGAAGTCAGCTTCGGTCTTTGATGCATTGCTGCCTGCTCCATGGACCTGAGCTCTCTAAGGCAAGTGCTGAATGCAATATTTGAACACCTAAATAAGTGCTTTGCTGCAGAGACTCCTAAATTATAAAACTGGAAAGGGCCACCGCATTCATCTAGTCCGGCATCCTGCATAACACAAGCCAAAACTACCCCGAACAAACTCAAGAGCAGAGCACCCACAGCTCTTGTTGGTCCAAGATCATGGAAAGTCCTGGGGGGACTCAGTTGCTTGGGACATGGCTGTTTGTTGAGGGTCCCAGTCCAGAGAAACAGCTCCAGCGCCCCGCTGGGGAAATCGGGTTCCTCGGCGCTGAGCCTTGATGCCTCCTAGGCGGGGATTTAAGAGCTAAGCCCTCACAGCTGAAAACGTTCAGTTCCTCATTGACCAAGTGGGACAAGCTCATATGGAGAGGTCTCAGAAGTGGAGTCAGGTGAGAAACCTGGATTTTTTTGTGAGTGATCCCTTTTATCGGACCAACCGCACGGTCGGGGTAGACCGAAAGAAGTTTCTGAATGCAAAGTGTTCTTCATCCGGTCCAGTAAAACAGATCGCCCACAAAAATCCTGGATAAATCCTGGACCATCACCCCTCACATTTAGCCTGTAAGGGCATGAACCAAGGGGGTACACAGAGAATAGGGAAGAAAATTGCACTAGCTGGGAAACCTTGAAGAAACCATCTCTAACTAAGTTTGGTTTGCAAAGCCTCATGCTCCCGCTCTGTGACTATCCGGCAACCTGCCCATCTCCAGCAAAGCCTTAGTCACAGAGCAGGAGCAAACCATCAGGCAACGTACCCCGTTTAAGCAGCTGCTCGTTGTTAGCCCCCCGGCCTGGTCCTTCTCAAGACCAGCACGACTGCAGTTATTTCATAAGCGGGTTTGTTGGGATGGGAGAAGCGGTATGTGCTTGGCGCTTGGTGGCTGACAACGTGGTTGTAGGATGAGCTGCCCCTCTGCTCACGTTTCTGGAGAGAGGGTCACCCAGAGACACGCACCTGCGGTCTCCTTGGCCCTGGACATCACAGCGTGGTGACCCTGAGGTCCACTACATTGCACAAACTGGCTTTGGGCAATCAGAGACCCTGAATGTGGAACGAGCGGCAACACCGCTTGGGTATTCCCGAAGGAGATGGTCAGTCCAGGGCTCAGCTCATGTCTGGGGGCAGCTTCCCCCACCACTACCTGAACATCCAGGAAAGCATCTGAAATGGCTGATCCTGGCTGGGGCCATCGTGGCGTCAGAGCAATCGCTGCATGACACTACACGGACCTCTCACACACGTCTGCTTCAAGAGCATTTCAGCCAGTGGGGAAGAATTGTATTTCTTTATCTGTTGGGGTTTTAAGAGAATTTTGCACCAGAATAAATATATATAAATGAAGTGCCACGTCGATGAGTGTCATTCTGGTTTCTCTTGCTCCGGAGCAGGAGTAACCTGCTTTGCCCATGCTCAAATTGATGCTTTCCAGCACCGGAGCTGGGAAATCAGGTTTTGTTCCATCCCGGGGCCATACCTCCTAGTCGAGTTGCCTATTTTGCGTAACCGTGAAATTACTAGACTGCCCTTAAATACACTTCTGCAAATGAGGACACCGGAAAAAATGCAATAATTGTGACAGTAACTCACTAGGCCAAGCCTGACATGTCTCTAATTGCCTGCTAAAATTGTCTCTGTCTCCTAAAGTGCAAATTATCACCCGAAATGACAAGAATAATGAATGAGTAACTCTGATGTAATGCAACAATTAGCCCTTAAAGACACTGTCTAATATGCTAATTCTGAACACCCACTCCTTGTTATTAAGTGGCTGATAATTATTTAATTATCTATCTGCCAGGATGATTTACTTCGTTTATTTAGCTGCAGATGCAGGGCAATAGCATTCAGGTTTAGGGTCAGAACGAGCTGTCCCAATCATTGGGCAGCGTGTCTGGTTGCGTGTGCGGTGTCCAACTGTCTGGCTGTCGTCTCTAATCAGCAGTGTCAGCTCCACCAGCAGCAAACAAACAGGCTCTACCTGCCTGGGCAGGGTCCCTGCTGCTCGCAGGTCAGAGGGATGTCAGGCGAGCTCCTCGGCGAGGAATTGCTGTTTCTGTTTTTGCTCTGTGCTGTCAGAGATGTCCTTTTACTGGGCGTCATGATGGCTGAACCTCGGGAAGCTCCGATCCGGCTCCGCTCGCGCACTGGATGGTTTCTCTGCCCATTTTTGGATGATGTGTTTGAAGGTCAGAGAAGCTTCTTTCTGCTGAGAGTTTCCAAAATATCCCTCCCTGTTTCGTATCCGCAGAAAAGAACTCATCAGACAGCAGAAAAGGCTGAGCATCCTCTGGCAGGGAGGGGGAGATGCTCGCTACAAGAGATCCCCTGAAGCCCAGGGAAAGAGCATCAAATCTGCAGCCCCCGGGGATGTGCATGGCCTGGCTCCATGCTCGGAGCAGGCAGGAGGGACATGGGGTGGCAGCAGAGAGCTGGGCAAGGGACAGATGGACGTGGCGGATTTAATTAAATGGAAGCAAGAGGCCTTTCATCAGGGGCTGAGTTCCTCTCCCCTTTTAATTTTGGTTCCAGCCAAGAGCAGCCCAGCTAAGCAGACCATGTTTACCCAGGTGCAAATCCTTCCCGTCTGCTTATCCTGTTCTCCGGCCCTAGTAAATAGTCATTCGCCTCGACACCTTCCCGGACAGGTGACCGACCTGCCAACTTGTCTCTGCCTAGCCCCAGAAACGTGTCTCAGTGCTCTCGGTTGTAGCAGTCCTGCGTCTGCACCCGCCCGGTCCTTTTGTTCTGTGCAATTAAAAGGCCACGTTCATATACGAGAGCTGAGCCCAAGGGCAGCAGCCGGCACCTCCGGACCTGTTGCCACTGAATCCCACCATCCAGGCATCCTGTGTTGGCTTCGCCTTGCCTGTCTATCTCCTCCTCGGGTAAATACCATCTCACCGCTCGTGGCCCCAGGTCAGCACAGCCCGAGAGTGGAGGGCACTGGGACGCTGGCTTAGCTTCTATCCCTTGAACACCTGCAAGACCCAGGCATAGTCTGCTAAGCTTGGAGATCTGCCCCTCGCCGGGCAGGAACGTGCAATTTGCAACACATCCCTGCCCGCCTGACATGCAGGAAAACAAAGCTCTCCCTCTGATTATCACCGCCATCCATCAGCCTCAGACAAAGGAGGGGAACACAACCCGCCGGGCTGCGCCAGCCAGATACCCAGCCCTGCCTTCCTGCGCCGGGGTTTGCTAAGGCGGCAGGGGCTGTCCTAGCCAGAGAGCCGCAGGGGTTGTACCGTGGCTCCGGTTGCAGGGGGGGATTGAGGAGGGCAGGTGACATTGCTCTGCCAGGGGAAGTGGGTGTCACTGCCTTGCCTTCCCTGGAGCTGCCCCATGCCACTTGGCTGCATCTTTCTGAAGCCTGAAAACATGTGTGGCCTTAGGCTGGTCATTGCAGCATCATGAGCAGCATCGCATTTCTCTCCGGGGTGGTCAGCAGCCCAGCGATCTGTGCGCTCTGTGATGAGAGAGAGCAGAGATGAGGCAATGCGGCTGCCCCCTGCTCCAAAAGGGGTGCATGAGGGTGTCCGGGGCTACCCCCAGCCAGCACCAAGCCTGCAGGGAGGGGAATGCAAAGGGAATCGGTCCAGGCCAGGCTCTCTGGATGTGGCCTGCAAGAGCGAGCTACGCTGGGCACGGTCCCGGGAGCCTTTCCCCAACCTGCCCATGCTGATCTTCGAACTTCTTCTTTCTTGTAACTTGCCTCTCAGATAAAGCCACCGTGAGAGACCTCTCTCTCCAGGGGTTCAGTTCCCCCCGTGTGCAGGGCGCTTGAACAATGGCAGCACCCAGTCGCATCGCAATACACCAGGCCCGGAAGCGGTGGCATCGCCATCCTTATCAGCTCACAGAAAGACAGACAGATCGTGCATCTTCCCGGAGACCCTTGCAATTCGGAACAACGTGAGCAACCCAAACAACGGAGGCAGGAAGGCACAGGAGAGAAGTAGAGGGTTGCAGCTTTGCTCTGTGCTGTGAATCACGGTCTAATGAGCAGCGCGGTGCAATGCGGTGCCCTCAGAGGCCTTGCAAACTTGTGTTCCTGAAGCTGCCTTAAAACCCTGGTTTTTCTCCTACTGAGCAAATCCTTCCGGGACTAGCTGAGAGCACAGGGATGCGCAGCAAACTGCGAGTGCGTGTGTGGACGCATGGGTGAGCCCCTGCTCCAGGATCCTGCAGAAGCCGGCAGCTATCTGCACTGCCCATCTGGCAATTAGCGTAGCATTATTTATAATGCTTAATACACTACCTCGCTGTAATGAAGAAGAATTCCAGTCCTCGGCTTCCATGGTGAATTTAGTTGACTTTGGAGATTTTTTAATGCAGTAATAACTCCACGCTCACTCTTCCCCGCGCGAAGCCAGGGAGCTGTTCATTATCTGGGTTCTGTCTAGAAGGGACTTTTTATCATCACATTCCTGGGACAGGAGCAGAATTTAATCTTCTAGCTGCAGCTGAGCCAAAGAGCAAAGCCGCTTCAAGGTCACTTGACCCAAGGGGAAGCCCACGCCGGCCCTCGCAGCAGGACAGCCTGTCTCCTGCATAATGTGGCTCTTAGCTCATAGGAGCTGCATGCACAGATTTGGGAAGAAGCTGCTCCTGTCCCAGATAGCACTTGGCAGGGGACAGCTTTTTGGAGTGTCTCTACACATGCATTTAAGTGCGCCTAAATGTAATGCACATTAGCTTAATACGTATTAAGTGGGTTTAGGCAGGAGTCTACACGTGCAGGCATTAAAGCGCATTAACACTGTGCATGTGTGGACTTAGTCCCAAGTCAGTCCACACACACAACGGTAATGCACTTCAATGCATCTACATGTGCATTAATGCACTTTATTTGCACCTAAATTGGATACCTGCACAATTAGGTAAAAATCACCATTTTTAAAGCGCATTAAGGCACACCTTAATGCACCTTGAATTTAGGCTAATGCGCCTTAAAGTATCTCATGTAGACGTGCCCTAGAACAAGCTGGCGAACCCCTTGGAAGAGAAGCAAAGTGTAAAGCCCCAGAGCAAGCTGAAGCGTCTCCTCTGGGTTCATCTCTGGATGGGCTGCCTCCCTCCGTCAGGGACCCTCGCTCTGCCAGCACTGATGCTGCTATTTTAATCTGTACAGTGTCCCTAGCGGTAACTCTCCGCAGCACACAGCTGCACTTGCATGGCATCTAGCTCTTGTGCCGGCCCTCTGCAGAGAGGCAAATGTGACTGTGTCCCTTGCCCCGAACACGGGGACTTCGACGCTTGTCCTGTGACTGGGTCTATAAAAATTGGAATAAATATCTACTTCACCCAAGTGATGCTGAGCTGAGCCACAGTCCCGCACCATGGGCCAGCTGTGATCCAGCTGAAGGTTTGGAAAGGGCTTGCTCGTTCCTTTGAATCGCAAAGAGGATTATTGAAAGTTCAAATGCACGAGCTGCAGTGTGTTTGCAGTATCAAAATCCCAGGCTTTGCTGCTTAGAGCGCAGAAATAGCCCAAACCTTTATGCCTTTCTGTACAAATGCATGGCAAAGCTTAATGGCGCGCAGGCCATCTGAAAGCCCTGCTGCACCCCTGCCAGGGCTGGACTCGACAGTCTTTCCAGCTGGCGCACCTCCAGCTCGCCAACAGGTTCGGCAGCTCTGATGGCAGGCTGGGCCGTTTCCATGCAGACATTTGTCGGGCTCGTTTTCTTGGCATCGGCTCTCGCGCTTTTCTGTCCTTCAGTGTTTCCAGATGGGATCCTCGGTGAGGAAGAAGCAGAAGCGTCCCCCTCATCCTGGCTGCCGTGGTCATCTCAGAGCTCACGGAGCCTGTGAAAATCCATGCACACGCGCGCGGGGAGGGGGCTTTGCTTCTGAACTCCCAGCATGAGGCAGGTGCTGTTTGTGCTGGCAAAAAAGGGATGGGGGTTTCTTGGAAAATAGTTTTATCCCTCTTGGAGTGAAGATCATCCATCCGCTTTTGCAACATGGCTCTTTGCCCTATTGGGAATCAACACGAACCTTTTTCAGGCCCCTGGAGAAAGATTGGTGCAGGCCTGGTGAGAGCCCCCGGGGTGAAGCTTGCAGAGTGGAAACTCAGAGCCGTGCTCGTGGACGTGTGTCCCATTGGGGAAGGAGCGGGATTGCTTGCTCAGACCCTTGCACGCTTTGCTGCCCATTCACAACCGCTCCCAAGGTGCAGCCGGAGACAAAGGCCACGCTGCGCTTGCCGCCCCGGCGCACGGGCACGCGGCGTAGCTGAGGCGGATGCTCCTGCTTGCATAGGGTTTATCCTCCACATTTTTCCTAAAAGACATTTTCTCCCCCCTCCGCCTCCTGGGGGGGAATGTCTGGGCCTTTGTTTTGCTAAATTGCTCCTGATTTTTTTTTTCCCAAGGATTTTGCTTTTTTGTTTCGAGGAGGCTCATTTGCTTTTTTCCCTCCTTCTTCCTTTCATCTAAAGAGAATCTGATGTGATGGGTAAAATATCAAGTGGAATAAGTCAAAAATGCTGACAGAAATAATAGGCCCCGTGCCCATTTCAAACTCATCTCAAAGTGATAACAATTAAGACCTGGACAGTTTGAACTTTTTTTTTTAAACAAAGAATTAATGATGCTTGGGAACCTTTGTGGGGGGGAGGGGAGAGGTTGCTTATCATTTATGAAAGCTCCTTTTGGGTAAAGAGAACAAGTTTTGTAAAGTGAGGAAAAGATTTGAACGGTAAACACTTTGAACAGCAGCCGGCATATCTGCTCTGTCAATTTAGACTCTACTACATACCATTAACCAACCTAAAATAACTTCTATGGTAATAACCCTTCAGATACAAACGCTTGTGCAGACAAAGGTATTATTAAGTTAAATTACCCTAAAAGTGTTGGATTGACAGAAGGGTTCAGTCAGTGGTTTGGAAAACCAGAGGCCTCGGTGACACAAGTAAATAGTTACATATGCTCTGTTTCTCCCAGCCCAGTTTACAAGACTCAGAGTAACGGGATTTCAATTTTCTTCTTTAAATATTTCATGGCCAGTCTCCTCGGGAAGACGCTTTACAGCGCATCTTCTCCCGCGCTCTTGGAAAAGGCCCTGCTCCCTCCCAGCCCCGTCTCAAGGATCATGTTTGAAGGACTCTCTGGGACACTAGGATTGAATGTCATTGCGTTGCCTTCTTCTCCACGGTCACGCTGCATCGGTGGCTCGTGCACCTAGAGAGGCATTAGCCATGCTCGTCCGAAGCCGGTTAGGAGGCAGGGTGGCGCTGCCTCCCCTTCCCTGCAGTCTCTGCCTTAGTCTTTAAATGCACTGTGTGCTATGAAATGAATCCCATTTCTCCTTCTCCGGTCCTGCCATGTGGCTGCAGAGCAGAAGCTTTGCTGAAGCCCAGCACGGGTCGTCCTCTGCATGCTCCAGACTACACCCCACAGTCCCTCTATGACCTACGTCGAGGGGTGCTGGTACACGTGATGGTGCTCCCATCCGATGGGGATGGCGGCGGTGTCAAGCCAGTGCCGGATGAATGCTAAGAGCAGCACTGGTTGCTCTTTTGGCATGGGTGTGATGTGCACCGGCTGTGGCCCAGGCCTCAGGGGTCTGCACTGCCCAGCCTGTGCACAGGTGACGAGCACCCGAGCAGAATCGATCCCTGGGGACGGGCGGTCAGGGCTGCTAGCTCCTGCTGCCGTCCGTGCTGCTTTCCAGGGGCCAAAGCCAAGCGGTGAGCCTGCTCGCACCGTCTGGGAAGGTCTGGTCCCTGGGCTGAGCTTCTTGGTGGGAAGATGCTGGCTTCAGCACCTCGCTGTCTGGTGCCTGCGACTCATTCTCCAAGCTGAAGTGGCCTGGAGAGGGGCACACCTCCCTCCTTCCTTCCTCACTAGCACCCAGCTACACCGACCTTAATTAAAGCTATGGGATTTGCTTGTCTTGGTTCACCTCCCCTTCCAGTTTCTCCATTCCCCTGGAAGATGCCCCAGGCTACAGCTGGCGGGTACCAGCTACAGCAATTTAATTAAAGCTATGGGACTTACGGGGGGTCAAGACCCAGCCTGCCAGCCCTCCTCCACTGAAGTGCTTGGGGTAGTCGGGCAAGAGGGTGGACGTGGAGACGTCTATGTGGAATAACTTTATCTGGAGAAGTGCACAGGGGTGACAGGGGAAGTGCTGGGGTCGCCGCGTGCATTGGGCCCCTGCACCCTGGCCTGGGAAGGGAAACGTGTCGCTGCTCCTATGTGACCTTAACCTAGGAGTGCAATCCCTCCCGGAGTCGAAGGCGCTGCAGGTTCTGGCAGGGGCATGTATCAGGGGAGGGAGAAACAGCTCGCCGGAGAGCTGGGATTGGAAAGAAACAGCTTTGCTTCCTTTTTTCCCCCAAGGGGGTGAGGTTGGGGTGGGTCGAATGCGCCGTGCTGGGGCTGCATGAGCGCGCCACGGTGCAGGGAGCGGAAGGGCTGCTGCAGACGTGCAGCACTGTCACAGCACAGACACGAGAGGTGATAACTTCCTACGTACTGTTTATTTGCTAACACAGCCCAGAGATGATTCTCGTCACATTTGACAAAACTGTAATAACAATAGAAAATCCCTCCCCGTCCCTCACCCATCTCCGGGTCTCTGCCTGGCGAGAACTGTGTTTTACTACTTCCATCTAGTGGCAGGGGGTCAATGATTCAACTCTCCGTCTTCCCTTCAGCGTCCTTTACTGAACTGGCTGCACCTGCGTGTCTGCGCTCTTCTCCATCCCGGGGGATTTTAGGGACAGGAATAAGAGAGCGTACGGAGTCAAGTCAGGGCCGGCATGCACGTTGCTGTGTTAAACTGGCCGCGTCAACGTGAGCAGCACAGTAACTGCACAGTTAGTTAGTATTTGCATCTAGTACTTGCATTTACTATTTGCATTTAGTACTTGCATTTAAAGCTTATGCAAGTACTAAACGCCTGTGCAGTGACCGGCATTACTGCACTGTACCAGAGCTGCACATTTTTCTCCGGACATTACTGCACAGTAGCTCATTACTTGTGCGCAGTAGCATCACCTCATGATTGATGCCCACCAGCGCTACCGCAGTCGCAATATTACTGCGCCATAGCTCGTTGCGACTGCGCAGTAGCATCTCGTGTAGACGCGCCTGCTGAGACTGTCATACATTTTGCGCGAGGCTGCTGATTTCCTTTCCTGCCACAGTAGAGAGACAGATTTCATCCCAGAAAACTGAGAAGAAAAACATCTCTTCCCCTTATTTTACCAGGAGAAAAAAATCGGATGAAAGAGAAATGCTTTTGTGCAAACTGACCCTGAAAAAAAGTTCTAATTTTAAACTTAAAAAAAAATAGTGGAAAGTTTGGAGGTTGCACCAGGAACATTCAGTTCTTTGCTGAAAAGATTTTGTCAAATGCTCAGGATTTTCTCTGGAGGGCAGATGCTTTTGGTGGGGAAAAAAGAAAGCCTGACTGAAAATCAAACAAGTTTGATGGGAATTTTTATTTACCACCCCTCAGCTGGAGCTAGATCATGACTTTGTCTGGGCAAATCCTGCTCCTGGCTGGGTGAGCAAATGCCTGCGCTGTTTCGGCATGTGTGCATCATGCCTGCATTTAAAGGTCCCATCTGGAAAATGGCTTTTCAACCAAACAAGAGAATTTTTGCAGCAAAGAAAAATGACTTGATCTAATTTTTCCAGTTATTTGATTAAACAACAACAAAAAAATGTTTCCAGGCAGGGAAAAAAGCCAGGAAGGGAAAGGAGAGAGAAAGAGAGATGGACAAAAAATACTCCTTGAAAATAATTTGTTTGCAAATATCTAGCTGGTCTAATAAAAGACATCACCTCTTCTGCAACTTTTGATTCCTTGAAACCTGACCTTTTGTTCAAGTATTCTTCCCACATTCAAGCAGAAAAATCAGAGCAAATAAATAATAAATCAAATTAATTGATGAATAGAGAGAGGGAACCAGGCCACCTCCCTGCAAAGCAGGAGTGAGAAGGTATTACTCAACCGGGGATTTTTTATTACTGTGGTAAGTCTCCCGCCCCCGCGGTGCTGATCACAGGCCCTGGATGCAGGTGAGCTCCGTGCTGCGAATCTAGATCGAAATTGCATCCGCCCCCTACGCGGGGCTAGGAAACGTACCTGGCCAAGGGGTCTGAAAGCAAATATCTCGGCAGTCAGGGTCCTCTCTGCCCACCGGCTCCTCGTAGCTAGGGGGTTTTCTCTGCCCCGCGTCCTCCAAAAGGAAATTCAAACAGGTGGTCTTCTCTTTCCTCTGCTTTTGCCTCATTTTCTCCTCCTGGAGCTACCTTTGAAATCTCCCGACGTCAACAGGAATCAGCTTTAACTTGTGCGCCTGCTAATAAATTAAAAATGCCACATTCTCCCAAACTGCATTATTACCGTTTATAATTTTGATTGTTCATTTGCATACGAAAATTAGTCCTGTGACATGCGTGAATTTTATTTTACTCTTGAACTAATTATAAACAAGAATGCCACATTATTTACATAACTAATTATTGTTCCTTCTGTTCTCCCATTTTTAAATCACAGCCCCATTCGACGCTGGGTAGCGGTGCAAATGAACAATCACACGACGTTTCGGAAGTTTCCCGATTCAAATGCCTTGGAAGAGCAGATAATGCGCGCTTCTGTTTTAATAGACATAAATTAGGTTGATCTTAATTTATAGGGAATTTGAATGAGTGATTCCTGTCTACCTGAATGTATCTTTTTTTTCCAGAGGCTAATTGTAGGTGTTTATTAACCCATAAATCTGCCCTTCGCTGTACACAAAGGAGATGTTTGCATCCAAGGGAAGGGAGAACGAGCCTTCTCTGCGATTTGCTCTCCTTCTTTTCTCTTTCTGTCCCACCTCTCGCTCTTTCTGCTCCTTCACTGTGGTCCCAGACCATGCTCCGTGCAACAGATGCTTGCCAATGTTGGTGGCGGATGAGCCCGGGGCTTGTGCTACTGACGGTACAGGCTGGCCTCGGCCCGGATCCACCCATCAGACATGCACAGGCAGGCAGCAGAGTCCGGCAGGGCAAAGATATCCACCGACCTGGGCTGTCCTTACCAGCCCAGCCCACCACTGCACCATCTGCATGTCTCAGGGCCTCTGGCTTCCTGACCCCCACAGCACCTCGGGGCAACAGGGCTAGTATCCCCCCTTTCCGGCAGGCCATTGAGTCTCAAAGCAACCGAGTGACTTGCCCAAGGTCACAGAGGCTGCCTGTAGCAGAGCAGAGACCTGAACCTGCCTCTTCCAGGTGAGGTTTCATGCTCTCGCCATCAAGCCAGCCTCTGTCTTGCCAGGTCCAGGAATCATCCCCCTTCATCCGTCTTCCTAAGCTGAGGCCAGCTCCTGGGAGTGGGTTGAGATGATGGGTTTTGTCTTGGGCACATGCAGCCCAGGCAGCTCCTCTGGGCACGGCAGCCCCTGGCTCTGTGGGAGGGGGAGACGTTGCCCAGGGCTTGGAAAGGCGAAGATGAAATACAAATCGACTGGCTTGCACCAGGCAAGAACTAGGGGTCACGGCATGAAGCTAGGAGGTCGTGAGTTTTAAACTAACACAAGGAAGGTCTTTTTCACCCAGCGTGGCATTAAAGCATGGAGCTCGTGGCCACCAGTGGTGGTGGAAGTGGAGAGTTTAACCAGATTTACCACGGGGCTGGACACGTGCTTGGAGAAAAGGGGTGGCAGCTGCTATCGAGCACAGGAGTGAAGGGCACAACCCCTGCATCAGACCTTCCTGGACCTTCAATGCAAGGGAGAGAGGAGCAGGAGGGAGAAAAACCCTGATTAGACCCAGTTCACTCTCCCTGTCAGTACCCACTCTCCGCTCCCATATGGCCTGGGAGACTGGGCAAGACGGACCTGGAGTCGGACCCAGTACACAGCAATTCTTATGATCTTATAACAATTGAAAATAGCCTCATTTGGGTTTGTATTTTTTTTGGGGGGGTGAGGGGGAGTTTGCATTGGTTCCTCCCTAAACAGCAAAGTCTGGATCCAGACTTGAACGTGGAGCCGGCCCCAGGGTGTCTCCTGCCCTGGTCTGGGTCCAGTGTGCCGTGGCAGCCTTGAATGAGGTCTCTTGGGTGCACAAATCCGGCCTCTTGCAGCAGCAAACCAAGGAGAGGCCGTGTCCTCATCCAGGTCCTCATGGCAGTGGAGAACGGCCCTCCTCAAGGAAGGAGGACAGGAAGAAGAGATGGATTGAAAAAACCCCGCGCATGTGTACAAGCACCTGAAGAGATGGGGTCCAGAGAGCACTCCCGGGTTAGCCGCTGCATTACACCCCTTCCACACTGGGCTCAAAATGCACGTATGCCTTAAAAGAAACAGCTCTTAAAACAGATCTATCTGATCCTCATGAAACTGGCTCCCAAGGAGCCATTCTGCTCAATGTGGTAGAAAATATGAATTCTAAAGTAGCTCCTGAATGCGGCTTTGATATGCTAGAGCGTTGCAGCTCACAAAGAGCAAGTCGCAGTCTGGCAGGTGGGTAATGCACCTCTTAATGACAGCCTCCATCCTCTCACGCTCGCACAAGGGATCAGTCTCAGTGCAAGGGAGACCCCAGGCAGACCATCCTCTGTCCTGGAGCTGTGCTGGGGTCACCTCATCAGCTCCGGGCGTGGGGGCTTGAGCTATATAGCACCGACTTTTGCTGCTGAGGGGTCACCTCGCCTCCTTCCTCTGAGCCCCCCTTGGAGCAGATAGTTCTTCAGGGGATTTGGTGACGCTGGCCTACGTCAGGAAGGGCCCCGGGCGCTGACAGTAAGTGGTCAGCTACTCTGGAGCCAATCGACCGTCCGCTGGACATGCTGTATTTCCCATCTCTGGTCCAGGTGAGGCGATTCCCAAAAGAAGCAGTGCCAGCACCTCCATTTCTTTGCTCACTGATTCACAAAAAGCCCCATTTTGGTTCAAATGCTCCAGTATTCACCCAAAGCAAAATCTATGTCAGACTGCAAACCCTTCTTGACTCACGGTGTCTTTCCAGTGGTTGAACTTGGCAGTGAGGAAATGCAAAACTCTGCATCGTGTTTAAGTGAGTGACCAGGCGATGTAAGAGACAAAGAAATAACCTCATCAAATGGCACCTACACCCCCTATTTATTGCCAGCTGCAACAGAAGCATCTCTCAGAGGAATAGGTATGGGATAAGTGGCAATGCTGTATAGCGACCCAGAAATACCAAAACAGCCGACAGACTGGTTAAAATAAGGAGTTTGATGAACTCAGTCCATATTAACTTGGCTGTTCTAGCCTAGTCATCTTATTCTACTCCCATCACCATGGTCTCCACATGCTTCATATCTCTGCAAGTACTGGCTTAACTTTATGTGGAAGCTCTCTGATCAATCCCTCCGTTGCTGTGAATACCCCCCTGCAGGAGACCACAAATGCAGCCTAAAAATACTGACTTGCATTTGTTTATGTAAATAAAAAATTGAAACGAGATGGGCATTTTGTATGGGGATTTACATAACTCTGTAAAAATTCATGAACCCAAATTTAAAGACTTATTTTTTTTTAGTAGGTCAGCCTTTCATTGACAAGTTGTCACTTCTGCTTCAGTGCTGCGTTTGCTGCCTGGGCAAATATGCATGAGCAAACCAATGCCATTTTATTAAATGCCATCGTTTGATTATTTTGAGAATAATCAAGAATCAGGAAAGGGGTGGAAGGCACCTGCTTTTAGTTGGACTTGCTCTTGTGTACCAGCTCTGATATCCCGGGGCAGATTTCACCCCCTTAAATTACATAGCCCTGTTGCCTGGATTCAGATCAAGGGCAAAATTTGACTCCCTGCCTCTCCATTCTGGCTGCATCGGTACGTGGCTCCCATCTTCCCGTTCACCCTAATGAAGAGGCTGAGTAATGCTCTCTCATTTCAGCTCTGAATAATTGGCCCTGGCCTTTCCCGGCCCAATCGAGCTCCCATTAATGTCCATAATCAGATTCTCGTTGTCTGTAATCAGCACTGGTGTCTGGGCAGCTGAGCAGGCGTCTTTGGGAAGCTGGATGCATGGGCTGGGTCTGGCCAGGAGCACCTCAGCTGTCTCGGGGACAGCTGGCCGCAGCAAGCTAGATGGAGCATACCTTGCCGGCCTCTCTGCAGCGATGGGGAGAGAGCCTTTCCCTTGGGGTCAGAGCATCACGGGGTGCAGATACTTTCCCACGCTGCTGGCAGGTCCCACCAGCCGATGGCTGCTGCTCTGATGGGGGTTTGCCCTGTCCTATTCCTCCGTGGTGATTGATGCAGAGCTCAACTCTAGAATCACAAAACCATAGGAAATTTGGGTTGGAAGAGACCTAAGGAGGTCCAACCCCCTGCTCAAAGCAGGACCAGCCCCAACTACATCGTCCCAAACTTTGCCAACCCTTGGAGGCCTCTGTAGCAGGGTAGAGAAGAGGCTTCCAGGGCTGTCGTCCCTCTCTGGGGACATTTCCTTCGTACGGGTCCCGACGCACGAGCCCGACTGCTCAGCAGGTACGGCCGGCTCTGCACCTTGCAGGTGATCGATAAAGAACGCAACTCATTTTGATGGAAGTTTCTATCCAATTAGTGCCTTGAGGCTAGTTTTGGGTTGTACTCATGCAATAAGAGACCCTAATTGTATTAATCGCAATCATATTATATTCCCAATAATTAAATTCCCTTTGACACGATTGTTTATGCTTTCGTCGCTTATTAACTAGCCCAGCATTGTTGCTCCCTGGCACGACTCTTCTGTCGCCTTCCTGATACGCATGCTAGGAGGGTCTGCGGCCTTGGTGGCTCCTTCTTCCCCCTGCTCGTGGCACTCTCCCTCTGCAGAGCCCTGGCAGGAATGGCCTCAGTGCAGATTGATATTTCCCCGTTTACAAGGGGCTGAATATGTGATGGTGACTTGCTGCGGTTATGGACACCGTTTCCAGCAGCCCTGACCAGGCTGTCTTGCGGGGTCTTGTTGGTGCGAAGTTGCTGGATGAGATGCATGGACCTTGGGTGCAATTGCATGGCCAGCGACGTGGCCCAAAGGACACCAGTAACACAGGGAGGCCAAGCTGGCTTGGAGCCACAGGTTGAGATATCAGGAGCTGATGGACGTGGCCACAGCATCACTCACTGCTAGTAGGATCTCCAGTGCCCTGTGATAAACCTGATCCAAGTGTACCATGTCCCATTTCCTACATGAGTGCATAGGTGTGCACAGAGCTGCTGGTGTGCGACTGTAGTTGTGCATTGCACTTTCCTTCTCCAAAGCAGCATACAGCGGTGAGCTACTCCATCCACGCAGACCTCTCCCCTCCCTGCAGGCGAGGCTTGAGATGCTGAGGACAGTGTCGTGCCTGGCTGATGGTTTGTCTAAGTGCGTTCACTTAGGGGCTCTGAGAAGTGGTCTTGGGACCCTCCAGGGTCATGATTCAGCCCATCTCCCAAAGTGAAGCTACAACATGGAGGCAGTTTGGACGTTTGCCCCAGACTACAGACCCCAAGCATGGGAGGTTGGGAAGTGGAGCGCCCACGTAGGTGCTTCACCAGCCCTCTCCCTTCTCTGCATTAAACCCTTGAGCTTCCTGTCTGGAAAACACCGCCAGCAATCGATGTCCATCACGTGGGCAGCTCTGGGCTTGATCCCGTGCTTCAGTCACCAGGCGCCTTCCCACGCCCTGGCTCCAGCTCGCCCTGCCTTGGATTTTGCTTGCGATTAGAAATTGCAATTCCAGGCTGGGAACTTTTAATGACAATGCACAGAAAAATGCCTGCGAGGCTTAAATTGCTTAATTTGCATTGTCTTGGAATATTTTTGCATGTAATAAAGACCTGTGTTTTGCTTCCCCCCTGTGTTTTTCATTTAGGTAATGTCAGTGCAAAGCCCTCAGGCCCGATTAATCATACACTGCACCTGGAGCCAGAGCTCTCCTGGTTCTCTCTGCCCAGAGCTCCCTGGCGGGGCGGGTGCCAAGCCCCGCGAGAGGCCATGACGTTGTCACATTCACCCGCGAAGGAGGGAAGAAACCTCTGGCCAAGTCTCTCCAGGAGCTCAAATCAAGCAGCAGCTACCACCGAGCTGCCCCATGGATGTCAAGGCCTCGGGGGGCGGCTGGGCTGGGGACAGGAGCCAACAGGGAGCAACCTTGGTGCCATTTCTGCACGTCCCCTGCCAAGTCCAGACCTTTTTCCGA
>NW_017729001.1:33796314-33799328 GCF_001723915.1 Gavialis gangeticus | reverse complement strand
TGGCGGGGCGGGGGCCAAGCCCCGCGAGAGGCCATGACGTTGTCACATTCACCCGCGAAGGAGGGAAGAAACCTCTGGCCAAGTCTCTCCAGGAGCTCAAATCAAGCAGCAGCTACCACCGAGCTGCCCCATGGATGTCAAGGCCTCGGGGGGCGGCTGGGCTGGGGACAGGAGCCAACAGGGAGCAACCTTGGTGCCATTTCTGCACGTCCCCTGCCAAGTCCAGACCTTTTTCCGATTCACCAAGTGATTTATGCCAGTGCCTTTCTTGCTGGGGAAGGGAGAGTGATTCCCAGCCAGGAGCTCTGGACCAGGGGGAGACTTTATTGGCACTTTCTGGGACAATCACAGCCACCTCTGCTCTGTTGATGCAACCCTCCCCTCCATAGCACCAGGGTCCTGAGTGCATTTCGACTTCTCCGTTTTAGAAATGCTCAGGTAGAAAAACAAACTTTTCCTAAGACTCTGGCGTCGGGAGGGACCTCAGAGGCAGGCCCCGCTGTCCCTGTGCCCTCTCGGGCAGGCACCCGTCCTGTATCCCCTCCTAGAGAGCAGACCACCCCTTCTCTCCTGATGCCCCTGCTCTCCTGCTCTGACAGCCAGGAGCTTTTTTCAGAGATGCAAGGTCAATCTGCATTGCTCCGTGGAAGCCCAGGAGGCCATAAGATGTCAGCAGCAGAGGTGGCATTGGAGCCCAGCATCTCCAGAGCCCTCACCCTCATGCTTCCCAGTAGCAGAAGCCCAATCTGAAGGCAGGAGTCGCTTTTGGGCAATCACTGCTCAGCGCCCCGGGGATGCTCAGGTATCGCCTTGGCCTCAGTAGTGTCGACTAGTCGAGAGCAGGGGTTGGAGTTGATCCTTTTCATGGGTCAGCCCTGCTGCTGTTTGGGGGTGAGTGATATCGTGTGTGCACATGCCAGGGCTTCTTGCACTGCTCTCACACCAGTGCAGGAGCTGCGTGTGGCAAGCCCGGCTGGCCACGCAGAGCTTGCCGAAGGGGTGGCTGTTTGCTAAGTCTGATGTCCTTGCACCAGTGGCTGGGGGGGAAGCTGCAGGAACCTCATGGTGGAGGCGGTGCAGGAGATGGAGCGATTGATAGCTGTCTGGTCCTCTGCACCTTGGAGGGATCATTAGCATCTGATTAATTAGCTCAGCCACATGCCACGCGTTGCCGATGCAAAGCACTGGAGAAGGGCTGCATATTGATATGAGGATGCATGCAACCGTGGAATAGCCATCCCAGCCAAGCTCTCTCCCCTCTTCCCTTGCTGGTCCTAGCCCCAAGCTCCTTTACCTGCATAAGCAACTCTCCAAATCCCCCTTGTTCCTGGCTGCAGTTGGCAGTCCTAACCTGCCCGCACCAAGGATGCTCTGTCTCCCGGCGGGCACTCATGGGGGGGAGACCCAAGTGAGCTTGGTCTCATTCAAAGCCCAAAACTGCCAGCCCAGAATATCTTTGCTGCTATAGCAGCCAGACCCGCTAGCTCTGAATGCACTTCAGTCACTGCTGCCCAGAGCATGGACTGATGCCCCGGCGTAGGATGAACAGAGCTGTGTTAACCTGGCAGGTTTTTATCACACGGCATTAATGAAACCTTAAACAATATATAGGAAACTCAAACTAGCCCATGAATGGAAACAGTTTACCTCCTGTTATGTGAGTGGTGCCTTTTACAGTGTCTGTGCTCAGAGGAACTGAGGATGCCATGTTAATTGTCTTATCTGCCTATGTCTGCCTGCGTCCTTACACCAACACGGCTACAACCTACACCCCTGCACCATGTTAATTAGCACTTGATGTCCCGAACGGCCTGCAAAGCATCCCGTGGCTTGGCATCCCCTTGTCTCAGACCCTGTGCACTGCAAGGGGCCGTTGTCCAGGAGTCAGGTGGGAGCTGGCTGGCTCAGGAGCTGTGAGGAGCAACGCTTTGCAGGCTCAGCCAGGCAGCGGTTTGCTCCAGGGAGCACCAGCAGGAACAGCCTTCCCCAGCTCCAGGCAGGGGCCTTTCCTGCACTTACCAGTGAGGGAAGCAAATTTGTCTCCAAGGAGAAGCAGAGCTCAGGGGACCCTCCACACCTGCCCAGGAGACCCCAACCCGTTGTGGTCCGGGGCTGGCCTTGCGGTGTGGAGGCCACAACCATTGAATGCCCTTTGCTTCAAGGGCCCCTGAGCAGAAGCCTGTGAAAAGCAGCCCAGAGCCAGAGCTGCTAAGGGGATGCAGTGTGCTCCTACCTACGCACCTCCCTTGCACCTCTTTGCACTCTGTAAATGGGGTGTGCTCCATGGTGTGCATAGAAACAGAAAAATAGGGTTGGAAGGGACCTCAGGAGCTCACATCCAGTCCAAGCCCCTGCTCAAAGCAGGATGAACCCCCCAGCTCCCTGCCATGTGCTTGTCTGTGTGTAGAAGAGAGACTGAGAGCCGGATACCCCTCACCAGCTCCGTGACCGATCTCTTATCTTATTAAAGAGTTAATACACTTAAATGTATTTTAATAAACTCCATTTAATGACCATACATTAATTGTCTGATTAATTCTAATAAATCCTTATTTGAGATGCTTAATTTAGAGTGTGACTGATCGTCCTGTCATGGATGGATTATATAATTGTTGTCTGAAATGAGATCCTTTCGCAGATACTGGACAAAGGCAGAAATCTGGGGACTGCGCTGATAATTGAAAATCACATGAGCATGAAGAATGCAGCCCGGAGCTGACGGCAAGGCTGGGGACGCTGCAGGCGCCAGGCGCTGCCCGTTCTGCCCGGGCCGCAGGGGGAGCTGGGCGCCGCCTTGCAGATCCCGCTTGGGGGTGGCAGGAATGGGGTGCAGGGCAGGAAGGTGGGGGGATGCCCCTGCTCCCCCGGTAGCCCCCTGACTTGAGTGCACGGTGCACAGAGCACTGCGACTCAGTCTGCACCAGGGAGGGAAGGGTGGGATGTCTCAGGGCTTTCCCAGTTGCAGCTGCTGTCCAGGCATCTGGGGCGCATGTACATGTGTGCTTTAATGCACT
>NW_017729001.1:33785184-33791314 GCF_001723915.1 Gavialis gangeticus | reverse complement strand
GGGCCGCAGGGGGAGCTGGGCGCCGCCTTGCAGATCCCGCTTGGGGGTGGCAGGAATGGGGTGCAGGGCAGGAAGGTGGGGGGATGCCCCTGCTCCCCCGGTAGCCCCCTGACTTGAGTGCACGGTGCACAGAGCACTGCGACTCAGTCTGCACCAGGGAGGGAAGGGTGGGATGTCTCAGGGCTTTCCCAGTTGCAGCTGCTGTCCAGGCATCTGGGGCGCATGTACATGTGTGCTTTAATGCACTTCAGCCTATTTTAATGCACATTAAAGCATCACTGAAAACCGGTGCTATCTAGTCAATGCTCATTAAAATATGCTAATAATATGCACTAAGCATCACCACTGGAAAAAACGTGTTCTTTAGTTAATGCACGTTAAGACAGGCCGATGTGCGTTTTCCTAGTACCTCACAGTGGAGGCACTCGATTTAATGCGCATTAACTAAAGCACATTAATGCATGTGTAGACGTGCCCATGATGGTTCCCTCTGCAGAGGAGAAGGCCAGGGGCCCCGCTTCTCGATCAGAGCCATTCAGGTCACCCCAGAGCTGGAAGCAGACACCAGCAGCCGAAGCAGCCAGGATGCTGCTGCTTGGAGAGGGAGAACAGGGGCTGGCTGTCCCGTCTGCATACACATCCTCCATGCTTTGGCTCGCACCCCGCAGGGAGGCAGGTGCCTCCTCGTACCTCCTTTCCCAATCATTCCTGGCAAGCAAGGAGGTACCTGCTCTGTGGGGTGCTGCAGGGATGAGCGACTGGCTCTGGGCTGCTGCTAGCAAGGGACCGTTCCTTGCATCTGGGTTCCAGGTAGCAGCTCCCCTTCGCACAGGCTCCTCCCAGGCAGCTCGGTCCGCTGGCAAACCCCGGGTACGGCGGAGCAATTCAAACACAGGTGCAGTCGAGCGGCTGTGAAGAGGCTGATGGCCCCTGCCGCTGCTGGTTAGGGCCCTCTCCCCTTTAGCAGATGATGCTCTCGACCAACATTTTGCTTTGGAGCTAGTTTTCTTCTCCTGTGCATGTTCTCCAGCTTTGGTAAGCTGTCCCTATTTTGCATTGGGGCAAAAAAAGACAAAAGCTCAAGCACGTCCGAGGGCCAGCATACCAAAGAAAAATTATTCAGGTTGACAGAAGGGATTTGGAACCAGCCCTTTGCCATGAGAACCTCTGGTCTCGCCAAACAAGCATTTTCTGGCTAAAAAAGGTTTAAGTTCCCAGCCATCTCTCCTTGGCCTCTGCAAACAGTCCTTTCAAGGCTTCATTTAGCCATGGTGGCCCTGCTGCTTTTGCCCTTAATTAACCCCTGTGGGGCCGAATGCCACTCGCCGTCTCTACCGCCCCTTCTCAAATTCCCACTTTGCAAGGGGACATTGTCACGTCCCTTCAGGGTACCATAAAGTCCCAGCCCACCCTGCCTCTGGGCTCGGGGCATGCTCCGCTCCTTCCCCTGGGCCTTGCTCCCTGCACGTTGCGCCGCTAGCAGCCACGTCCTCCCTGCGGGCTGAGTCCTTCCCGCTGGCGGGGACGTGCACGGGAGGGAAACGTGCCTGGGGAGATGCTGGGCATGTTCCCAGCCGATGTAAATCAGGACTGCCCCCTTGACCTCCGCAGAGCCGCAGAGATTTACACCCGCTGGGGGCTTGGCCTTCTCAGTGTATATGATCATCCATTTAATACTCCATAAAGCCCAGAACCGCCGTTACCTGAGTATCGATTTACCCATAACATTGTTCGCTGCTAAATGATCGCGTGCCTTTGTGTCTAGCAGGTCCCTCGTGCTAACTTCTGCAGGCATCGCAGCACCTTCCCTCCTGGGTGGACCCGATCTGCTGGAGGGGGGGAGTAAATGGGACCCCCAGGGACATCGGCTGCACTGAGGGGCACTCGGTGTCTTTATCAGGCTGCTCGGAGCCTAAACGCCAAGTCCCACAACAGTATTCGCCCTTCCCATCCTCTGCCCCAGCCGGCTCGGCCTCCTCCTTCCTTGGCAAGCAGTTCCCCCCCATTAAAAGCAGCACCCCCATGTTTGCTGCTCCCTTGTGCATTTACCAGCATCACCCCCGTGAACCGCTGAGTGTCTAGGAGCCACCTCCGAGAGAAGCAGGGTCTCGCCAGGCTCGCACGGCGCCCATCCGCTGCAGCTGCAACCAGGGCACGACCATGCAGTTGTTAACACCACCAGATTCATCCCAGTGCCATGGGATACCACTATGCCACGTTACAGAGGGAACCAGCATCTCTCTGAAGACCTCGGGAAGGGTCTCCACCTGAAGCCACCAGCCACCTTTTGAAGCTGTAGCTGCCTCGTGCTGGGAATATTTTGCGGGATATCGAGGGATGAACGGACTCTGATTCAGCTAGTCTATAAGGTGCACGTCTCCCCGCCATCCTGGCATCGAACAACCTGCCTTCCTCTACCCAAATTTTGGACTTGCTACCTACCTCTCCCCGACCAAGGCAGCACAGCTCTGCTTCTGCTCCTCCGCCCTGCCAGCCACGGCACCACCCAGCCCACCAAGCCCCGGCAAGGATCCTCGGGTTTGCAAAAACAAACTGTCAGTGCAGTTCTGTAATTTCAGGGTTGGTTAGGCATGTTGCACACTTAGGAGGGAACAGAGCAAACTCAGCCCAGCTGCCTGCCTTGCCTTCCTTGGGAGAAAAAAAAAAAAAGCCAAACAAAACTGGGTTTTATTTTTGCAAAAGCTTTGGCTCTTCACTTGATCGCGGCCAAAGGAATTTGTTATCGTACAATTATCCCCCTGCTAAATTAATACATTAAAATGTTCAAACAATTGTTCCAGTAATTAAACAGACAGATATTAGAAGGAATGAAGGCATTTTAGTTCTGCTCTCTGGAATCGGCTGACCTTTCCCCTTTCGTAGCTGCTTCTCAGGCAGAGTAAAAATGATTGGATAATTGGACGGTTGGTGTTCTTGTGAAATCATCAAAGCGGGAGAAGGAACAAGGTGGCCCAAAGTTCGTACTGAACCGTGCCGTGCAGTTTTGTTAATTAGATGTCTTTTTTTTTTCCACCCTCCCCCTCCCACCTCCTCTCGCCCATTGTTAAAATTTAGAAATTATTGTCTACAAAAATTGTCAAGGTCGTTCCTTAACCTTGGCAGGCGCTTCAAGCATGTGCATCCTATTCTTAATTACAGCCTACATAGCACTAGGGCACCTTTGATACGGGACCAGCGGTGCATGATTGCCTGTCCTCGGCCGCGGCTGGGCAGGAGACGCCCGCACTTCCCGTGTCGCTCGCGACAGCAGCTCAGCGCTGGAGCTGGGCCGAGGACGGACACTGCAGTGGTCTCACCCCCAGCAAGGAGTGGTTTTGTCAGGGACGAGGTAGCGGTCCCTCTCCTGGATTTAGCGTTCGGGAACATCAGGGTGGAAAGCGAAGAGGTGACTCTGTCCACGGCGCAACAGCCATGTAGTCCGGCCTCCCGTGTGATGCAACCCAAAAAACCTTCGGGTGGTTCTGCATCAGGCCGTGACGTCTTGTCTGAGCTCTTGAAAAGACATCCAGCCTCGATTTCAACACCGCAAGTGCTGGAAGGTGCAGTCTGCTCCCAGCTGAGGCAACTTGTGGTTGAATCCACTGGCTGTTAAAAAGCACGGAGCCTCATCCCTATATCGAGATGAAAGACAAAGCCCGCTGACCACCCTAGCTTCCCTGGTGCTCCTCCAGCGCCTTTCCTCCCATAGCTAGGATGTACTCCTTTCTCCACGGTCCCTGCTCGGCATGGCAAAAATCCAGTCTGCAGAAGCTGAGGAAGGTGCAGAGGGCAGGAAGGAAGCACAGGCATTCCCAGTGTCAAGTGTGGGCAATACCTGCACAATGACTGACCCTCGTCTCCCCTCCTCCTGACCCCCATGCACCGCCTTGTGCTGACCTTGCACAGAGCGGGGGGGTGGGTGCTTCTCGGCAGCTTCCCCCCCATCCAGCCCTCCCCTCTCCGCTTGTGCAACACACCTGAGCTGGTTCTGCTGCACAAGGGCCCTCTGCACCCAAGATGGAGCCAACCTGACCCTGGGTGGCAGGGAGAGGTGCTGGGTACCCAAGCTGCCTATCACTAGTCCTGGCCGAGCCATCAATATTCAGTGCACAGAGCAGGGTCTGGAGCAGCTCAGCTCGTTTGGAGGAGCTTGTACATCAGGAGGGTCAAGCATCAGCGTTAGCTTCCATTTATCAGCCCTTATATTCAGGGCCTTACCGTTTGCACCAGCTAATATTAGCAGAGCTCAAGGGAAGAGCATGCAATGCAGCATTCGTGACATCATTCATCTCGGCACTGTCAGAGGCTGGCTTTCGGACAGGCATAAATAAGAGTTTTACAGTCTTGCACCAGCATAACGTGCTCCAGCTGAGCAAAAACTTTGCAACAAATAATTTCTTCAGACAATTCGGGGAGATTTTCACAATCCGGCTTTGGACAGTTCCCTACTGCATTAAGTACCTCAAATAATGCCCATGCTCTTCTGGGAATAACCTTTGGTCCTTGGGCAAATGTTCTTGTGACTGTCCACCGTTTGAAATGGGTCAACTATCACACCGGGACATTGTTTGGATAACTTTGCAGCACGCTAATAAAGAGCAAGGTGCATACTTTCCAACTGAGCTCACGGTTCAGGGTAATCAAGGATTACCTACACCAGCCAATTAAGAAACACAAAACAGACTAACCAGCACAGAGAACATTTCTCCTTCTTTTGGTTTTTTGCTTTATTTTTTTTGCCTGGCAGTGTGAATAACTGTTAATTATGCGGGACTCTTTCTAGTTGCTCCCTGGATAGTTTATGTGATTTGCTAACCCAGCTGAGACTGGGACATGCACACTGCCAATGTTCAGTTGCGACTTTCCAGCAGAAGATGGTTTTAAATCCACTTTCAATGAGTATTTGGCCTGGCCTGCACTTTTCTTG
Organism: Gavialis gangeticus; assembly: GCF_001723915.1. Taxonomy (NCBI): domain Eukaryota; kingdom Metazoa; phylum Chordata; order Crocodylia; family Gavialidae; genus Gavialis; species Gavialis gangeticus. The sequence continues at coordinate 33,786,387 of NW_017729001.1, read as the reverse complement.
AGTGTTCGCACCAGTGAAGCCCAAGCACTCAGAAGTTTGCAAAACATGAACACAAAAGGGTGGCAGATACAGCTGGTGAGAAAGGTGCCTTCTAATTCACCCCCATTAGTCATTCAAGGTTTGAAGCTAGCCTCGTATCAAGGCTATGCACCTTGCATTGTACCTTTGAGAGGAACACGACAGCGCTTGAATTAGCAGAGCTGCTTTATAGCCCAGCACGTGTGCACAGCTGGGCATGTGTGCAAGTCTGCAGTAGTGGGGCCTTTGCCTGCCATCTCTTTGTGGTGCCCTTGCTGAGCATAGGTTTGTCCAGCTCCTAGCACACAGGGACATGGTCTTAGCTGTGGCTTGGAACTGTCACTAGAAGACCAGAAAAAAGGAATAAATAATAATAATTCTGCATTAGAGAAAGTCTAAACTCTGAATATTGGACAGCTAACTGAAACAAGAATATCTGTCTGCCTATCTGTCTGTCTGTCTGATCATCGCCAAACTATCTAGATCATTTTATCCCCGTTTTTTATTTTATTCTATGGTATTTTGACTAATCCAATAAAGTTTAAAGAGGGAGTTTTGACCTTTTTGCAATGCGCTACAATTAATTTTTACTTTGGACTTATAACGAACGCCTATTATCCATCACATGCAGATCACTACCCCACTCTAATAAATCATCCCTCGTCGTATCGTAAGCTGCACTGAAGGTTAGACATCCCATCCCCTTCAGAGACACTGGCTGTATTCTTTTAAGTGCAGTTGGCTCATTATCCATGCCAGTATACAGATTTGAACCAAAAAGAGTCCACTTTGAGCAGCTAGCTGGAGCATAATCACGCTATAAAGCTGTACTTGGGAGTAATATACTTTTAGTGTGTTTTTAATTATGCTGCTTTTTTGCGAGCGATAACTGCCGAGCTGAGACTGACGCGCCGTCCCGGGGAAATCGTAACGGAAATAAAATGCAACGTGACAAACTCCCCACTGGTGACCCAGGCCCGACATGGATGGAGCAGCAGCCTCGCCTCCTGGCTCTGCTGGGACTCTGCTGCCTGCAATGGCTCCCAGGACTGGCTGCCATTAGAAATCTCTTCTCAGATGTGCCGTGATGATCCCTCCAGCTTTGCACCCCGGGGACCCGGCACCCCTGCCTGGACCGAGCGCAGTCGGGTGCCAGGGACCCTGCCCAGAGTCTCAGCTGCTGGA
>NW_017729001.1:33776687-33780184 GCF_001723915.1 Gavialis gangeticus | reverse complement strand
GCGCGGTCGGGTGCCAGGGACCCTGCCCAGAGTCTCAGCTGCTGGAGCCCTGCTGGATCCGGGACAGAAGTTCAATAAACTGATTGAACCTAAATCAGTTAAGTCTGATACTATATCCATGCAAGTTTATCTTAAACTGGTTTCAACCATCTTGAAAGCAGTTTACGTGCACTGAACTTCTGTTGTGTTATGGATTTGAGCCAGTTTCCAGTCACTTCTGTTGGTTGATATGTAGCCCTGGAGTGCAAGTCCCTTTCGTCTAGGGCCTGGTCCAACACCCCTCCGGTTGATGGGAATGTTTCATTGTTTTCAACAGCCTCTGGCTCAGTATCCTCAGCTAAACACCGGCCTTGCCCCTAGCTCCAGGAGCAAACCCCCACCCCAAACCCACCAAGGGCTTAGGCCAAGCAGCACTTTCAGCCTGGCTGTAGGAGCAGGTTAGGGCAGCTGATGTTTCCAACCCAAGGAAGAGGCAGTCCTTTTCCACCGGGCCCCTCTGTGTGGCTCATATTTTCCTCTCCCTACGACACCCGTTCTCATACCGATGCGGACCCACTGCGTCAAATTTCCACTCCCTTTCTCCCGGTGCCACTCGGCCCATCTCTGACTGCCATCCTATTATGTCGCCTGTCTGCGAGCCGGAGACAAACGGAGATGGATGTCCCAGGGAGATGGACGCCACGGGCTCCGTTTCCTTAGCAATAACAGCAGCGGGGAAGCTCTACGGGATCCTTCCCCTACCTGGAAGATTTTTTACTCGCGGCAAACAGAATTAGATCCAAAGCATCCCCTTCAAATGCAATGTGACATGACCTAATGGAGTAAATACAGGTAGAGCAAGTGCTTAAGGTGTCTGTAAACTGTGCGCTGTTTCTTCCCAGATTGCAATGACGTTGTCTCCGAGACAACACAACGCTTGTGATGAGGCAGCAGCCACACTGCCGCTCCATCCCTTGCCTGTCACTGCTTGCAGAAGGGAAATTACCTGCAATCTCATTTTTAAAAAATGTATTTATTGCTCTCATCTGCTTCGTACACACCCAGGAGAGTGACTCCATAGGCTTGTCAGCAACTGGGAATGCACTGTGCCAGCACAAGCAAAGGGGCATCCTCCAAACCTGGGCGAGCAGCTGTGCTCTGTGAAGGTGGCACGGGGACGTCTGTCATGCAGATGATGGACAGAGTCGGATACCCCTGTTCTGTTGGGAAGGCTTCCTCTCCTAGGAAGAGGCCATCCCATCCCTAACACCGTGACGGATTAACCTCAGTTTCAAGCAGGTCCTGGGATTGGGAGCCTTACCTTAACTTTTAGACTCTCCTTGCACTTGCAAGGCAATCAGAGTAGAGGCCTGGGGCAAAGGCCATCTCCAAGATAACCGAAGAGAGCAGCCGAATTTGATAGAAAGATTCCCGTGTGACCCTGCCCAGTTGCCCAGAGGGTTAATAATTTGGACACCTGGCCGTGGCTCTCCAAACCTGGCCTGAGATCTGGGATGTAAACCTCCAGCAATGCTCAAGCAGGTGGCCTATGTGTGGGAGCTGCCTGGGCAAGCTTCACAGCCAGTTATTTTCTCTATCCTTGGTTTAAAGGGTGCAGCTGACTTCCCCATCTCCTCTGCACCCCAGCAGGCTGCTATCCCCTCTCCTATTTCCAGGGGAACCTACCTACCGGCCCTGCATAAAGAGACTGCTGTGGGTTTGTAATTACACCCCACGGGCCCTGTTTTCACACCCAGATGCACACTTCCCACTCCGCTTGGCTCTTTCCTTACCTTGGTTTCGGAGCACGTTGATTTTCTGCAGTGTTTGCTGACATGGTTTGGTGTCTGCAAGGTTTTCCCTGCCCCGAGTGCAGGGATCTCCCCTGGCACAGAAGCACCAAGCCTTGGGCCAAAGCTTCTGGAGTCAAAAGGGGGTCGGGTCTGGAGCTCAACCCCAATGGGGCACCTCCATTCACAATGCACACACGCACCTGCTTGCACACTTGTTCTCAGTGGGATGGGGCCAGGAATTAAGAAAATAACCAGAGTGTCTTTAAAAGGAGGATGGAGGCCGATCTTCCGGTCACATTTAGGTGCATGCATTGAAAGAGGGGGTTAAAGGAAGTGGATGGAAATCAGGTTTGCCTTCATTCAGAGGTGCTTTCCTGAGTTCAGTGTCCAGAGGGTCCTCAGTTCACTGCTAAGGCAGTGTCCAGCATGTGTCTCTGGGACACAAAGGGGCCCTGTGCTCCGGGGACTTTCCAGGAGCAGGATTCTCCATGCACCGTGGCAGCTCCGGGAAGGAGGCAAAGAGGGTTGTGCAGACCCACGTTGTTCCGGGCAGCTCCCATGCGTCAGGAGGGTGAGCAGCATTGGTCCCCTCCCAGCTGCTTTCACCTCTGCAGAATAGGGGCAGGTCTTCCCAGGCCCCGCCATCCTCTGCTAGTCAAAAGAAATGACCTGACTCCGGACCCCCTTTTGCCCCCGGGGCCAGGGAGGGAGGCACATCAGGGCTGGAGGGGCCGTGATGCGAATGCAGCTCCCATGCCCTGGACGGGACGTTCAAAGGCATGCACCCGCCAAGGATCCAGGCCTTCCCATGAGCCGCGATGAGGCTTTCGGGAGAAAAGTGGCAGGGACATGCATGGAGCACCAGGACCCTGAGTCCTATTCCCAGCCCTGCCACGAGCAACCTTGAGTATGTCCCCAGTACTGCTGGGATGTGGTCTCTCCACCCCAGAGAGCCCGCGGTCTCCATCAGGCACCTCCTGGCACGAGGATGCTTCCTGCAATGCACGGGGCTGGGGAAGAACCCAAGACAGCAATCAGATTGCCATCTTAAAAGAGTCATGAGCGCCGGTTAAGTAAACGCCTCCTGTTCTCTGTGCGCTCATTAGCATGTGAATGGATTCGTAATGCGCTATCTCCTCGTCTTGTTACAGTCCTTGGCATGAGAATGGGGGATTAGACTTTTGATTACTCATCTCTTCTGCGGGAGATGGCGGTTAATTGTGTTGCTCCGCTTGCACCTCTGCCCTGCTCTGATCCCAGCCTGCCTGGGAGAAGGCAGGCGGGCAGAGCTTTCCAGTCGCGTGCACCAGATGCCCCAGCTGGAAGCCACAATGAGGATCCCTGCTGCAATGCACCTTCACCCACCTGAGCTACCCCGAGGGACACCAGCCCTCCAGGGTCCGGTGCTCTCTGCTCACCCCTCTCCCTGCCCCGTGAGCCCTGCAGCTGAGACGCGAGGCAGCGTGATGCTCTGCCCATTCTGCAGCCTTTGGAGTGCAAGCATCTTGGCATGGCTTTCCAGAGGACCGGGGGCTGTGAAGGACAGGCCTGCACAGCTAGCAACATCTCGCATCCCTGGGAAGCAGGTGGTACAATCAGCTCCACCCATCAAAATGCGTTGGTTCATAGGAACCAGAGAGCAGTGGGGCTGGAAGGTCCCCTAGCCCAACGCCCTGCCCGAGGCAGGATCAACCCTGTCCAAACCATCCCAGATGATTCTGACTC
>NW_017729001.1:33762044-33771687 GCF_001723915.1 Gavialis gangeticus | reverse complement strand
CTTTCCAGAGGACCAGGGGCTGTGAAGGACAGGCCTGCACAGCTAGCAACATCTCGCATCCCTGGGAAGCAGGTGGTACAATCAGCTCCACCCATCAAAATGCGTTGGTTCATAGGAACCAGAGAGCAGTGGGGCTGGAAGGTCCCCTAGCCCAACGCCCTGCCCGAGGCAGGATCAACCCTGTCCAAACCATCCCAGATGATTCTGACTCCCATGCAGCAAGACTGACCACTGAAGGCTGATAGGTCTTCTTCATCATGTCTCCAATCCAACCTTTCCATATGGTCTGTTCCCAATATCCTGCACAGGCCACTGGCTCTGGGGTTGGTGTTGCCAGATCTCGTGGGGTGCATTGTGGTGCATCTCCGGAGACGATCTGTGGCTTGCTTCTCTTGGCCAACACATTGGGCGCTTGCATAGAGGCCCCATGATTTCATGGGAAAGTTGCATCTTCCGAAACCCACTCTCAGTCTATTCAGGCTCCACCACATATGCCATTTCTGGTTGATAGGTAACAGCAGTGCCATTCTCTGAGGACCAAGCCATCCATGGTGCATCCAAACCGTACTATCCCCTGGCTGCCGAGGAAGCAAGGGGTTCATTGCATGGCAGTCATGGCAGCAAGAGCCGTGATTCAGGCCATCATACGCATGCGTGCAAGTGTGTGTGTTGGCAGTGAGTACGTGCCCTCCACTTGCAAGGAGCTTAGCAGGCGCCGCGCCTTGAAGCCCTCCAAAGTGCACTGTTTAATTTGAACGAAATCTATTAAATATTATGGTGTCAGGTGTAATTACATGTTACCAGCCGGGTGCCAGAAGTAAGTTGCTAACACATTGGCATGGTTACTGTACACTTGGGTGAGTTTCAAACGTGGGTTTGTTAGTATCGGATCTAAGGGAAAGAAGCCAAGTCTGACGAGGGAAGAAAACAAGAGGCAGCGCTGTAGACTCATTGTTCGTCTCTGCTCCTGCAACACTCGGATCGAATAACAAGCTCCTCTCCTCTTGTAACAGAACCTACTATCTCCTCTGCTGGTTTTTTCTCTCCGGTTCCCCTCTGCCTTCCCGAGGAAATCGCGGGCACGGTGGAAGCGCTTGGAAATAACCTGATGGACGATCCTGGAGCAGGGAGCAAGGTGTTTCTGCAGCACCCTGCTCTAGCAGCACATCCCTGGTGAGGTAGTTCCTACTGCTTCTGCCAAAGGCTTTCCCCAGGCTTGCAGGGCACGACAGCACAGGCCGGGAGCTTGCCTGCCCCAGGCTGAGACAGGGGAGCTGGCTCTTGGCACAGACCAAGTGTTGGCTCCCGGTTGCTTTGCATGTGCCCTCAGTTGTCCTCTGCCAGGTGCGGGTCTCTCAAAATCGTCATGTGTACAAGTGCCTGCAATGAATGGGCCAGGCAGAAGGAGCTCGTGTTCACAGAGCAGGCAGGCCTGAGCAATGCATACGACTGCCTGGGGCACTTCTTCAGGGTGCTCCAGGCATGCGGTCATGAGGGAGGTGCCAGTGCCTTCCTCCCTGGGGAATAGCAGCTCCCTGTGTGTCCCATGCTGACTGCTGAAGAAAAGAAGCACCTGGCTTCTGCCTGGACAGGGAGAGTCTGCGCTTTGTGCCCCTTCCCTTTCCCTTTCCTCTGGAGCAAAGGACTGCAGGGCTCTTCTGTGCGAGCGTCAAGAGCCATGCACTGAAAATCATAGAATCATCATCGAATCACAGAAGTCGGGTTGAAGGGACCTTGTAGATCTTCAAGTCCGACCCCCCGCCTGGGCGGGAGAAAAACTGGGCTCAAATGACTCCAGCCAGGTAGGCATCAAGCCTTGTCTTAAAGCCCCCCAGGGTAGGAGCCAGCACCACTTCCCTTGGAAGTTGGTTCCAGATCCGAGCCGCCCTGACCATGAAGTCGTTCTTACGGATGTCTCATCTAAACCTCCTCTCCAACAACTTGTGGCCGTTATTCCTTGTTATGCCGGGGGAGCTAGGGGAAACAAGGTCTCCCCCAAACCCTTCTGGTCCCCCCTAGTGAGTTTATAGACGGTCACCAGGTCCCCCCTCAGCCTTCTCTTGTGAAGGCTGAAAATGCAAAGGGGCTTCGCTCTGGCCATGCAACACTGGAGTGAACCAGAGCTCATCTACGCATTTGTCTGCAGCCTGTCTGGGCTTCAACAGGTGCCGCTGTGTTTTCAGATTCCTTGCTGATGAATACCATGCAGACAAAGCTGCCATCTGGCTGGTTATAGGATTCACATTAAAATGGAGCTATGCCTGTGTAAGTAAAATATTGATGAAGAAGGCCTGAAGCTAGGAATGAAGTAGCCTGACTGTATTTCCTTCCCATTTTAATAGCTTGCTGCTTCATGCCAAGAAGACTAAAGTGTGTTATTTGGCACCGGATGAAAATGATTTCAATTGGGGAGTGAACGTGTCATTTGCATCTTGAATAAATAGGTTCTAACAAGAAGAGATCTATTTAATGGAGGGATGGGAGGAATCCGGACAGAGCCCTGCCTGGCTCCCGGTACGGAGACTATAATCAGGACCAGCAGAGAAAAGCTGGGAGCTCTTTATGGGACTAGGCAGCATATGAGGTTTTAAGTAAAAATTGAACTGTACAACTCTGTCAGTGCATCTGGAATTGGAAATAGGGATGTTTATAGGCCTGGGAATTCGAGCTCCCTGCACCAGCCGTGTATTATGTATAATAAGCTGGCCTGGTTTGTAATGAGCGCTGTTGGAAATTAAAAGACATCATTACACTTTGAACAGCAAATTGCCAGCTTCCCTGTTAAGGAAGAGGCATTGCCCCAGATAAAGCCACGGGGGTTAGCCAAGCTCCCTGCTGATGTCACGGACGTGGCTATTTAGAGAGCGCTGCGAACTGAAATGCTGACATTGAGGGTTCCCAAGCAGGGTGGGTGACCCGGCACTCATCTGCATCTCTCGGCGCCCCGGGAATAGTAAACCTTGCCCCAGGGATGGGCACACAGGGTGCCAGGCAGAGCCACGTTTGCAGACTCAACAGCAGCAGAGAGCCCTGCAAATGGTGGTACCGGCGCTGTTCCAACACCCAATGAAATGTGGTATCTCCGGAGGCCGGTACCTGCATGGGGTCAAGGGGCTATGTCTAATCCTGGTGCACCACGAGGTCCGGGGGGGTTGGGACTAGTACATCCACCAGCCATTGCATTCCTGCACAGCCTGAATCCCAAACTGAAAGCCCTCGGGGGGCAGAGTCCTGACCTAAATCCCTGCTCAGTTCGGCTCAGCCTGAGGCAAGTGCTAAGTATGAGCAGTGATGTGCAGAGGCAAAGGGGGACGCGGTTTCCTTTGTGGGGTATCGTGTTGTTTTGGTGCAAAATTGGGATCTGGACTCATTCGCTTCTGAAGTGCCGCAATGCAGTCGCAGGAGACCTTCCTCGCCTCGCACTCCCAGTCTCCTCTCTGTGCTGGCAGCCCTGGTCTGACTACAGGTTCCATAATGCACCACGGTGGCCCGTCTATGTGGTGCATCATGGGAGAGGAAGCCCAGCCCATTGAGCAGAAGGGCATCAAGAGAGGGAGGCTAGGGCACGTCAAGGCAGCCCATGGAGAGGTCCATGGACGCTGAACATACTTGCCCTTTGTAGAATCTGATTTTTATTTTTTTTTAATCTAAATCTTGTTGGAAAGAGGATGCTTTTCACCAAAAACCCACAGTCATTCAGAAACCCAAGTTTCCACCTAGAAACAGCGCTGAATCCCTCTCCCCGTTGGCCTGAGACGGACGTGGTCGAGGTACAGAGTGCCGGCGGCCTCATCGGTGTCAGCGGCTTGCCCCCAGACCCAAAGGCCTGGGGCAGGGGCGGAGGTTGCTGCAGCCGGCTCCGAGGAAGCGCTCCCATTTTCCACAGATCATTGGACCCGCGCGGCACAGCGGTGTCAGAGATGTGACGCTCTACCCCGCCGATGTGTACTCGGGGAGCCCTTAATCCACGGGTCTCTGACGTGATAAACAATAATGTCTCTTTCGGAGCCGTTACGACTGATCACGGTAACGTGCCCGGCGGGAGTCGTTAATTGGTGATTTGTGCGGGCGCTGTCGCAAAATTTGAAAATGTATTTACTGTCGTTCGTGGGGGTGGGGAACGAGAGGCACCGTGCCCTGGGCCACGCAGAGGAACAGGCAGGCCCACCTGATGGCACCACCTCGCCGTTTCCGGGGCTGGCTCACTCGGAAATGGCTCTTTCTGCCTTCGAGACGTCTGTAAAGAACCGGCCCACAGCAAATAACACTCTGCATGTATGTGCCAGCGCGCAGGAAAGCATTCACTGCAGATCCCCCAGCCATCACCACGCATGAAGGGGAAAAAGGCACGGTGCTAGCCCAGTGCAGCTCCGTCCCCGTCGAGACTGCCCTGCCAGCTCCTAGCTTCCTACCCGAGTTTTCGGGAGGGTCTGAGGGGGCATGGATAGGCTGTCCTGCCACCCTTCAGGCCCGCTCTGATGGAAAACTTGTACCTAATCATCAGAGATTTCTCCCACGATTCAGGCAGACAAGGTTCTTCGGGAACATCTGATATCCCAGGTTTCATGCACCCGAATCTCACCCTTCAACTGTCAGTGCAAATTAAAAGATGAGATCAAATAAGAGAAAAGCAATGACTGGAAAAGAGGCGGGCCCTTAGACCTAGTCTTTTAATATTGGGAGCGCAAAATATTGCCAGGCTGAAACCTGGTACCTGCTTGCTGACCAGGCTCACAGCCGGGAAACTGGGTGATATAACTGGTACAACAGGGGCTAGGGCAGCCGATCTTGCCTTAAAGCCTGGGAGGCTATGAGTAAACCCCTGCACACAGAAGCGTTCACACTAGGGTAACCTCGAGCCGGATTGCAAGGCCTCCAAAGAAAACGGGTTTGCTCGCTCTGCAGCGGAGACTGTGAACATACCCTCCGGCAGGACAAGATGAGCCCGCCGGGGTGCATCTCTGCCATGCTGAGGTGCTGAGCACAGGCTTCGGGAACAGCAATAATTAACAAGCCCTTCCTCCTGTGGAATAAAGTGTACATCAATGCGCAATTAAAATTCTGCATATTTTTAAGTAGTGCTTTCCAAATAGAGCCCCAGTCGTCTGCAGCTATTAATTTAATCAGCCCGTACAGTGCTCAGGTGAGTTCATCTCTCTCTCTCAGCTCTTTTCCTTGACCTTAATAGTAACAGGAGTGGATTGAGCAAGAGGGCTTTAACTGATTAAGTTACCATAGCAATGCTATTCATCACTGCATTGCCATTTCCAGCTCGGCGAAGAGCAGATCATATTCTGCTCTCTGTTTATCCAAGGACTTGACTCCAAACAAGCCTAGCGCTGTCTGCATGGCAGGGACTGGCAGGCCTGACAACCTGCTCAGGGGAGGAGCGGGCCAGGAGCTTGCACGCCCAACACACTCAAAGGGAGCGTGTCCTTGTGCCCCTGAGGGCTGTGGAAAGGTCAGAGGGATCGTGTCATAAACCACAGACGGGAAAGGGGAGTCCGAGCTGAGCCACGAATTCTGGCCAACCCCTGCTCACAGGCACCACATAATTAATCTGCAGAAAGGGGCTGCACAATTACCCTCTCTAGCAATGGTCAAATGGAAACCCAGGGGCTTGGGGAGTGCACTGGCTGCAGGAAATTATCTCTGTTTGCTGAGAGCAAGGAGTTTCCCATGCAGATCTACACAGTCCTGCTCACCCAGGACAGGGGCTGGGGCTGTGTCCGGGAGGCAACCCTCTCGCTATTCTTGGCTGCAAAGCTGCTCCTGGCAGCAGTTGCAGCTAAGTGTACATTAGTGCAGCCTTTGGGCTGCTCTCATTCACCCCTGGGCTTGCACAAGCCCTGTTAGAGCTGAGAACGGGCACAGCACGGGGGTGGCCATGCCATCTCCCCTCCCACTCCTCGTGCGCCAGGAGAAGCTAGCCCCAAGTGAGTTTGCACCGCAGGATGAGCGCCCCAGAGGCCCGGACTCCCTTGTTTCCAAGCGGCGAGGTGCTCCCGGAGCTGGTGGCCGCGTTCGGTGAATCGGCGTGGAGCTGTATGAGTGTGCAATCAGCACAGGAGAAGCTGAGTGTTGGTTATTGTTCTGCCAGTGCGAGGTTGTTTGTACGAGCATCATCCAGCAGCTGGGGAGGGCGCGCGCACGTGACAGCCTGAAAAATTCATTGAAACGTTGGGTGTCAGCCAGAGAGAAAACATCACTGAATGGAAACATAAAAGGAAATGGTCCCATAACGTTCAGAGAGCGCTTCGGTATTTGTCCTCTTTATTCTGAAGTGTCGGGGATCTTTGGGAAACACTCTGGAATGGGACTTTTATAGATGGTCTAAATTAAACTTCACTTAATATTATAAACAATAAATCCTCATTGTCAGGTTTTGTTTAGCGGGTATAAAAATGATTGGTAGGTGCTGTAGCTTTTCCCTCACACTGGAAGATCAGGGTTTTTGCGATGCAGGGATAGTCCTCCAGGTACAAAACCCGCTGGCCTCTGCAGAGCCCCAGGACATCCCCTCTGACCCGCTCCATCCCGTCTTGGGCCAGGTCTGTTATTGGCACGTGGCCTTTCTGCAAGGCATACCCAGTACCTGTGTTGACACTCCCATGGAGAGATGGGCAATGTGCCTTCCTGGGTACCCTGCACATGGCCAGCAACGGGCATCACTGAAGAGCAGCAGCTCAGGCAGGTGAAAACGTCGTATGGCCCCAACTCCCAAATGAAAGGGCTGTGGCATATGCTATGCCCTTGCATTGGGCCCCCCGAGCAGAGCCACGGGTCCCTCCCCACCTGCCCTCACCTGTTTCCTTCCAGGCTGCAGGGCTTTTGGGGGCTGAAGGTCGGATTCAGAGCAGGATGGGTCCAGGCCAGGTGCCGCTGCAGTCTGGGTGTAAGGAAAAGCAGCTAGGTAGCTATTTGCTCCGGACCCAGCTCGGTGTCGCACATCAGCACAGTTGGGAAACTCGCAGGTTAGACTCCGAACCGTGAGATTGTTCAGCCAGTCGTCAGATTTATTTATTTATTTATTTATTTATTTGCATTTTTAAAAAGTATACACAGTGGCTTTCACTTCTGCTCTCCGAAGCGATGGGAGGTCCCCATGCAAGAAATGCACGGCCTTTTCCATCCTGCCTGCTGCCTGGCCACCCTTCAGCAGTAGCAATCTCCATTCGGGCTGGGATGATGTAGTCGGGGCTGGTCCTGCTTGGAGCAGGGGTTGGACTAGATGTGACCTCCTGAGCTCCCTTCCAGCCTCATTTTCTATGAAACTATGGAGAGATGGGCAATAGCTAAACATCAGCAGGGTAGGCAGGGACACTGCTCCGGGGTATTCAGCTGGCACCCAGCCCAGCGAAGGGCTTCCCCATGTCTTCAGCCTTCGCGGCCACCTCTGCAGGCAGCACTGGAAGGGGCCTGTGAGGATGGGGGAAGGAGGGCAGGACACTTAACAATTTTTGACGAGAGAGTTACCCCATACCACGCATTTAACCCACCTGCCCCGTTTCCAGCGACTCCCCGTCTCTGCACCTGGGCCAAGATGCTGCTTTGCAGATGCAATTTCAGAGACAATCTTAGGTGCAAATTGATTTTGTTATGAGTGTGTGTGTGTGTGTGTGTGTGTGTGTGTGTGTGGAAGGGGGGGAAGCGTGGGGCTGGGTGTGGCGTGCTAGTGCAGCCGCCTGCCCTCTCATCGGCTCCAGTCGTAATTGGAATATTTATAATGTAAACGTGCATGAAATGAAGGCACCGCGGGGCCGTTCCAGGCTGGGGCCAGGCTCTGCCAGCGCGCCAGGACCAGGCACTGGAGGACGCGGCGGGCCGGCCTGGCAGCTGATTTGAAATGCACAAAGCATCCCTGCTGCTGGTGCCTTCCACTGCAAGAAACCCGGAAAAGACAAGAAAAATGAAGGCAGGCGCAATCTCATTTTCTGAGGGCTGCAAGTCAGCCAGGAAATGGCTATTATTCCATCGACACTGTCGGTATTAAGTTATTTCCTTCGCTAAATACGAGAATGTTCATGAATATCTATTGAGTTCCAGGTACTGGCGTCTCTGAGCACTGCGGCTCACTGATTGTAGCTTTATATTCCTCCGACAACACACCTCAATCTCACATTGAAGTGAAAGACAATAGTATTTTAAATTGGTTAATAAATCTCTAGATTGATGCTCCTGGAAGGCCCAGGAACTTCGTCTCTATTACACGAATAAAAGTGATAACATTTTAACCACTGAGGTGCTAGGAGTTTGGGCAGCTCCCTCCACGTGCCCTTCGGGGAGGGCCGCGTCCCCCCGCCACTCCGGAGAGGAGGGAAATGGGTGTCAGATGCAGGGGTCCCTGCCATTTTCCTTTGCAAAAGGGGGGGAAAAAGTAAAAAAAAAAAAAAAAAAATAGAAATACTAATGGGATCCAGGCAGGATGAGGTTATTGCATTGTCTTAGCTCCTTTTTTTTTGCCGGCGCCTCCAGTCAGGCCCATATAAGGAATGGAAAATTCCTTTTTAGCGAGGAAAATGGAATCCGTGCAGCGCGTGCTCTGGTTTCCACGGCCCCCATCGGTGAGCGGGATCTCGGTGCCTTATTTAGCGGTGGGAATCCCTTGCATCCTCCTCCTGCCATCTGCATGGGAGAGCAGCTCAGAGCCCCCGCGGGCAAGCTCCGGCCTGCTGGAGGCAAGTCGTGGGGCAGTCTCGCTCCCCCACGGCGGTGGGGTTTCAGCCGTCTTTGCTCCTGTGCAGGGTGTTAGCTTAGCACGCTGCATTTGCCCGGCAGCAGCCAGTGCTCACCTGCAGGCCAGGGCAAATGGGAGATGTCCAGAGGGGAAAAGCGAACGCAATGCTCTGGCCTTGCAGCGAAGGAGGCAGAGTGGGTGCTTGTGTGGACTGGCCAGCCCTGCTGAGCTCCCCGCTCCATCCAGGGACTGCAGCTTGCTGTGCTCACAGTCTCGCCACACACGGCTGCTAGGGGTCCTGCCAGGGGGGTGCTCAGTTCAGGTACCCCCTCTGCACCACCCAGCATCACCCTCCTGCCGCTGGCTCTACAGCTCCAGTGTGCTTGTGCATGTGTAGCAGGGATGGAGCAATGCTGATGGTTCAGGGGCAACATCCATAAGTGATTTCCTTTGCTCCTGGAGGTCCCTTCTGTTGGCAGATCCTCTCCTCTTCCTTCCCCACAAAGCAAGGCTTTCAGAGCCGGACCTGCTTCCCAGGCCCTCAGCGACTCATCCACTGCAGCCTGAGGAGCAAACAGCACCGCTGATTCGAGAGAAGAGAGGGGGACAATTGGAGAGAGTCCAACTGAGGGCAATGAAAATGGCTGTGGGGCTGGGGGACAGGACTTGTGAGGAGAGGCTGGGGGAAATGGGCTCATTTAGTCTGCAGAAGAGAAGACTGAGGGGGATTGAATAGCAGCCTTCACCTCCCTGTAGGGGGGCTGCAAAGAGGCTGGAGCTAGACTGCCCTCAGTGGGGGCAGACGACAGGACAAGGAGCAATGGGCTCAGGCTGCAGCAAGGGAAGTTGAGGTTGGATATTAGGGAAAACTCTCTCACGAGGAGGGTGGTGAAGCACTGGGACGCGTTACCCAGAGAGGCTGTTGGAGGTTTTGAAGACCCATCTAGACAAAGCCTTGGCTGGGAT
>NW_017729001.1:33755036-33757044 GCF_001723915.1 Gavialis gangeticus | reverse complement strand
AGCACTGGGACGCGTTACCCAGAGAGGCTGTTGGAGGTTTTGAAGACCCATCTAGACAAAGCCTTGGCTGGGATGGAGCTGGTCCTGCCTGGAGCAGGGGGTTGGACCGGATGTGACCTCCTGAGGTCCCTTTCCTCCCTCATCGTCTCTGATTCTGAAATGCTCGGCACCTTTGCTGGCCTGCCCATGCAGAGGCTGTTGTTCTCCCGCGGCACGGCCTGTCTTCACTCAGTGAACCTCTCTGTGGCCTTCATGGTTGCAATGCTGCAAACACCACTCTTCACACGTACAGAGAGCGCAGGTCCCTGACGGACAGGGTCAGTGCAGAGACACCCCACCCATCATGCAGCCCGCTCAGAATCGGCCCAGGCTGCAGCAAGTCCTAGTGAGTCGCTCCAGGTTGTAACCGCAGCTCTGCTGAGCCAGTGGCAGTTGTGTTCACACCTATATGTCTACACCCCACGTTGATAGCAGAGCCACAGAGGTCTTGCACACATGCGCTTGGTGCTAACTGAGCTACTACGGTAGCATTTTGTGCACTTCAATGATAGACTGTGGGGGCATCTACAGGTGCGTGTTTACTGAGCAGGAACCAAAATTACCGCACAGTATGGGCGTGCGTCTACATGTGCACACTCGTACTGTGCAGTAAATATGGCAACTTACGTCAACTTGAGTATACATTTGATACCTGCATTAGTTACCGCACAGTAACGCATGTGTAGCTGCCTTTCTGCGCAGTAACACCGTGCGTGTGGACTGACTTGGGACTAACTTTAGTCCCAAATTGGTCCCCACACAGCATTAATGCTCTTTAATGGCTTCCCATGTAGACACCAGCCTATTCCCGTTCACTGTGCAGTAATTTACTGCGCAGTAAATTTAAGCCAGCATAAATGTACATGTAGACATGCCCTGCGTGTTTGGCCTGGCTGATACCATTGCTAAATAGAATTAGGAAGAAATAGAGTCCTCTTCCTTTTTTGAAGCCTTATAAGTTACAGGGAGATGAGAATATTTTAATACAAGCCAGAGTATTTCAAGTACAAAGAGCCGTTCTGAAAATGTATTGAATATATATATTTTTTCCCCACCGATATTTAGTGTTTGTAAGATTCCTCGGGGAGTTCACAACAAGTGGAATACTTAAGGATATAGTACCATAAGTTCTTTCAGTATTTTCTTTTCAAGGAGAGTAACCTCTGAATTATCTAGGAAGTACATGAGCAACATGAAAGAGAGATTATGCACAGAAAGGAAAAATATGCAGAGAATTCAATTATGCAAAAAAAGTGATGCGCTTTGCTTAATTCCCTAAACACATCCCTGCACTATAGTCAAGACAGCAGAACTCGATGCATGCAGACAAGGTTCCCAGGTCACCCTTCTCAGCTCCTTCTGATCATTTCTTGTTACTCTTGCTTCTGTACTGTCAGGGACTTTGCAATATCAGGGCTCCTTTATGTTTCATCCCTTGGCTTTTGCCAAGGCTGGGGACACTTTGGGAGACCAAATCCTGGAGCGAAGCACGGCAGGGAGTCTGAAGCACTTGTGTGCTGCTGTGCCTTCTTTCATATGGTGTCAGATCCACTTCCAAATCTATGAGCCCATCTGGTGTTACCGCTCAATGCACAGTTTCCATCTACCCCGCCGGGGAATTTGTAAAGACTGCAGTTTTGGACAACATGCTGCACTGTTTGTGCAGTGCATCCACGCGGGGGCTGTCCGAGATGCTCATCTTGTACGGTGTTGTTTTGAAGCGTCCATATCCAGATCTCAGTCTGTCCAGCTTGACCCACGCTTCTCTGTCAAGGTTGTGCCCAGGTGGGGACTCATTCGGTGTTGGTATAAAATATTGTAAGAACAGATCTGACCTTTCCCAGTGGCCGACCCACTCAGTTGCTGGCCACAGGGTTGGTTTGACATCCCCAGTCTCCTCCAGGAGCTCGTGGCCTTCACGTACAAATAGTTTATGACTTTTAAGCCTCTTAAGCCTCCATCTGTCCAG
>NW_017729001.1:33737678-33755025 GCF_001723915.1 Gavialis gangeticus | reverse complement strand
ATTCCTTCCTCCTCCTCCTGTATGGTTTCAGATACCGACTTCCAAATCTATGAGCCACTGTCTCATATTATTGCTCAATTTGTGAATTCCATCTGCCCCATCTGGGCATTTCTAAAGACTTCAGCTTTCAGTTAAATACTGTGCTGTTTGTTGGCCACTGCTGTTTGTTGGACAGGGGGCTGTCCAAGATGTTCATCTTATGAAGTTTTGTTTGGAAACATCTGTAGCCAAATCCAGATTAACCCATGCTTCTCTGTCATGGTCATACCCAAGGGGGACTTGTTTGGTGTTGTTATAAAATGCTGTAGGAATAGGTCTGATCTTTCCCAGTGGTTGGCCCACTCCATTGCTGCCCATATATTTGATTCAGCATTGCCAAGCTCTTCCAGGACCTTGTAGACTTCATGTATAAATGGTTTATGACTTTTAAGCCTCTTAAGCCTCCATCTGTCCAGGTCTTCAGTTAACAGTTGATGGAACAAGTGATTTTCGACATCTCTTGCCTCTATTGTCGTTAATGATGTTAGGGTCTGTCTTCTTATGTCACCTGGTCCAATGCCCAAGAGTGCAGGGAGTACATCGGTATGTGTGGAAGTTGTGTGGCCTGTTCTGAGCCTCAGCGCACTATTAAGTACAGCATCAAGCTCTTTAGTGTGACAACTTGTGGACCAGGCAGGAGCACAATATTTTGCTGGGGCATATACCAATTTTTTCCAGTTTCGATGCATTATACTCGGGTGCTGGTGTCTCTCACACAGGGGGCACGTCTACATATGCATTTACTGCACATTAAATTTACTGTGCAGTAACTTACCCTGAAGCAAGTGGGTTTAGGCAAGCATCTACACGTTCAGACATTAAAGTTCAGTAATGCTGTGTGTGCACTGACTTGGGGCCAAAGTTAGTCCCAAGTCAGCCCACATACAGTGTTACTGCACAGTAAGACATCTACACATTCATTACTATACAGTAACTAATCAGGTGTAAATTTGATACCTGTATGATGCAGGTATCAAATTTACGTTCAAGTCAACATTAGTCACCAAATTTCTGGCGCAGTACGAGCATGCACGTGTAGGTGCCACCTGTACTGCGCAGTAATTTTGAGTTACTCTACAATAATTTTGGTTACTGTGCAATAAGTGTGTATGTGTAGATGGGCCCAGGGGTTACTTTGCAGCAGGGAAGGTGACTGGCCCCTTCTTCTGAGAGGGATGAAGGGACTGGCTGAGCCAGAGGGATCCCTGGCTCCCATGCATCTCTGCCTATCAGCGCTGCTACGTCCTCACTTAATAAAGATATGATGGGGCTCACATCAGCCCTGGCAAGGAGGGGAAGGATCCCGGGCTGCACAGAGGTGAGGAGAAAGCACTGGGATATTCCCTTTCTAGCAACACCCTGATTACTTCCTACAGGCACATACCCATGCTAGACCAGCTAGGTTTAGCCTTTAATTATGTCCCCAGCCTTCATGGATTTCCAAATGAAAGCCTCCCCCCATGACCCGGCGCCTGCTGCCTGCTACCCTGTTACCCGGAGAAGGTCGACATGACTGAGGTCTCTGAGGGGCTCCTCCCCAAAGGGGTCTGAGAAGCATCCCCCCCAGACACTCAGGCTCCTGGGGAATTTTACTGGTGAAAAAGGGGTTGGGTGAGGGCTGGATGCACCTGGAGAGTTCAGCATCATTTTGCAGATAATAGAGAGAGGTTCTCCAAGGTGTTTAGCTACCTAAAGGTGCAAATAAGTGCCTAGCAGGATTTACAGAAGTGCCCCAGCACAAGGAGGTGGTGGGGAAGTAACCCCTACTGATTTCACAAGCAGAGAATAGGATGCTTTGCTTCTGGATGTTGTTTTTAGGTTACCCAAGACACGGCACTAAACCTGCTCCGACAAGCCCAAGGTGCTACAGCGTCTCTGCTCCTCTCAGGCATGGTGTCTTCAATCTTTTGTCGACGCCGACAGCAGGGTCGGGTGAGCTTCATTTTTCACTGCACTGCCAGCCGCTCCCGATTGCACTGAAGCCAAGCTCACGTGAAGCCCGAGCCGTAAATGCACTGCTGGCAGGAGCGAACCCTGGGGACACAAATTGCCGGGATCACACGGGCTTCTGGTTTTATTCTTGGAAGTCAGCACAGATGTTGCTTTTCCCCAGTTTTCTGGCTCCAGGACGTGAGCTGGCTGCAGCCCGTCTTATCCTGGCATGCACGTCACCGGGGCCACCTGCCATCCATGTGTACTCTTCGTATACGGTATTCCTGCACGGTTCAGTGCTGGGCTGGCTTGTCTTCGAAGCCACTGCTGGTTGCAGCTGGCTGTGACACAGCTCCTCGCCCCCTCAGCACGGGGGCAATGCTTCCCCTGGGCCATAAATGATCTCACCGCTCTGCACTCGCGCAGGCTGCCTGACGTGCTCGCCGCTGCGTTTCCCAGGCCGCCTTCTGCGGCAGATCCCTGCGCGCACGTTCAGTAGCTTCTGTCTGCTCTCTCTCACGGTGGCTACAAATCAACCGGAGCAGGACAGGACGGCGCTGAGCATTTCGCTCCGGCGCTTCTCAGGCAGCACGAGAAGATGCTGCCTTGCTGCACCCTGGCCCCAAGAGCCTGCATTTAGTCATTTGCTGGCTTAAAGAGTCTTTAATTAAGAAACCAGCACAGCCCAGGGTCAACCTGATTTTTCATTTCCATTTTTAATAGCAGTAATCGCCTGAGTCCAGGGTTAACGAGCAAATGGAGTTCCTCTGCGGTGGCCTCCTCCTCCTCCTGGCTTGTCGTTAACCCTCAGGGCATCCCATGCCAAGGCCATTATTGATCAAATATTTTCTCTCATAAATATAATAAAGTTGGATCTGATATTAAAGCATCCCGTAAAGTGAGCTTGGGGGCTCACAGTGGCTCATGCTGTACAGCTTGGATTTTGTTAAGCTATGAGGTGCAAACTTTGCCCGTCTTCTGCCTGAAGCTACAGGCCATTTTGATGGTGGTACTTGGCAACTCGGCTCATGTGTTCACCCCAGAGTCACCCCACCATGCTCCCTGGGGCTTAGGGGAGCTGTTTGCTTCGGCAAGTTGCATCAGACCATGTGAGTAACTGATCTCTGGACATTAGCGCCTTTTTTCCCAATGTCCATCCGTGAATTTATCCGAGTTTGAAGGTTGACGTATGGAGATTTCCTCTGCTCAGCCGTTCGCACGCCATTCATCCAGCTGTTCGCTGTTCACAACGGGCTACTATTCTCCTAGGTCACACGGCCTTGTATCCGTCCCCCTCCTGAACAAATGAAGCTGTTCAAACAGGAGCAACGATAGCACTCAGTGAACACCCGGTACACACGTCTGCACACGAGCATGCACACGCCTCTCGTCCCTGGAGGTTTTGAAGACCTGGCTCAACAAAGCCTTGTCCGGGATGATGTAGTTGGGGCTGGTCCTGCTTGGAGCAGGGGCTTGGGCTAGATGTGACCCCTGAGCTCCCTTTGACCCTCATTGTCTATGAATCAGTGATACGGTGAAGACCAAGCCAGCACATGCCCATGTTTGAGAAGGCATGCGACATAAGTGGTCCAAACGAAGCTGGTTGTGCCCACAGCCCCCTCTGCTCCTGGCAGCGCAAGGGCTTCGGTTGAGGTTTATTCCTGGAGCTTTGTAATCCAAGCCTCTAGCAGTATGTATTCTGCATCTCTCCTCCGTCCTTTCCTCATTTTCTGGGTTTTGTCATCTTAAAGGATGCCATCCTTTTTGACTGCGAGGCAGGAAGACCACAAGGTATCTGTTCTCCAAACTCAGCCCTGATTTTTGTCAGATCCCTAGAAAGCAGCCAGGGGAGCTGGGATGGGCTGGCCCCACTTCCACGCTCTCGATGTGAGATACGGAGAGTTGGTCGAAATTTGAGGCCAGCAAATAGTCCAAAGTCTTTCGTGGCAGTTCAGTCACTTCCTCGGTGAATTCCCTTTGCACCCGTGTTCGGTTCCCACGATTGTGTCGGCGAGCCGGTGAGGTGGCATGAATGCTAGCAGAGAATACATTTCCAGTGCTTGTGTGCTCTTCCAAAGAGAAAATTGTACCCAAAATTATACCGCGTGACTTCTGGCCAATGGCAACAGCAATCGCAGCAGTTTGAATCTGGAATGAGCACAAAGGATACATAGCATAATGTGCTTGATGGTTAAATTAATGCAGCCACAAATAAATCCAAGGGGCTTTCAGATGAGCTGTTAAAGGATTTGCTCAGCTCTAGCTCAAATCCCTTCTTCTTGAAAGCACAGGGCTTGGGGGCATTTTCTTCCCAGCACCAGTGATACCAACTGATCTACAGCAGATGGAAAAGTCCCTCTGTGAGACCAGGATCAGAACGACTCTCTTCTGCTAAGAATTTCCTCTTCGGCTCGAAGGCAGGAGACGAGCAGCCAACGACGCGAAACTTGGGAGCTTCAGCTGAGCACGGGCTCCGTTTCCCTTCATGCTCTTTCCCAAATACTCTCCTTGCCATCTGTGCGGGCTGTGAACATCCCTGCAGCTGCTGGCATGAGGCTGGATGGCAGTCGCGGGTGTTGTCAAGAGTGCAGCGGCCGATGCAAAAGCACCAGCTTTTCTGTCCGCGGGTCTGATCCGAGACTCAGGCTTGTTCAGGGAAGGGGCTGCAAGCAGCAGAGCCGTGGCCCCGCGTGGGCACCGTTGTGCAGTGCTGCCCTGCAGCTCTCTGTTGCACACGTGCCTCTTTTCAGTCTTCAGCCATCAAAAATGTTTCAGCTCCAGCAACGACTAGTATTTTGCCACTGCTGTAGGAGAAGGGGGGAGAAGAAGCTCTGTGGCTCCTAAGAAAGCTTTCAGACCCATTTCACTCTGCAGGGTTTAGGGTCTGTTCCCCACCAGTGGTGCAGCATGTGCCCAGGGAGGCTGCTATCCAGCCACATCTCCTGGAGGAAGGCTTATATTTAGTGGCATGGTCAGCTGTAGGTGCCCCATGCATCTCTAGGACCTTTCCTTATCCCTGGCTGCCTCCTGTCTCCCCTGCATGCACAGTGTTTCCACACCTTGCAGTTCCAGCAAACGGCTGCTCTGGGCACATCCAAGAGGCCACTGATGAGTCCTGTCCCCGTGGCGTCCCAGGGCAGGCAGCATCCCCAGGGACATTGAGGATGGAGAACGGGGCCCTTACTGTGCAGACAGTAACCGCCAAGGGCTCCCTCCAGGCAGGGGCAGGACAATGCCAGTCTTCTGCACTGCCAGCCAAAGGGATGGGGCCTTTCAAAGCTTATGGTCAGGCAGGAAAAGAGTCGGGGGGAGAAGTGCCAGCTCCTAGGGGAGGGGAAAATGTTGGAAAAAGCACTGGGACTAGAATTAGGAGGAACCTTTGGGAAGCCCAGCAGAGCCCACCCTGTCCCCTATGCAGCGAGGGCTGGAGGCGCAGAGGAGCCAGCAAACAGACCCGTCCTCGGAGGGCTCCGACTCCATCAATCCCACTCACAGAGGCCCACAGCGCTTATTTGCATGGAGAGGGGGAAGTCAAGTAACTTCCAAGAGCCAAACGCACGCTTTCCATCTCGCTGCTATCGACCAGCCCCACTGCTGCCGTCTGCAGCTTCTCCGCTGATCCCACGGCGCTTCAACTGGACGCTGCTAAACGAATCCTTTGCAAATGAACATTTGCTGCCTGGGTGCAAAGAGTGTTTTGATAACGCGCGGGTGCTATTAGTTTATTTATTTATTTATGTCCCCATTAGTTGATAAATTTGCATTGAGCGCTGGGGGGGCAGAGGGGGTGGAAATTGCTTCTTCTCCGAATTGAATGACATGAATTATTTCGGCCTAACTTACTAATTAAGACCTCATTAGCAGCCCAAATTTGTGATAGATCAGCAGTGGACTTGGCACACTGGTTTAATTTAATGATTTCTTGCATTACTTTGTTAATCATCTTTAGTCTGATTTAATTTATGCCAATGTGACTATCCTAATTTCTAATTAAGGCTTTGATGGCAGGGACACCACCATAGCATAAGAATTTCAATCAAGGGTAATACAAAAGCAGATCCTAATTCTTCTTTCTTGATGGATAGTCGTGTGGGGCTTTGCTCTTTTTGTCGGTGCTGCCAGCTGCCCTAAGAAGGCATGTCCCAATGGGTTTGCCCTTCCTGGGCCCTGGGGAGCCAAGGGCAGCAAAGGACGTACCCACTGTCCATCTCTAAGACTGCTGCCCTGGCACACAAAGGTGGTTGTGAGGAGGGTTTTGCATTGCAATGACACTAGCCCATCTGGTGCTGCCTCTTCAGTGAGGAGCCCCACGGGGCACAGCCAGGCCCAGCATTTACCCCTCCCTAGGAGCACGCAGGGCTATCTCTGCCCATGGGGACTGGACTTATCAGTGGCCTCTTGGATGTGCCCAGAGCAGCTGTTTGCCGCATCCCTGGAACTGCAGGGTGTGGAAGAACTGTGCACGCAGGGGAGACAGGAGACAGCCAGGGACAAGGAAAGGTCCTAGAGGTGTGTGGGGCACCTGCAGCTGATGATGCAACTAAATATAAGCCTTCCTCCAGGAGATGTGGCTGGATAGCAGCCTCCCCAGGCACATGCTGCACCACAGCATGGACTCAGAAGGTCCCCAGAGAGTCACCTGCAGGGAACAGACCCTAAAACAGGGGTGGGCAAAATATGGCCCAGGGGCCAGATCCGGCCTGCCAGGCCATACTATCCAGCCCACAGGGCCCTAAAAATTTTACAAAATTGAATATTTATGTGCTCCTGGCTGCCTGTCAAAGATGACAGGAGACAGGGGCAGCAGGACCCAGGGGAAGCCAGCAGTGGGACCCAGCAGCAAGGCCCACCCAGCCCTGCCCCTCAAAACAGAAGCCCCTGCCTAGCAGAGGCTTCTAGCCTGGGACTGTGGGGCTGTTCCTGCTTCCCTGAGCCGGAGAGGGAAACGCGGCCCTCGACAGCTTGCCACAACTTGAGAAGTGGCCCTCCACCTGAAATAATTTCCCACCCCTGCCCTAAATCCTGCAGAGTGAAATGGGTCTGAAAGCTTTCTTAGGAGTCATAAAGCTTCTTCTCCCCCCTCCTTTCTACAACAGTGACAAAAAGTAGTCATTGGTGGAGCCGAAATGTTTTTGATGGCTGAAGACTGAAAAGAGGCACTTGTGCAACAGAGAGATGCAGGGCAGCGCCACACAAGGGTGTCCATGTGGGGCCATGGCTCCACTGCTTGCAGCCCCTTCCCTGAACGAGCCGGAGTCTCGGATCATCCCTGTGAACAGCGCAGTGCGGAAAAGCTGGTGTTTTGCATCAGCCTCAGCACATCCCCTAGATCTGCTGTGGTTTCTAAGTGGGCAGCCCTAATTGTCGGGGCACGGACCTGGCTTGGTGGCTCTGTGGCTGCTTCTTTGGTGAGAAACGAGATGAGCACTCTTGAGAGCTGGGAGATGTGACTGGACTGGATACAGTGACCAGACCCAAAAAGGCCTTCAAAGCCAGGCTGCATTTCCTCCTCGGGGGTCACATCCCGCTGCGATGCCTTGATGAAGGGATCGTCTCCCAGGCGGCCATGGATCCCATGCTGGGGATTGCTGGTCCCTGTCTCAGCGTAACCCATGCTCTGTGCTGCAGCGAACACCACTTCGAGATCATGAAGCAAAAGAATTTCCTGTACCAACTCAGTCCTGGAAAATTAGAAAGTTTGAGGGAAAGTACATCTGCTAATCCAAAACATTTACGCTAGTCGATATAAATTTATTTAGCACAGTAAATGACATAATTGAATTTTTATTTCCTTAATATATTTCACTGAAATAACTAATATTGTGAGTATCCCTGGCCTACAGATGTCTTTCATAGGAACATATTTCCTATATTATTACTCTTGTATAAATCTGACATTTAAACAGTTTAATAAATGAGCAGTTGTTTGACTTGTTTCAGTTTCAATACATTCTGGTGTATTAATAAAATATATTTCATAAGGCAGCTCAATAGACCATGCTATAAAAAATCGTGATTTATTAAAGATACATTTGCTATTAGTTGGGACAGATACTCAAAATGTCATTAAGGTTAAAATAATAATCAATCAAACTAATTAGACCCTATTTTTCATATGCAAATATAATTAAGCATACATTTCTCAATAACTTTAAAGAGAATTATTAAAGCCGCACACAGTATGCTGAGTCCTGACTTGAGCTAATGAAATGACAGTGTCTCAACTTGCATGTGCAAACAAAATGGATTGGCCACTTTGTGCTTTGCCTAATAACTCAGAGCTGCACCACATAAGGGATATACAAGCCAGCTGCACCAGTAGCCTATGGCAGCGTGGAAATCAGTTCTCGCAAGGGATGCCGTCGCTGCTCTTGATCACAGGAAGGGGGTAGTTGAGTCCCGTAAGCCAGCTACATGACGCATGCTGGCTTTGCACCCACCTCCGGAGAAGAACGGCTTAGGTCGAGGAGGGAAGGGCATCCGATCTATCTGAGATTTGAGAGAGACAGATGTCACTGCCAGAGCTGGCAGTAGGCCAGGCACAGAGGTTCGCCTCCATTTAATGCCATCCTCCTAGTAAAGCAATTGCAACCTAATTTGTGTTTTCAGCTTCATAGTCATAGCACCTTGCTGCCGTGATGACAGGGAGGATAGAAAGGTGGAAAGAAGGAAATGGGGTGATTGCTCAGAGCCTTTGAGGTGCCGTATGAGTTTCTGGACTGGCGATGGGAGCGGATGGAGGGAAGAAGAGAGCGCAGCCTCCCCGGCAGGGCAGCAGAAGAGAGACTGTGTCTACACATGCAAGTTCCCACTGACTAGCCGGAGTCCAGGAAGTTTGGAGAGGATGGTGGGAGCTAAGACCCCCATTTTCCATTCATCCAGAGGCCTATGGAGGTGGGAGGTGGGTGTTTCTCACCAGGTCTGCTCCACTGGGAGGGTTTGGACTGGAGACTGGGCTCACTGGGTGAGGGACTGAGTTAGCCAGATGCCCTGCACCCTTCTGGCCTTAGGATCGGGGCCACTTACTGGGGCCCCACACCAGCCATGCCCGCCTGGTGCATGGGATCCAACCTCGTCTCCGTCATGGGGGAAACTGAGTTTGGAAGTGGTTTCATGGTAAGCCACCACGGAGCTTTCTACTGCCCACCTGCTGGCCCAGGCCCACCCCGGCATTGTAATAAATTCAGAGAGTTTTGGAGATAATCGTCTCCAAAATGCTTGTGTCGTGGTGTAATTAAGAGGACGGGTTCTGCAGGTGCTAAAGCCATTTGCTGGAGATGCTTTGTGGTTGTTTGCTGAGGCTTTCCCCGGCAAATCATCCTGACTGCTTATTTCAGGGAGACGACCATTTTGTTAAGAGAAGGGTTAATAAGAGATGTTTATTTATGAACTTGGCATATTACTGTTGCATAATTTGAATACAGTGCCTATGAGCTTTTTTTATTGCATGCTATAATTTCATTTTTAAAGCTTTTCCTATGCCATACTTTTAAAATGATATCGCAAACAAGAAATAAATTCTGTTTTGCAGCTGTGCTAACTATATTTACCCATGGGATACACTATTTTGTCCTTGACATAAATCCCCTGGGAATTCACTCAGAATTACTTCGGCATGCCAGATTCACTGCATTAGGAGATTGTAGACCATGTGTATCACAGGGATGCTGGCTGGAGCTGAAAAGAAGAGGCACTTGTTTAGCATATTACCATGAAAATCAGTCAACTTGCATATTAGTGATTGCAGAGAAATCCAGGCAAGGGAAATCGGCATGGATTACAAGACCCACATTGCTCCCAAGCAGCCATGGTATGTATGCGCGCGCCCGCTCAGCTAGGCATAAGTCAGCTAGCTTGGGGCTCTCAAGTCCCCGGCTGTTTGCGCTAAAAAATAATAGATTGAGCAGTTAGCACCTTTGAGAGGACATTTTTCTTCTGCACCTGCAGCAGCAGTCCCAGCACAGCCCCAAGAGCCAGAAAGCGAAAGGGGCCGGACCCCGGAGCCGGCGCAGACTCTCCTAGGTGAAATCCGGCTGGAGCAGTGAATGTGCAAGCGCCGCCAAAACCAGCGTCAGACAAGTCGAAATCAGTATAGGAAAGTCCGCACACACAGCTGCTGCATTCACACCCCTTGGCGTGTGCTGGCACAACGGGGGTCCACGCATCTAGCACCTAGTTCCTACGGGAGCCTACAAGACTGCAACCCCATGACCCCAGCCCCTCTCTCGGCACACCTCGAGGGGCAGGATGACTCTACCAGCGGTCTCCTTCCCCTGGCCCCCGCTGCGAGGCTCCATACTGGGGGGAGCTGCACTGTGCAAAGGGGTCCAGACGTTCCCACTGAATTAGTTTTTAATGCAAAACGTTGGGCACTGGGCCTCAGCTTCCCCTCCCGGGATTCAGGGCAGCTGTGGGTCTCCATTGCGGAGATGGATGGAGCGTGCACCCCTGGTGCTTTCTGGCTGCTTTGGGGCTGGAGCTGTGCCTGGATCCACTCAGACCAGCTGTTTGTCCACCCAGGGGTCAGTGACTTCTTCCCCTTGCGCCACAAGGCCTGACGCCCCTCCAGCCATCCGCGGGGACAGGACCTTAGACCATCCCGGCTCTTCCTGACCTGGGGGTACAGTAACTCTGCTCCAGGGGCTGCAAGCTTTTCCCTGGAGCCTGCATGGCTCGAGCACCACCGCCGAACACAGCCACGCAGGACAGGGGCCACGGGCAAGGCTGCACGGAGCTGTTCAACCCCCCTGCACCATGCTGCTCCACTCAGGGACTTGCTAAGGGCACTGAAGCCACGGCGGAGGGAAGTGCAACCCCACGCTGGTTGAATGAGGCTCTTTCTTTTAATCTCAGGCCTCGTTCTGTGCAGGTGTCAGGATCCGGGACGTCAACTTGAACACGCAAGTCAGGCTCCCCACTCAAAGGCCCAGGAGCAGACACGGGAGCTGCCATGAAAGAGGGCGCTTTGCCTTTTGCGCAGGGTGGAAAGAGGCAGCAGATATGACATGTCAGCACCTCTCGAGGGACAGGCATATTTTTGTCGATCGTGTAGCATCGGGTTCTCGTGTCACTGCATTATGGAGCTTGATGGCACTTTAATACGCTGTGACAAGGTGTAACGTCAAAAAATGCAACGTAAAACGAGATCAAACAGCACCGCAGTCCCCGGGGGGCTCTGATCAGATCTGAGGCATGGAAATCAGAAGGGGGAAAAATACATGCAAAGTTCCCCCCGCCCCTTTTGAATCCCATTATTGTGGGCAAAAAGCTGAATTTCATTTTAGTAAGAAGGAATTAGGGGCAAAGCAGATGTTTTCCGGACTCTCAGCTCTGTGGGCTGGGCCAGGCCTCCCATGCCGTTCACAGCCGGACCGCGCAAGAAGCTGCTTCACAACTAAGTTGTCCCCTTGCAGCCAGGAGAACCCGATCATCCACAAACCCAGAGCACCTGGACCTTGAAAAGGGCACACGGCGCAGGGAAGTCCTGCAGCCTGCGATGTGGCTCCGCCGGGCCACGTCTTACCAGCAGCAGGGCCAGCGGTTGATGGTGCCGGGGCTGCGCTGGGCCAGGGAGGGGACAACCGACGGGGGAGCTTGGGAGAGAGCAGGGAGGAGGCCAGAGAGGATAGCTCTCATTTGAAGGAACATCATCATTTATCGCCCGTGTCCCTGGCACCAGGACCGTGCACGGAGGAGGTGGGCGACCCCACTGTTTGCCCTCCTAGCTGGTTATGGGGCCGGATGGGGTAATAAATGTGCAGTCTGCCAGCACATTCGGCGCTTGAAGCCTGCATGCAAAGGGGGGTCCGTGGTCCCCGTGGTGTTGGCCTGCGGGTCCCAGCACCACAGCCAGGATGACCCCGTGCCCAGGCGTGCAAAGGCAGCCCTGCAGTCAGCGCCGTGCAGGCTGTTGTGTCCATGCACCAGGAGCCACACCGTGGCTGCCACGGAGAGACACTGGCACCCTCCTCGGAGGCTGCTCGGGCAGCGGCGTGGGAGGGCAGGGAGCAGAGCACAGGGTCCTGCATGCTAGTCCCATGAGATGCAGGCATGCGGGCCCGGGGATTTAGCTACCGGGCCACACTACCCCCGTGGCCTCATTGCTGTGGGAGCCGTGTGGCCAGTTCTCACGGCTTTATCACACCCCTCGCGGTTTTGGGCCCTGAGTTTTCCCTGAGGGAGGCTGCATCCCAAGTGCACCCCACAGGCTCAGGCCCTGGAAGGCCAAGCAAAAGCCCCAGCATTGTCTTAAACCACCCCTGGAGCCCCCTTTTTTCCTGGCTCGTGATTTTGGCATGCTTACAGCTGGCACTGCCCTTCAGCTCTGGCCCAAGAGACCCAAAGAGGCCAAATCCAAGCCTTTAAATCAGCCCCGTCACTTAAGAACTAAAGGCAGGGACCCCCTATTGCGCAGGTACGTGCGTCAGAGAGCCCTGCGTTACGCTGCAGCTGCTGCCCTCGGGCTTTCCATCACTCCTCCTCAGGCTCTCCCAGTTTGGAGACTGGCAAACCAGCCTGCACTGGGATTCAGTCACCCCCATACGGTGCATACGGGGTCATCCCACCCCGCAGCATTCAGGCCTGTGCAATGGTGCAGCAGATGTGGAGCAACTTTTGCAGCAGGGTCGTGGTGGGAGAGGCACCGTGCCCACCTGCCCAGGAGCTCGGCATTATGACCCGTCCTTGCACTGGCTTTGCAGGGGGTGGGCTCTCCATCACGCTTCCCCCAGCGCTGGGCTCCTGTTCACCGGATCAATCCTTATTGATCCCGCGGCTTTGAGCTCAGAGCGGCCGGGAGAGGCGGGGGGGGCGGCCGGCCTGCGTTTAAAGCCCCCGTGGCGGCACTCTAGCCACTTCTCCTTCTCGCCAAGCTGCCAGAAAGGGTTAACCCCCAGCCGCGGCTGCATCCCTGCAGCTGCTGGTTTCTCTCTCCTTGCCACGGTTCAGGGGGGCTGGGGACTGATTGACAGGGAGTGTGCAAGGCACAGGCATCTGCACAGACTAGTTCCAACTGGTTTATTCCAGCAGTAACTTTAACGCCGAGGAAGGCACCAGGGTTGTGCGCGCGGGGTGGGAGGGAGGCCCTCTCCTGCCATTCCCCCGGCCTCCCCGCCCGGGGATAATTACCCGAGAAAATGCAGAGCGCGGCTGGAAAAGCGGCAAATATTTTAGCATGGAGGTGACGCGGCTCGGCCTATCGATTCCCGAGTTTAATAAGTTTTAATCACTTTATCTTGCCAATTAGCTGAGCAAAGAAAGGCTGCGCGCGTGCCAGCTGAGCGGGCCGAGAAAGCCGCCGGCTCAGCAAGCGCCTGATTTATTTTATTTTATTTTTTCGTTTGTTTTAAAATTGCTCGCCGGAGCTGCTGGCAACGTGAAGCCAGGCAGCACCGAGGGGAGAGGAGGTGGGGAGGGGGGTGTCGCAAAGCACCCAGGGATCGGGGAGTCCTGGGCGCTGCCCATCCATGCAGGAGATGTGCGGCGGGGTCCGGGGTGATGGGGGTACCCTCGAGGGAGGTGCCAAGGGCAAGGGGTGTCTTGAAAACAGTGAGACCCGCCTTGCCGATGGGCACAGATCCAGCCCCTTGCATCCCCGCTACACCTTCCCGGCGGTGCCCATCCCCGACGTAGCTCTTCAGCAGCTACAACTGGTGCCCCAGCTCATGGCAAGGATCCAGTGCCTATAGCCAGCGTGCGTGCAGCATAATTGGAAGCAGATGCTTGCTGTCCCGAGAAGGGGCTTCCTTCTGCCTCCCGTGGCTCTCCAGCCTCCTCCCAGCTGCTGCCCCATGTTGCATCTGGGCAAAGTTCACTGTTGCATTGAAAGGTTGGCAGTTCGGAAGTGTGCCCTAACTGTCCAAAGTCCCCTCTCTGCAACCACGGCCTCTCTGGCCCCATGGTGGAGAGCAGGGACTGGGTGCCCTACACATTGCAATGGGTAACCTGCTGGGAAATGAGGGTTCGGCGTCATTCAGAGCTTCCAGCCCTCCTTGGGCTCCTCCGTTCGAGAGGGCAGTGCTAGCAGGAGGCAAGCCTCCCGCCGTCCCTTCACGGGGGGAATTAATCTAGGAATTAATCTCGATGACCTCTGCAGGTCCCTTGCAGCCCTGCTCCCCTGTGACTGCGCGGCGGGGCACAGGAGGGGATTCAGCATCGGCTTCCCCGGCCTGCCTCCGCCTGGGGCTAAACCGGAGGCTTCAGCGCTCTCAAGTGAGATGAAAGGCAGGGGATGACTCTCTCTCCAGCAAATAATCATTGCCTCTGCACAGCCATCTGCATTAGCAAAGGGGAAAGGAAAATAAAACCGGCCTGAGTGCGTGGCCCAAAAGAGCTGGGGGTGGCACGGGGGCACTTTGGGGGGTTCCATTCGCACACATTATGCAGCCACCCCAGAGTCGCTCGCTTGAAGATTGCGTATTTTTTCTTCGTGGCACAAAGCAGCATCTAAACAAAGCCAGCGTGCCAGGAGCAGGGTTAATCACCGCGTGCCAGGAGCCCAGTGTCTGCTTAAATGAGTTTTCCGCCTCTGGCGTCACCCAGGTCTGTGAAGATCAGCAAATCGCTAATAGGCCCGAGCCTTCGCAGGCTGTTCGAGCTGGCTGCAGCGCTGCACCACTGCCTCGTCCTCCCGAGCACCGAGCCGGAGCGCAGGTGAGTCCCGGGAGCTCTCGCCCCCCTGGACTGAGGAGCGCCGGGACGGACCAGGAGGTCCCGATCAACGAGCTGCGGCACAGGCCACGTTCACGCAGCAACGAGCTGCACCCTTGTTGGTGAGGAAGAATCAGGCTCATCTTCAGCTCCATCTGTCTGTCCATCCTGCCCTCTGTTCATGCCCAGTGCTGTGCCCACGTGGCACTTCAGAAGCCCACCTGGGTCGTGACGTTACCTCTGATACCTGCAGGGTAGCGGCTGCCGTGGGTAAAACAGGACCTGGGTGGATGCGTGGTGAAGCAGTAATATGCACCAGCAAAGTGAGCGTGCTGTGTCCATGCAGGGGGAGGTGCCCCCGTCTCGCTTGCTCTCGAGAGGGGCTGGGGGAGGTTTGCTTGCACTGGGACAGCGGTGATTCCTCACGGAGCTGGGCCCTGGGAGCCGGCAGAGACGCCCCGGAGATGAATGCCTGTCGGGGCGAGCTTTGACCGGCATGCCTCTCCATTTGATCACTCTGAGACGTGATTAATAAGCTTCATTACATGTAAAATTGGAGACTCTGACAAATGAGAGCAGCTTCTTCTCCTGCCATGTCGCATCCAGCCTGATGCGGGGAGGTCGGGGAACCGGGCCAACATCCCCTGGCCCAGCTCTTCCCCTGGCACCCGTGGCAGGCACAAAGCACCGTGCCCAGCCTGATCCATGCCAGCGGGCAGGGGTCTCGCTGACCCCACAAAAGAGGTGTGGAAGCTGGGAGAGGTTTATGGCAGCTGCCAGGAGCTGTTTCTAATGACTTCGAGATTGATGGGGTAGGAAGAGCCTTTGCGCTCACCTGCCCTGTCCCCACAGCAGGGCTTGGGCTGGGGCCAGCCTGGGAAGAACGTGAGGATGGTTTCCAACGAGGCACGGTCCGTCCGGCCCAGGGAAGCCCATCATGTCTCGGGCAGCAGCAGTCGCCAGTCTCGCCTCCTCTCATGTGCCCGGGCCCCGTGCCCAGCAGAGCCGAGGCAGCAGCAGGAGAAAACTTCACGGTTATTATTTCTTGTGCTGGAGCTGACACCTGGATGACAAAGAGTAGGGAGGGACCTTGGGGTCAGGGCATTGGCCTGGGGCTCGCTATTTCTTGCTCTGCCACTGGCTTCCAGGGTGGCCTTGGTCACGTCACTTAGTGCCCTAGCACCTTGAGAAGCCTGGGCTTGGGGCTTTCCTGCCTGGGCCTGAGCTTGCATTGGCCAGATCCTTGTGCAGTCTCCGATCCCCCAGGGGCAGCCAGGGGGTCATAGGAAAGCAGGGCTGGAAGGGACCTCTCCAGGTCATCTAAACATATGCCCCTCCAGTCTCGATCGTCCTGCCCACAGAAAGGGGATGACCCAACTCCCACAAGGATGGCTTCTAACAAGCCTGCCGCTGCGCCTGGCAGAGAAAGGGTTACCAGAGCTCCCTTCCTTTTCTGCCGCACTAAAGTTCATTACTGCTACTAATTGCTTTGGAGTTGGTGCTTCAGCGGCTAATGGAAAATGTATCTCTAGGTAATGGATTAATTGCCCACTGCTGGCTGGCTCGGAGCTAGATCTCAGGCGAGGTGCAATAGCAGGGGGCTCCGAGCCGGCTGGTCGGGGACCAGGCACACTCGCTCTGCAGGACAAATACAGGGTCATTTAATTAACTGGGCAATTGCCCCTCCCAGCCCGGCTCCAGGGAGCGGGCAGCCAGGCCAGGGCGGCAACAGTGCAGGCCGCTCCGGATGGACAGAGGCTTCCTTGGGACTGCCACGGAGGAAAGCGCGTGTGCAGAGGCGGCCTTCGGTGCTTCCCATCATATGGCAATTCGGTGCAATACAGGCCATTTCATGTAATTAAATGGTTTTACTAAGGCATTATTAGCACTTTAAATTGAAAAGTCACCGAGTGGGGAAGTAATAAGGGGCTGACGTCTGCAGGCAGTTGACAACGGAGGGGAAGCACCGAGCGCCAGCTGCTCCAGCATGCAGGGGTCTCCTCCACACAGGGGCTGCGAGCGGGGGGCTGAGCCCAGCTCCCCAGGATGCAGCGTAGCCACGGGTCCAGCCTTGAGTTGTCAGCTGAAATCAGCAATTCGTGCTGGCCTGGGGTACAGCGGGGGCTGGCAAACCAGCCCCTTCTGCAGTCACATAATCATACAAAATCCTTGTTGGAGGGACCTCGGGAGGTCACATCTAGTCCGATCCCTGCTTAAAGCAGGACCAGCCCCGACTACATCATCGCAGGCAAGGCTTGGTCCACCCAGGTCTTCAAAACCTCCAAGGATGGAGACTGCACCACCTATCTGGGTCGCCTGTCCCAGTGCTTCACCACCCTCCTACTGAGAAAGTTTTCCCTAACATCCAACCTCAACCTCCCTTGCTGCAACTTGAGCCCATTGCTCCTTCTGTTGTCTGCCCCCACTGAGACCAGTCTCTCTTTCCCTCTACCTGGCATGTCTATGACCAGCTCCTGGTGCGTCCTGGCAGAGAACAGCAGCTTCCACTTGGAAATGAAAAAGCCCATCTCTAGTCCTCGCCGCTGAGGCCAGGAGCGAGCCCCACGCTGCCAAAGACCCGCGAGCACCTACGCATCAAACCGCAGAGCCAGCTTCTGCTTTCAAGCCGACCGGTCTCGAGGGAGCCTCGTGATGCAGGGGGCTTGACTGGGCCCCATCAGGACCAGTCGCCTCCAACCCTCCCCGCTGAGCTCTGAAGAGGTCATCG
>NW_017729001.1:33705315-33732678 GCF_001723915.1 Gavialis gangeticus | reverse complement strand
TGCTTTCAAGCCGACCGGTCTCGAGGGAGCCTCGTGATGCGGGGGGCTTGACTGGGCCCCATCAGGACCAGTCGCCTCCAACCCTCCCCACTGAGCTCTGAAGAGGTCACCGTGCTGGATGAGGCTCCCGACCCTTTTTACACCACACGCCGCAGGGAGGCCTTTCCTTTCCCCGAGCACGGCCAACTTGGCCTGGTCACCCTCCCTGGGGGATCTCGCTGCTCGTGCCTCCAGCCAGGGCTGGCCGAGATGATGCTTAAGGACCCTTGCAGCCTAGGATCGCCCTGACACTGAAGCTGCTATGTTGCATGTTGCTTCCATGGGTTTTTTCATTATCATTATTTATTTAAATTTCATGTCTCGGGCCAAATTAGCCAAAGGAGTCCCAATTTGGACAATGCCCAATAGTCAAGTTCCAAGTTTCGACTGAGCAAAGCTCAGTGGTGTGGCTCGACCACCGGACAAGTCTCCTCCTGCCCAGACTCATCAGTCTGGGGCTACAGATACTCCCCAGATGCACGGCAGACATCCTATGTGCAAGCCCAGCGCCTAGGGACCCTGGGGTGCAGATGTCCCCTGGACTCACTTGCTCTTCGCTACGTCAGCACCAGCTCTCAAGTGAGCAAAAGCAGGTTTGGGAGTCAATGTATGACCCCCGGGGAGGAGACAGCCCTCCAGGAAGGCTTGGTGGGGACAGAGCAGCTGCTTTTTAGGCATTTCAGCAGGGGAGGGGGTTCGTCCACCTGCACCCTCCTGCCCCCGGGATTGCCCACGCTTCCCCAGCACTCCCATCCCAGGGGGTCATGTCATTGTGGAGCCATTGAGAGGTGCTTGCAAACGGCCAGCCCCGTTTTCCCCCACGGCCGGAGGATCCTGGGGCAGGGCCTGTGCATACGAACGAGCCTGATAACCTGGCAGCACCAATGAAAGCAGCAGGGCCATATATCTGTGTGCGGGACAGGGGCGCCCGCAGCCTCCCTCTCCCCTTCCCCAGCGCAGCGTGAATAATTCAGTGTGGCCTGGTCTCGGGGGCACCATTGTCTTCAGTGAAGGCAAATCAGCCGCCTGGACAGCCTGTTAAGAGGGCCCAGCCTGCTGCCTTTTTCTGTAAATCAGGATTAATGAGACGGTGGAGGAAACTCAAAGCCCAGCGCAGCTCGGCTGGCAGCTCGCTCTGAAGTGGCTGCTGCTTGGATATCCTCAGGCAGTCTGCTGCGCCAGCCATCAACCTGCCGATAACTAGGTCTCGCCCAGGCCTGGCGCGCGCAGCCCGCTCGTCCGCGCCGCTCGCCTCGTGCCGGGAGATTTGGGAGATGCCGGAGGGGGAGACCGGACCCTGCATCGGCCAAGGGAGCGGCTGGGCCAGCCATCCCTGCCGGGGGCCGGATGGAGGGGCTGGTCTGCAATAAGTACCCCCCGTCCTAGCCTGCTCTGGGGCCCCTCCGGACAGCGGGGGCATGACACAGGACACCCCCCTTTGCTGCACTGAGCATTGCCTTCGAGGGCTTTCTGCATTGCAAGGATGGACAGAGTGCGGGGTGCCCCCCAGTCCCGAAAAGCAAGGGGCCTAGGTGAAAGCCCGGCGCTCGTGACTGCCTTTGCCCATGGAGCAGAGGGGTGACATCCCCGGCAGTTCTTTTTCTCCCTCTGAATTTGTGCGGCCTGTCCTCTACTCGCTTGTATGTTATCCATCATCCCGCGTCTCCCTGCCCTGCCGGCTCGCCGCTCCCGGCCATCTATCTTGCCGTTAAAAAATTGTCTCCCTTACACGGTGGCTTTCGAACAAGACAAATAGGAAGAGTACGATCGGGGAGCGAGGTGCCGCGTGGTGCACGTGATCCGGGCGGCAGCCAACAAGAGATCCCGCCGGACTGTCAGCGGCAGATCGAGAGGATGAGCGCGCCTGGCCCTGCAGCGAGCGAGATGGGCAGGAATTAGCACTCGAGCGACGTGAGCACCAGCTCCTCCGCCTTCCCAAAACAGCGCCTGTGCATGGGGCTTGGGTCTAGGATAGGGTCCCTGAGTGGTTCCACGGCTGCAGAGGTATGAAACATCCCATGCCCAGTGTCCTTTGGGGCCCAAATCCTTGCAAGCAGCCAAGCTGGCACATGGAGGCAGGAGAAACCCCCAGCCCCTTTCCCACCCAGAGGCCTGCAGTGCTCCTGGGTGCTCTAGCCCCTTCCCCATCAGACCATGGGTCTTGCCTCTTCCTCTCCAACTTACACATAAAAGGTCCCCTTGTAGCAGGCTAGAGGGGAGGTTTGCCAGCTACTGCTCAGCAGTCAGTATGAAGCACTAATGAAGGAGTCACGGGATGTTTTCTGGGAGGAGCGGGTGGCTCCACATCCCTAGAGCCATTGTGTGCCCAGTCCTCCCTCCCTTCGCTGCATCTTCTTGCTCATGATGTGTGAAGTCGCAGCGATGGCCCAGCAAGCGACCTGCAAGCCTTAATACCGCGTGCTTTTAGCGTCTCGGCTACTGGTGCACTCTCCTATTCAGCTTAGAGAGAAGAACAAGGTCTGTCAAGCTATAGGGGAGGTTCTGGTCCTCCAAGGGTGGAGCAAGGCTGGTGCTTTTGAACAAGACGAATAGCAAGCATACGATCAGGGAGTAAGGTGCTGTGCGGGCAGCGGCTGTTGGAGTAGTGGGGATGCAAGATGCAGCAAGATCTTCCCACAGTCACTTGTGCCAGCCTGAAGCATCTTCAGAAGGGCTTTCCCTAAAGGGCAGGCTGGCACATTAGTCAGGGTAGGGCATATACCCAGCCACCTGCTTCTACAAAGCCTGCAGGGTTCGGGATGCCTGACATCACAGATATGTTCCCTTTTAAACAAACTGAGCCGGCCGTGCGGGGCCGGCTCGTGACACTCAGCCTAGGCAGGCGAGGCCGGCAGCATTGGCAGTCTGTGGGCAGCACGTTTTTCCCTCGTGGCTAAATGTGGAGCGGCGCCTCTGCATCAGCTACAAATCAGGCCCGAGGAGGCATCATCGTTAAATCAATTAACGAAAGGCTGCTTTACATGCTCAGACACGTGGCAGAAATAGGTGAGAGCGAACAGCCCCGCGTCACACTCCACAGCCCCATGTCTGCTCCCAGACACATGACAGGGATGAGCTGCTCGATGCACAACCGTCTCTCCATGAGCATCGGGACCCCGTTGCACCGGCTGCTGAAGACAGCCACTGCCGTCAAGCTTGCCGGGGAATATCAGCGTGTCTGCAGCTTTCAGAGGAAAAGCCACCACCATTGCAGCCGGCAGATAGTTTCCTGCGTTCAGCAGATATTATTGTCGGAGGCCGCCGGCTTCCGGCAGCCGGGTGATGGGCTGGGCTGGCAAAGGCCTGGGGCCCCCAAAGACTTTCTGGTTCAGCATTTGAATTGCTGAGCCCTGGTGAACACCAGGTGCCTAAAGCCTCCACCTCTGCCTGAGCAGAAAACAATTAGGGGAGCATGTCAAAAACAAAATCCCGAATGCAAAGCATCCCAGCATTCAGGCTCCAGGGGGAAAGGGAGGGCTCCCCCCAGATGAAACATCCAGGCAGGCGGGTTTCTCCCAGTACAGAGGGGCCGCGGCAGCGTTGTTGGAATGCACAGAGCTGCTTCCTCCTTTCTCCTTAATGAGACAAAATAAATTTACGTGGTGTCGGATTCCCCCCTCCTCCTTCCTCTAAAGCCAAGGCAGTTTTACACTAGTTTAGACAACCCCCGATCTCGCCTGAGCCGCGGCGCTCACAAGCTGCCTGCATTTTTATGAGCTGACTTGTTATGTGCCGCAGAAGTATGCAAAATATGTCAAGCCCAAGCAGAGATTTGAATCGAAATGACTCTAATTACTTGTAATAATTTTTGCATTCCGACATAAAACAATGGTAAAATTAAAAAAAAAGAAGCCATTCCAAGAGTTAAAAGACAAATCATTTAGCAAGCCCCTTACTTTATTGCCTTATTAGACGATTTACACTGCAACATTTTGAACATGGGATTGGGTGACTGCCCAGGGCTATCCAACTGTAAGCAGCGCTCACAGAGAGCTCATCCCTTGTCACAAGTCGAGAAGTCAAACACTATGATCGGGAGTCCAATTGGCTTGTCAAATGAGCCGCCATTTCAAATGAGGAGCCTGGTATCAAATGGTGGGAACAGCCGCTTCTCCTTCCGCCTTTGTTTTCCTTTTGCTCCATATGGAAGCAGTCGTCATGTGTACAAGCGCCCCCGTAGTTTGGTTTCTTCCTTCCCGCAAAGCAGTGGCGCGTGGTTAGTCCGTGTGCTCGGGCCCAGCAGGCAATGTCAGGTTGTCCAGCGCGGACGGTGGCAGAGACATCCAGTGGTGGCTTTCTCAGCAGCACAGACCCCACGGCACGTGCGCTTAGCACCCATTGTGTTTCCCTGGACCTCAGGGGTAATGTCCCGTGGGGCAGAGGAGGATGGCTGACTGCAGATACCTCCCAGCTTTCCATGGCGGGGGATGCGGCTGCTGCGTTTCTTCCTGTTCTTTGCAGCACAAGGCAGGGACCTCGCCAGGGGCGTGGAGACCACTTTGCTGTGCTGCAAATACTGCTCCCTTCAGCGTGTCCGAGAGTCTGGTACCAGTGCTAACTTGCTAGTGGTTATTTGGCTTGCCCATGCACTGCTCTCATGCAGGGGGGTGTATTCCCAGAGGAACCCCACTGCAACAGCCCCTCGCAGGCAGGGACATGCACCTGTTGCATGCCAAGAGAGTGCCCATGTCTAGACAACTACGGATGCTCCCACCGCTGCTCCACGCTTTTTGGGCCTGCGGCCTGCCAGCCTTGCACTCTGCGTATTTGCAGCAGAGAAAACAGTGCGTACAGTAGGGACCACAGCTCTCCAGCCCCTCATCACTTTCTAAGTGAAGCATCATACTGGTGCTCAACCATTTTCCATTTTCCATGCGAAATTTCTAAACAGCCAGTCACACAGGCGACCCAGCAGTGGCTGGGACTCGTATAATGACGCTAAAGCGGAGAACATCTCATTATCCGGCATGGCGAGGTATCAAAGCAGCAAGAAGAACTAAATAATGTCGAGCTGCTACAGTGAAATTGTGTCCCCTGCAGTCATTAGTGTTTGGGACTAACCCCATAACCAGGGATGACTAATTCAGCTGTAAGTGCCGGTTGATGGCCACGGCTGTTTTCTAACAGTTCTGGGTTAATGATGCCATAAAAAATAAAGCAGTCTGTTTTCTTTCTTTCTTTGTCTTTGTAATGTTATATCGCTGCACTTAGCAGGCTGTTAAGTTTTCTAAAGCCCGACAGCAATCTCTCCCTCTCTCTGGCTGTGTCTGGCCTCCTACATGAGCCGCCTGGCTTCCACCACCCGTGCACCCATTTCAGGACGGACACTTGCACCCCACGTGCAGATCGTTATTGTGTCTATATTGCTGCAAACTCTGTCAGTTTTGCCTCTGAGTTGCTTGTCTCTGCCTAGGAGGTGGACACACCATTTTTCCCAACCACGGGCAGCATCCCGATACATCAGCCTTCCTAGGGACACGTCGCACCGGTATAAAACGTGGCTGATAGCAGCTGCACCACCTTGGCTGTTATGGAAAGGCCGTAGGTGGGTGTCGGATGTGTGGCTCTGGGTGGAGGGCTGCCAGCTGGGCCCCGTGCTTTCTGTGGATCTCACTGCCAGGCCAAAGATACCCACGACCAAGCAGTCACCACCAGGGTTCCTTGGGAAAAGGAAAAGATATCCTTCTTCCACGTGCTGGGATAATTGGGAGGAGTGAGGCTATGCCTGGCCTCATGGAAGACGAAGCCAGCGTCCTCCAGCAGCTCCCTCCTGGTGCCCTTTGCAATGCAGCACGTGGCAATTGTCCCTCCGAGACTGCTGCAAGGCATCAAGGATGGGGCCCTTGTAGGAAGCCTACAAAGTGGCCTGCAACTTTTTTAAGAGCCCTTTAATTCTTCCCTACAGAGCTTTGTGCCTTGCCTCATGCTCTCAACACAGACAACCTGCCGGCCAGCTCAAGAGAGGCTTTCCCTTAGCAATTCCCCAGCTGCCTGTGGATTTGCAGGTTGATTGGGATACGTGAACACCTCACCCTGTCCTATTGGCACCCAAACAGCATCCTGCACACATTGCAGAGACCAGAGCTCCATGTCTCACCCAGGGGTATCTTGAGACCCCCACGGGCTGATAACATTAGACCTGGTTTGAGCTGTGGATTCACTGAAATTCCCACAAGACAGGCTGCACGCAGGGCTGTTTAGAGGAGTAGAAACATCCATCCATGTTCTGTCAGCACCCCAAACTCATCCAGCAACGACCACACAAATGCCACCCTGGCAGGATCAGGGCTGTGCGACCCAAGCACCGAACAGCAGTGCAGCACGGTAATGTGACCTCACGTAGACGTGGAGAAGGGACCACGTTGGCTTCAGCATAATGTCAAAGTGCATACAACAGTAATCCCAAGATCATTTGTATGAGCTTCATCTGAAAGTGTTATTTGTTTTAGCTTTGCATGATTTGCAAACTATTACGCCCTACAAAATGAAGACTTTTGGAAGGATAAGTACACGCCCCTAGTCCCTGCATAAAGCGCAGGGGCACAAGTGAAAAATGTGCAGAAGATATTAATTGTGTGGCGTGGCTGTTTCTTTATATTTTCACGGACCAGTTGCCTGCACCCATGACTAAGATCTTTTGCTAGTGAATAAGGTCGTGATTGCTTTTAGATCCAGGCTCCCGGCATTCCCTTGGCCTTTGCTTTTGTACGATGCATGTTCCAGCTACGCATGTAATTGTTTCCATTATGGCCCAAATCTAATATATTATAGCACTCCTGACACCAGGAGGTGGTTGCGCTGAGGATGCATTTGAGTCCGGGGGTTGCAATCATTGCACTCACCTGAGCAATTCCTGGCAGGGGCATCTCAGGCACCCAGTGCAAAGCTACCACTGTCCCATTGACGGCAGTGGGCTTGGCATCCACCTCCATGTGAACCCCATGGCTGGGCGGGCATGGAGAAAGGAGGAAAATATAGCTGGGGTGTCAAGAGAGCAAGACGTTCGTCAGCTATGGCAGGACAAAGCATCATTTGTAGGTTGATACCTTTGCATCTCCTTGCAAGCAGAGCACAGCCACCAGTCCCGTGCGGCTCTGAATTCCCACACCATTGATAACAACCGCAGACAGTGCACCCCACCCACCCCCCAAACAAAGCTAGGCACATCAGCACTCTTGTCTACTGCTTTCAGAGGAACTGATCCTGCTGGCTCTGGCTGCAGCAAAAATACCATCTTTTTCATGACATAAACTCTGTCCATACCTTCATCCTTGGAGGTTAAGACCTGGGTAGACAAAGCCTTGGCTGGGATGATGTAGTTGGGGCTGGTCCTGCTTGGAGCAGGGGGTTGGACTGGATGTGATCTCCTGAGGTCCCTTCAACCCTCATTTTCTAAGATTTTGTGATTCTATGCACAAAGAAAAAGATGGGGAGCTAATTGCACCCAGGTCAGGGAATCCACAAGATAGTTCACTCCAAAGTGTGCTGGTGGACTTCCCCCACCCCCGAAAATGCAAAGTGACTCAAAGCAAGGAGTTACTGGCATTGCCTCTGTGTTAAACTGCAGTTCAAATGATCGCAGCCCAGCATCGCAGCAGTGGCAGGCAGGGTCATCCCAGCAGCCAGGCACACGGCTCCTGGGTGGGCTCCTGCCATAGACGGACAGGACAGGGGACCCAGCCCGAGGGCCTGCCCCAACACAGCGTGTCCGGTCTGATTGTCCACTGTGGCGCTGCCCTGGACACATCACCACGGGGCTGTTGGCAAGGCGAGAGACACCCTGAGCTGAGACGCGGTGCAGAAGCCTGAGCTGGTGAGATGGGGTGGCGAGGGCTTCCCCGCTATGCTCCAGCCAGCAGCGGCATGTTCTCGTTGCATGCGTTAGGGGGTAACGCATCCTCCATCCTGGCACCCCCATGTGCCCCGGGCGCACGTGCTACCACCCAGAGAATGGGCACATGGGTCTAGTCTCGTGGATCCTCCATCCCCTTGCACCACAGGGTGTTGCTGGTGGTTGCTCCCCGTGCAAGACATGCACACGTGCAACTGGTCTCTCGTGTCCCTTTGCCCTCCTAGGCCAGCCTGACCTGTGCCCAGGCGAGTCCTGCTTCCTCCAGTGGGGAAGAATCTCCCCAAAACAGGGGGAAAGCTGCCTTGGATGAAAACCATGGGGGGAGATGAGCCATCACCGGCTAAAACCAGGGATCACCCCCTCACGTGTGGTCTGGGGAGGGCAGTCCCCGAGAGACCCCGACAAGATCCCTGCACGTTGCAAGGTGTTTCCTGGGGGCTCCTGGGAGCCGCCACGAAGGCTGAGGAAGAGCGCGCTAAACAAGTGTCAACAGTCACCAGCAGGGCCCTTCATTTAGGCAGATTAAGCAAGCCACTGATTGCCTGTGACATAATTTAGATGAATGGTGTGGGTAATCCATCAGGCAGACCCTGCGCAGGGCCCTGGAAGGAGCCGGCAGGGGTTCCCATTACCTTACATGTGTTAACAGCCCAAGTCCTTTGTATAAACAACAAAGTGGTTCTCCTGAAAGGGCCGCTTTTCCCTCATTGTCTGCGGAAGGACTCGCCGCTCTCAACATGATGAATGGGGCCGGGGCCGGGATTGGCAGCTTCCCTGCACAGGCCGCGCAGCCTAGCGTGGGGGAAGAGGGACACCGTGCGGGCAAGAGCAGCGCTGCCGGGCCCGGAGGCGAGGCGAGGCGAGGCGAGAGGAAGGGTGCTGGTGCCCAAAAGCTTGCAAAGCACAATTTATTTAGCTGGTCTAAGAAAACATATCACAGCTACCCAAAGAGTTGTGTCTGTCAAATATGGTGGCGCTCCTCTGCAGTCCGTGTCGGTCACGACCCTCGAGGCTTGCCCGGTGCAGGGGAGAAGCATGCGCATCTCCCTCTTGCGCCAGGCTGGCCCTGGCTCATGGCAGGGGTGTGCCCTGGTGTGGGATGCCAAGCAAGAAGCATTCGGGCAAGGAAACGCAGAGCCGCTGGCAGATCTGGGCAGACGCCCGGGCTCATCCCATGTGCCGGGGCAGGGGACCCACAGCTGTGCAGAGCTGCACCTTCCTGCAAGGAGCAGGCATGTCTGCCGGCGCTGGTGCATCTCTGGGAAAGCCGTGGGGTTTGCATCTGACCTGACACTCGGCCCCATGCCGTGCCCTGACCCCTCCATCGCTGCCTACTGGCACCCCTGGTCCTGCCCCATCCCCGGGGATGTGCAGCTCTAGCGCCGCTCCCCTCCCATGAGCACCCCAATGGGGTCCCTCCAGGAGGGGCATTGGCCGCTGGCCTACAGACCCACAGCTGATGCTGGATGGGGAAAACAGCCTGTGAGGCAGCAAGACCCCATGGCAGCAGACCCCTGCAATGAGTGCTGCAATGCCCCGTTTCATTGCATTCGGGCACTGGATGCCTGGCACACCCAAGGCGTTGTGAGCAAGGCAGCCAGGAGCTGCAGGTATAAGGAGACTTCCTCATGCAGAAAGGCAGGGTATTCCCGTGGGGCAGCTTGTCCTAGGCCCAGGAAGGGGCCGAGGCCAGAAGCACGTGGTTCAGAGCATCGTGGCCTGTTTTCCCCACATCTTCCAAAACGTGGTTGCATAACAAGGATGTAGTGGCAGGGACCGCTCGATC
Source organism: Gavialis gangeticus (assembly GCF_001723915.1). Taxonomy (NCBI): domain Eukaryota; kingdom Metazoa; phylum Chordata; order Crocodylia; family Gavialidae; genus Gavialis; species Gavialis gangeticus. The sequence goes on along the minus strand of NW_017729001.1, from coordinate 33,723,001 downwards.
CGGAGCAATAATGGCGGTGAAAAGAGTCTCCGCTTGGCTCCGACGTAAAAACCAGCCACAAAAAGTCGTTTATTGCTCCTCAACTCCCCGCCAGGAACATTATCCCTTAATTGCTGCATTTATTCAGACTTATTCTATATATCTAACAATAATGAGTATATTAGATATGTAATTATTACTGTCATAAACGTTATAGTGACAAAACAATAATTGAAATAGTGTCTTGGAGGATAATTCACCATTGCAATTAATACTGCCCTGCTTAGTTAATATGTCATGGTTTAAAATAAAACGCTGTCATTACTCCATTACTAATACCGCGTTATCATAATTATTGCAGTGATAATTAAATATCTATAGTGGTCGAGGATTGCTATAGGTTGGAATAGAAATCTCAGCAGATAACACTGAAAGGAAACAGTACCCACCAGGGGTGTTAGCAAGGAGCTTATCTAGGGGGATATCAGCTGTGGGGCTAGACCAGACCACTGGGGTCATCGCATCCAGCCGCAGACACCGTGTCGTAGGATGCCGCTACAGAAGTGGTGAGGTCTGTGTGTGCATGTGTGCATGCACCTGCATTTACATGACAGCACACGTGTGCGGAAGAGTAAGGGGTCAGCGGATCAGACCAGGAACACATCCCCCGTTCTCACTCCCCGGCGCTGCAGGATGTCAGGCAGCAGCCTCAGGCCCTTAGCAGGGCTCAGCACCGCACTGAATCTGTCCCGTAGGTGTCAGAAGGGGATCGACAGCGGAGATGGGCCCTGATCCTGCATATCAGATGTGGCCACTTGCCTCCCTTCTGCTCCATGAGCCATTCGCTCTCTCACAAGGGCATGCGGGGGCAGCCCAGGAGGCAAGCACCCCAGGACCCCTGCCCCTGCTCCCCTCCCTCCACCACCATTGAGGAGAGCAGGCTGGCTCCCAACTCCCCACCCGCCACTCGGTCCACTCCTTCCACACGACCTCACCTTCCCCATCCCCGTCCCCGTCTTGTTGGGAGACGCCTGCTCTGTCATCTCTGCCACGCCGGTCCCCTTCCTTCACGCCGAGTTGCCAAGGCAACCGTATCCGATCCTTTCCTCTTTGTCTGTGCCCCAGTGATGGGATTCATGCACGGCATCTCCGCGCGCTGACCCCCGGAGACCCCAGCATGTCAGCCATGTTGTTTGGATGCCCCGACAGCGTGGGTTCAGCTCAGCACAATCCCGGCTCCTGGCTTCATTTTCTAACGAGACGGAGCATCCCTGGATGACGAGGATGCCGGATGTCTCCTTCAAGAGCATCTGTGCTGGAGATCAGGTGCCGTCCTCCACCACGGTGGTGGGCACACAGAGCGTGAGGCCCCACTGTGTCCAAGCGTTGGGTTGATCCCCAGGGCACGGAGCCACTGGGGTCATGGGAACATCCTCCACTCCAGGCACCGTCCACCCGCCGTGCCAAGAAAACAGCCTGTTCTCCAGGCCAGAAACAGAAGGGGTGCTTGGAAACACGGCTCATCTCCCCAGCAAACCAGCCAAAAAAGACAGGCCAGGGCAGTTCCCATGCAGCTTCCACACCCTTGGATAGGGGAAGCAATCATTTCCTTTCCACCGAGCATGGAGAAGAGAGGATTTGAGCAGCATTTGAGGGGGCAGCTATTGCAACGCATGGCAAACCCACGCCTCGTGACACCTGGTGCAAAGGATGGAGGAGGTCACTGCTGAACCATGCACTTTGGGTCACAGGAAGAGGAACAGCAGTGACATTTTATTACTATATACAATAGGCTCATTAATAAGAGCCATCAGTAACGGTCATTCATCCTCGGACGGCCATTAGCGCTAACTCAAAGAGCACAGAGATTTCTGCGGGAAAATAGACGGAGCCTGAGCCCACCATGCTGGGAGCAAGCTCTGCTCTCCCCCCAAGGCTGGAGGAAGAACAAAACGAAAAGACAAAGGTGTTTTTCTGGTGGGAGATTGCAAAGAGCAGAATCCCCATGGATGACTGCGGATGTCTACGGCACGCGTGCACCCCGTGACAGATGAAACCGGCAACCGTCGGGGGACAGAGCGCTATCCATCACAGCGAGGCTGGGCCAGATCGCTCGCCGCACGGATTAGCTGGCAGCCTGAAGAGCTCCCTTCACCACTGTGCGGAGGTTTTAATACACCCAGAACTGCTGCATCATCAGTTGCTCCAGCTGAACATTTCTCTTACAGAAAGTTTCACAGCACAAAACACTCCCCATCCATTAGCTGGAGCTCACGGTTCCTGGAGCACCCGTCGTGCGTGTGTTGCTTTATCACCATCTCCCGCGAGCTGCGTTTGCCTGCCGCGCCTTTGCAGAAAAGGGGGAGTGTATTTCCGAACCCATGTAGGTACCTTAGGATAACTCAACTTTTACTTGAGTTCAACTCAATTTTCTCAGATTAAATAAAATTTCCAAGTGTCACTCACTGGCAAACTATCAGTTGGAAGGTGGTTGATTTTTCTAACCCTATCTCTGGTCCAATTACAATTTTTAATCTATATGTAGATAATGGTGAACAAAACCCCTGTAGAAATGTCAAGAGCGAGGAGGTTATTAGCTTAGTTTTAATTACTGTCTATCATTCTTAGCAAACTGCAGTAACCTGATAAATTAGGTGACAGCTTCTTCTGGAAGAGCTGAGGTTAGCTTTCAAGGCAGACTTTTGTAACCCAAGGTGTCTTGCTCAAGAAGGTGTTACCCCTCCCTCCACTGGTGATAGACGATGAAAGGCCCAGCAACCTTTGCATTGTGGAGTCCCAGCACACTAGCAGGCAAACCTCTCATGATCTGCTGACTTTGCCTTCATCACGGCTTCTCTTTTTCATCAGGCTGCTGGAAGCTCATTCCGTCAGCCAGATCCATTGCTCTGGGGAGACAAGGGGACTCCTTCTGCTGACGTCAGTCTAACGTGAATCCGAACCGGGCTTGGCAGATATCCTCCCAGGAGGACAGAGAGTTTCTCAAAGCTTCACAAGCCTACTAGGACATTCCCCACAGGCTTCAGCAATGACTTTGGCTCATCTCCAGGTTCACCAGATATGTTGAGCTGTTTTTGCAGAGGCAGCTTGCTCTTGGTAGGAGAATGATTTTGTACGGGGCTGATTTGCAAGTCCCCGATGCAGCAGGTAAAAGGGGAGCGCGGGCTCTAAGTCTCCCTACGTGATGACAGTGGGGAGATGGGTCCAGCTCCAGCTATCAGGGGAGGCCAGACTGGTACAAATCTTCCACCTGACCATCTACCGGCAACCCTGAAGACCCCTCACCCCCAAAACACAGGTAGGAGCTAGCCAGGGAGTTCACTCCAACTTGCTCTGAAGACACTGGCGAAGCTGCTTAGTTGTCCAAACCATCATTTTAGCCCAGTTTTGTTTCTAAACAAGCCCCGAACTGCACCTCAAACTCATCTCATTGACAAACAGGGCATCCATTGCTTTTAAGGAGACAAGCTGCCATTTCATTCTTCTGAAAAGCACATAATATGACAGGTGAAATGTCAGAAATGAGACTAAAGGCTTGGGGAAGGCATTCTTCAGCTGAGAAGTATTCCCGCTAGGAATCTTAAACTGTAGATTAAAGGTAAATGTCTCTAAAAGCCGGGAAAGCATTGCGCTCTGCCCGGTGTGCTTGTATGCAGGCATGCGCACATGGCGGGGATTTGATTCGGATTTGCTCCAGCTCTGGTCTGGAAAGGGGTGGCTGGTTTCCCTTTTGCAGCGGATCAGGACCTTATGACAGGGTGAAACCCCTGGAGAGGTTCGGGTCTGCCTGTCTGTTGGGGTAAGGGAGTAGGAGACATCTTTGGGGCAGGGGCTGCTGAAATGTGGGTCCCTGCCCAATATAACCCCAAATAAACCCTGGCTCAAGGCCGCTGGGTGCTCTCAGGTGGGACGTTCCTACCCGAGACCCGGGCAGGGAGGAGGTGAGGGCAGGAGCCTTTTGCAGAGGATACCCGGTGGGTGGCCGAACCGTTCCCAAGGCCCCCACCTCTCCGACGGCATTGCATCTATAAGCCAATAAGCAGCTTATTGCTCCGGAAAGAATTATCTGTGCCGGCATTAAGGTCAGCCGTAACACCGACATTATTGCTAGCAGGAGGCGTATAAGTAGAGTCTGTGGCAGAAAGCGGCCTGTAACTCTTGATTATTTATATGCAGACAGACCTGGTCCCAGCAGGCCGGCATGCAGATGGTGGGAGCCCAGGGAGGCCTGGCTCTGTTTCTCACGGCCTTACTGCCATGCCCCATCCTGGGCTGGCTCCCAGGAGCAGGGACACGAGCAGGAAAGGGGGAAAGCCCCAGACACGGGCGCAGCGTGCAGACGGGCACTGCGCAGGTGAGAGCAGAGACGCAGAAGGAGCTGGCTGGGAATCTCCCCATGAGCCCTAGGAGGATGATGACTTTGCTGGGACTTTTTGTTTTATGTGTGTTATTGGGAGAAACAGCATCAAACCGTTGAATGGATTTTTTTTTTCTGCATTGGTCCCTGCTGCTGCACTTGGGATTGCGATTTTTAAATTGCACCACAGCCCCATGGCCAGCCTGAACCCTCAGCCCAGTTCACCATCGCTGGGACACAGCGGCATCTTTTCTCAGAGTTTCCTCACCCTAATTTCCCACCAGACCCTGTTCAAACAGCGTCCCCGCAACTCATCCTCCCAAAGAGGCGCTGGGCTCGCGCTCCAGGCTGCCTCGCGGAGGCCAAGAGCCATGGGAAACTCCAAGCTCGGTCAGAAAACCCCGGCTGATAAATGCCCAGGCCTGCAGGATCTGACTGGTTCCCACAGAAATCAAGAGTCTCTTGCACACTTTTCGAAATTAAAATGTGCCTCCGGTGTAACTTGTTATAAAAAATAGCAGCGTTTTATCTATCTTCAGTGCAGAACACAGATTGCATGGAGACGTTCAATTTGGAGTCAATTTAAATTTCAATTGTCTGTGAAATCTAAATCAATAGGCTATAGTTCAATGGCGCTCTAATAAAACAGGACATAACAGAGAAATCATTAGGGATTACATATGATAAGAGATTGGAAACAGTGTCTGGGTAATGGTAGAGAAGCCATTAGAGAATTACCTCAAGCATTTGCAAGTAAACCAACAACCCCTTCCTCCTCCGGAGACTAACAAGAAGATTTAATTGTGCTGCAGTGTCTAAAAATACATCTCCGTCAGCCTTTTGATTGGTAGACAATTTACAGTGACATAAAAGCACCAGGATGCTTCGCCGCTGCTCGGGGCACATCGGCTGTCCCCCCACCCCTTGCCCCGTGCCCCTCTGTCTCTGCACGCGGCTGGGATCTGGTTTGCTCTCAGCCTCAGATGGTGCAAGACGTGGGTCAAAGGGATGAATGAATTTCTGGGTATCTGAGTCCCAAGCTTCACCTTTTCCACCCCTGTCCAGCCGGGCTTCGCCGGGCCTCAGTTTCCCCAGCCGTTCCACGAGTGTGACACGTCCCTGCCTCCCCCGGGCGGGAGCTGGACCCTTCTCCGGTCTCACCAGGTCCCGGCAGCCTGGAGAACAACCTCTCCTCGTGGGCTGGCGTGACCTTGCGGGAGTCGGTCTCGTGGCCGGGGCACTGCATGGTGTCTCCCGTGCTCGCCTCCGGCCCCATGCTGGTGCCACACGGCCTGGCCAAGGCAGAGCCCCTTGCATGGGGCATAGTTTCATCGTTTCATACAAGTCGGTTGGGGCTGGAAGGGACCTTACAGGTCATCGGGTCCAGTCCCTCTGCACTTGGGCAAAGGGAAGCCAGCAGCATGTAGGAAGCACAAGAGGGGAATGTGTTTGCTCACAACAGTGATCGAGGTGGGGAAAGAGACCCCTTTTTCCTGGAGCCGGCCCAGCCCTGCAGCAAGGGGGATGTCCCAGCCATCCCAGACCCTCCCGTGGGCCCCAGCACATCAAAGCCGCGGGGTCCTTGGCTGCTGGTGCAGCTAGGGGCGGGCCGCCGGTTACCGAGGCTCTGCTTAGATGAAAGTTCGTGTCTAACAAGGCTGTGGGTTTAGGTGCTTGGCCATCTCCAGGCTCCCTCTCGTGCCACTCACCCAGGCAGATGGAGGGAGGAGGGTGGGCCAAGGCCGACCGGGCGGCGAGCCGATGCAGGACCATATCCCAGATGCACCTGCACCCTTTCAGATCAATGGGGATGGAGACCAGCAAGCTCCCCCTCCTCTCTTCCCCTTTTGGGTCCCAAACTGGTCCATTCGCCCATCCTCCCACACTGGTGCCCCCAAGCCCCAGAGCCAGCAGCTGTCTGCTGTAGCCACCTCGCGCCACGTGCCTGTAAGCAGAGGCCAGTCCCAGGGGAAATGCAGCCAGGACCCTTCATTTCTTTGGCTGCAGAAAGCAAAACCCTTCACCGGGTCACAGCTGTTGCAAAGCCCATCCCTGGGCCCAGCCGTTTCGTGCTGGCTGCAAGCACAGCACGTATGGGCTGAGGGTTGCATCCGCCATGCCCAGCTATGCTGGGCCAGTCGACTTGCATTAAAGCCTCACCCCTCCTTAGGAGAGAGGCTCACGGACAGCTGTCTCGAGCTCTTCATCTCAGCCCTGCTGCGGGCTATTTGCTTGCCCAGGGCTCCCAGCTATCATTTTTTTCCCCTGCTCAGCTCAGAGCTTTCCAGGCTGTTTCCTTTGAGCGTGGGGGAGCAGCTTGCTCCCCTCAAATTGAACCCTCCTGAAGCTACGCATGCTCCTGGGAAGCCAGCTCACCTGGGTCAGAGAGATGAAGGTAGATGCGTTTAGCCTGGATCATTTTTTTTTGTTTTCCCCTTGCACGAGATGATCAAATGAGATCAATTAACGGTAACAGAGTCCCTGGCAGGGCCGTTAGCAAGCTATTAATTGAAACGGAGCTAAAAAACCAGCTTTAATAGCTCCAAATCCCATTTGTAGCCATCGAGATGGGAATCAGGCAATAGAGGGCATTTGCATAATCAGGAGGTGGCTTTGCAGGGCTTTCAGAGGGAAACGTCGCTGGCTGCTGGTGGGGGGGCAAGACAGTTGCATGTGAGATGCGTGCGTGCATGTGCGTGCATGGGAGGGCAGTCACAAGGCTTAAGAAAAGAAAGGAAGAGGGAGCTCTTATCTCCCAGAGCATAGCGTGGGCACAGGTCACGAGTGGGACAGATCCCCAGATTCTCACCCAGATGTTGCAGCATTACGCGGGGGCCTTGAGATCCTTGCAAGGGTGCCACGGGGTGCATGCATGATTCACAAGAGAAACCCAGAGATCTTCAAACAGGAATCCAGAGTGTTAAAAGCTTTCCAGCCCACTGCGGGCTGAGCTCTTTGCAACAGAAGAATTGCTCTAGTATTTTTTCTGTAGTCGGGAAACAAGTGCTGGCATTTTTCCGAGAGGGCCTTGCATCTGCAGCCTCTGCCTTAAGGGTTCAGCCCGACAGATCGATGGCGAGGGGACCCGCAGAGCCCAGCAGGTCGGCTGTCGTCCTCCTTCCCGAGCACGGAGAGAACTGCCGGGTGTTTCTTGCTTCCAGCCAGGCACCGCGGGGGCTCAGGGCAAAACAGGCAGCTCTGCTCGGCCTGGGTGTCCGCGCGCGATATAAACCAGATTCCAAAGCGGAGATGAACAATTTCAATAGCAAACCGAGTGGAGTTAAGTGCATTGGAAAAATGTTTTTACAACCTTTGGTTAACCTGCAGTAACAGCTGCCGGAGCGCGTATAAATAAGGCCGTTCCGCAGAGGAGATGGGGAGCCGGGCTTTATTTTTAAGGCCGCAGTTTGGCTGCGGCATGGCACTGGCATCGGGGGAAATATTGCGCTCCGCTTACGGCATGTCACGTTTAATACTCAGAAATGCAGCCACTGAGAGCAATACATCCGCTCTCTCCTGACAGGCAGGGAGCTGGGGTGTATTTTAAAACTGGTCCCTCTTTGGGAAGGAAAATCTGGGCAGAACGGGGCGGTGGAGGGTCTCCGAAAGCATCTCTTGACGCCGACGGCTGCAGGTGCAGGTAGGACCCGCTGGGCAGAGATGGGGCGTCCGCACCCAGCTCTTCCTACTGTGGGTCTTGCCCTGGCATCGCTCCCGTCCTGCAGCTACCCCACCCGGGGCGATTCCTTCCCTGCCCGGCGCCTTCTTTCCAAGGCAGGAGCTGGCAGCGGAGGAGGCATCCTAGCCTGGATGCTCACGATGTGAAGGGCAACCGGGCACCTGGTTCTTGCTGCCTAGCCCCTTCCCTGCTCCCTCCAGCTGCCCCAGGGAGGCCGCAGGCTGGAAAGTGCAGCCCACCGCTCTCTGCCCAAGCCCTTCCCATTAACTCGGTGGCACTTGCCCCAGGAAATATATCCCCTGGAACAACCGCAGTAAAACAAAAGCTGTCCCCACCGCCCCTTCTGTTAGAAAAATCATGGCCCGGAGTGGAACCAGGGACACTCTTTTCTGCACCTGAAAATAAAAGCGTCATGCCGTTTGGCACTTCAGATCCTAGCCGAAAGGGCTCTGGAGTCCACTAAAGAGCGAGGTTTTAAGCTTGGCTGTTTAGAATGGCTAGAGATCCACCGGGCAGCGTGGAAACAGAAGAAATACTACAATGCCAGTGCTAAAACCTAATGAGAAATGGAACAAGCTGAGACAGAAGCTTAACAAGAAATACTAGACAAGTCCCCCAAGAAAAACTACATGCAGTATTGGAGAGGAGCTGCCAGCCATCTCAGCAGCCTTATTGATCAGGCCCCGAGAAATAAAAGGAGGCCTTTGGAAAGTAGATAAACGGGGAGATATACGGCGGGAGAGGTCCGGAACTGATGAAAACAGGAAAAAACACAGCTTAAATCACGGGGCAAATACACAAAAAAGAGGAAAGATAATAGGATTTGTGTTTATGGGTAAAGAGCAGAGCGAGGCGGAGGCGATCAGACACAACGGTAATTGAAAAGAGCCGGGGAAGAAATGGGATGCCGAGCGCCGCAGAAATATTTTCTTGGGACAAAGTGGGGTGAAAACCTGAATTAAACCGTCATTAATAGCAGTGTGAGACACGGTCCGAGGAAGGAGGTGGTGGGGAAAGCTGGGATGGAGAAGCTCCTGCTTTTGACTCCGCCGCACTCTTCGTCACAGGGTGTGTCTGGCCACCTCCATCCCCTCTCGGGCCCCGAGCCCGGTGCCGTCAGCTCCTCTCTGCTGCTCCGGCCTCTCTCGGTGAGACAGTCTGGCCAGGCTGGGCCGCGGGAGCAGACGGGCCTCGTGCTGCGGGCTCTGGCTGCTCGTGGCAAGGGGTGACAGTGCGGGGAGGACCGCAGCATGGGAGCTCCGCAGCAGCATCCTGGAGGTGCTCCCCGCGCTCCCAGGCTGGGGAAATGCAGGTGGGAGCAAGCACCAAGTCGGACACGAGCATCCACAGGGGAAAGGGGGTCGTTCCCCACCCAAGAGGGCACCTGGGGCTGGCAGAGGGGAGAGCGACGTGGCAGCCACTTCCTCCCCCCGGTCTTTCAGATCCCCAGGCCATAAAGTAGGGAAACGATACACAAATTCTCCGCTCCCCGGCCCCTAAATCTCAGCTGTCGCCGACGCGCTGCAAGACACGCTCGCCCACAGCCTGGAAATACGGTCCGGGCACAGGGATTTGTGGCCGCGGGGCTCAGTCTGTCAGCGCGCGAGAAGGCTCCCATCAGCAGCCGCAGGCCGGCCATTTGTCACCGCGGGCCGTCCGGGGGCACCGGGCTGCTGCAGAGCTGCGGTGGCCTGCTCCATAAAGGAGCCTGGCTGCTGTCGGGGGCATGAGGCCCGGTGCATGCCCCTGGCTGCGCTTCCGGCAATGCAAGCTGCAGGTGTGAGACCGGGTGCAGACCTGGCCATGCTGGGTGCCAGGCGGGGGCAAAGCCTGGCATCCAGGTGCACCCAGGACCCCGCGAGCATCACCGGTCCCCGGAGGGCAGCCGGGCAGTGCCACGCCACGTGCCAGGAGGAGGAGCAGGCAGGGATGGGACAGGCCCCTTCGCAGCCACCGGCCTATTTATAGCAACCCCGAATCTCGTCTCCTCGCGCTGCCTTCTTGCTCTCGCTGACAAGCGCTCCCCATGCAGCGGCTGCCATGGCAACGAGGCAGAGGAAAGGTTAGCGCTTTGTATGCACGCGATGCTAAGCGCCACACCGCGCCAGCCAGCAGCGCCGGTGGGCTGGGGGCTGCTCCGGGGTCCTGGCGTGGACCCCCGCAGCCGGCCCATGGGGATCCCCTGCTGCAGGGACACGGCACGGAGCAACCGAGTGCTTGTCGTCAGCTTGGTCCTCGTGCAGCTGCTGGAGGCATCAATGGGGGTTGCCGGGGCAGCGCCACCCCCTCTGCTCTGCCCGCCCTGACTCCCACGGGGACCCCGAGGTTTGGGGGTGCACCCATTCCCGAGAGCCCCCTGCCCACCCCTCGCACAGCCCCCGTGCATCACCAGCGCCATCCCCACGTCTCCCTGGTTCTCTTCGTGTCCTGCCCGTACGCAACACGGGGTCGTGCCGCCTAGCAAAGGTGGCAGCATGCAGGAGCCGTATGTTCACGGCGTTTCCAGCCGGCTGGAGTGGATTTCAGAGGGCCTCGGGCTTCAAACTCATGTGCTGCTGTCCTTTGCACACCCCGGGACAGGCCAGTGGCATTAGGGAGGAGGCCTCTGGCATTGCCTGGTCCCTTCATGCTCATCATCTCTGAGCTTGGCCTGGCAGGCAGCGCTGCCTCTCATCCCCTGTCCCTCCCCGGAGGAAATGTGGTGATAGCCATGCAGGAAATCCCTCCCCAGTGATGCCCTGAGAAACCAGCGTACCCGCACTCCCCTACGCACCCGGAGACTGGAAACACCCTGGAAGAGAGCTCACTTAACACTGCCCTGGATGGAGGGTATTTGCAGGACTGGTGAAGGGGAAGCCTTCATCGGCCGTATGAGCTTGGACTGCAGAAACCTGGCTGCAGACGGGACGCCGTGGCTGTGATCTAGGGTCATTTCCAACGGAGACTGCGCGGTGCTCAGGATGGGGGCACAGGGGACCACGCACGCAGGGCCCTTGCCACTGCAGGCACGCAGGGGTAGATGTCCACCCCACAACAGCACAGCTGAGGATGGGGAAGGAGCACCACTGACCGGCAGAGTGACCAGAGGGACGGCAGCGAGCGGCCAGCTGGGTCCACGATGGTTTTTGATCTCGTGTCCCACCCTGTGCTTTAAGGCCTTCAGGTTACCGGTGCCCAGGATTAGACACCAGCATCCCGGTGCCCAGCAAAGGGTCTGTGAAGGCTGCACAAAGCATGGGCCAGGTATTCTGGCAGGGCTCAGGATGGGGAGAGAGGGGGTGATATTTTGCTGCCCATTGCAGGTAAAGCTGGGAAGGATTGCTGGAGAGGCAGGGGGGGTTGCGGGGAATAGAGACCCTTCCCCAAATGCACGTGTGCGCATACAGGTGCTTCTCGCCTAGCGAGGATGCTGTCTAGCTCTCCCAAGCATGCAGTAGGACTTCCCTCCGTTGCAGTATTTGCCCTGCAATCACATGGGTGTCAAGGAGGAGAGCGGTCTGGGTGGGGGCTGCAGCCTGGGCAGAGTTAGCCCACGCTGTGTTCAGCTCAGAGTCTTAAAGCAGTTGAACCGCAAGGTTTTGTTATTCCAGCCTCCAGGGAGCAAAGAGTCAAATTAAAAGGACGAAGGCTTTGGCAAGGAATCAGCGGGACTGAGACCCATCTGGAGGCTGAGGGGTCCCCTGCGGGGACCAGGACAGCAGGGAAGTGGGGTCCAGCTGCCAGGTTCTCGCCACGTCCTGTCTACACCCAGGAAAAGTCCCCAATGGCCCATGGAGCGTGCAGCAGTGATGCGCCGCAGCAAAAAGACCTGGAGGAATGGGGTTTGGTATAAACAGTCCAGAGGAAGGAAAGTCTGGGCTGGTTTGGGCAGGGCTGATCCTGGTTGGGCAGGGGTTGGACTCGATGTGATCCTGCAAATCCCTGCTAGCCCCGCAGCTCTGGGATTCGGTGAAGCGGAGCCACGGCCCTCGTGGGGAGCTGGCTCTGCCCATCACACGCCGCCTTGGGAGCAGGGGGAAGGTGAAGGCATCTTGATGGAGTGGAGACCTCCTAAATACTGCATCTTAATGCAGCTGCCATGATCCCAAGTCTAATCCAGGATCAGCAGGGAGGCTGCTTCCAACCCCGGGTCATCCAGGGGCTTGTTCATTTAGGCATCAATGTCCCAAGTGATGCCCCTTCCCCAGGCAGGGTACTGCATGGTGCCTGAGAGCATGCCACGCTGTGGGATTACAGCACTGCAATGCAAGACCAGGAGCCTGTTTACTAGGTGGGTGGAAACTAAAGGGATTCAGAGCAATAGAGGTCCAGATGCACCTTGAGGGGAAAAGCGAATGAAGCCAACCAGCCAGTTCCAAAAAAGAGGAGCCAGGATTGACCCAAATCGTTGCGTTTCCAGAGGTCCCTGCAGGCGCACATGCTTACTACACACGTGTATATGCACACGCAACGAGGCAACTGGGGTTGCTCCCAGGAAGGAGGGAACCTGCCCCAGCCTCAAAGCTGCCAGCTGCCTGCGTGTCCCATGTAAAGGATGCAACATCCAGGGAGGAGGAGTTGTGTTTTTTTTTTAATAGGGCCCCATGGAGACATCAGAGCAATTTTCAAGGAGGTTTGAAGCCACCGGGAAGCTTATTAGATCCGTTCTGCGGAGTTAATTTGATGTTGGTAATCAGTGAGCAAGTTAAGCAGTTAGGGAGAGAGCGGCTGCAGGATGCGGGTCTGTCTGTTTAGCCTGCTCGTAAGCTGTGGTTACTAATGAGGGGCTCATGAATATGAATGAGCGATGATTACAGTGCGGAAAGGGCAGTCAGCAAACCATAAACTTCATTTTAATCTTTTTATTATCAAAGTCACGTTATTAATAGCAGACACTGCACCGAAACCGAGCTTCAGCCACCAGTGACGGGGCTGCCTTGCCGGCCCCCCCGGACACCTGGCCCCTCTGGACGCATGGATTGGGTTTGCTCGGTGCCTGCCAGCTGGTCACGGTATCTGGGCCTAGCCTGGCAGCGCTGCCTAGCAGAGGGGGACGCTGTTTGGAAACCGTTCAAGAGCTTTGTCACCCGCGCACGTGATCCTGTTTTCAGCAACTGAGACATTCCCATGTGACTTCAGGGAAGGCAACACGCTTCCAGAGCGAATTTCCCACGGTCCCGCTGCAGGCGAGCCTCCCATGTCACCCACCTGTTAACAGACAGCTGCTTCAGGGGAGGATTACCACGGCTGCTAGATCGCACGTAGCAACCCCCCAATTTTTTTTTATTTTTTTTTGTAATAATATATTTCGTGCTCCGGGTCAAATCAGCCAAATCAGTTCCAAATCGTATCAACGGAGCAGAGCTCAATCGTTCCAAAAGCCGCATCGGCTGAGCATCCTCCATCCCAGACCTGGGACTTCAGATGCTCCCAAATCCACTGGCAGGCATCCTACATGCAGGCCCGAGCTGGGAGGTCTTGGGGTTCGGTGCAAGCCTCCTCCATCCCTGCACTTGATCTTAGCCTACAAGAGCCCCCCAGATGCTTAGGACAGGAAGGGAAGACACTGCAGCGTATCATGACAAAGCGTGGCGTTACATGTCATCTGTGCCAGCTCCGGTGTGCAGGGTAAGCCAGCCTCCTGACACACACGTGTGTGTATGCACACACGTATGCTCACACTGTGCAAGCTAGTCGCTGCACCCCAGGAGCAAGGGTCTGTGCCATGTGCTCGCTTCACCCCCAGGTTGTGGGGAGGGCGTGCGCCAGTCCCTGCCTTTCTCAGGCCCCGTAAAGTCGTTTTCTTTCTGCTCTTCCTTTTGCATTTCCCTCTGTCTCCCCATTTAGAGGCTGTAGTGCCCAGACACACCGCCTGCCGCCAGCCTGGCCAGCCCGCTGCCTGGAAGGGTAAGGGCAGCGCCGTGACCCCCGTCGGGCCAGCACTCTCCCAGCCTGGAAGAAACACCTCATTCCCCACAAAGAGGACGATCCCATTGTCTGAGCATCTAATTAATTCTAATTATTTCCTTATGACATTCCTGATCCACGCGGCTCATGTAATGAGGCAGCGGTGCCCGTGTGAAATGCTGAAGCAGGGAATGTAGAACATGTTAAAAAATATTAATCTACAAATGAAAATGATTTTAATTGGATTCTGCCTTCGGGGTCGGGTCACCGTTACATTTTCAATCAGAGTTGTCCAGTCAGCAAAGCCGCCCGCGCAGCCTTTTCAAATTGAAACGGCGATTGGCTCGCAGAGGTTAATAGGAATGTTGGAAAATAAATAGGTTATTGATTGATAATAACAATAAGCTGACTCCAGTTCTACCTTCGTGACCTTCTCTCACCCAATCTGAGAGAAAACTCAGTTAGCATCTAATTATGGATCGCCTTACAATGCGATGTATTAATGAGAGCGCGGCGCTGGACCGGGGGCCGGTTCTCAGCAGAACTTGGCGGAAAGTCCAGACGCTGGTGGGTGCAGCTGGGCCGGGGCCGGGGGCTTCCCCCGCAGCATCGCTCACGGGCTTCGGGCCATCTCCAGGCCACGGGATGAAGCTTCCTGGGAGGACGCGAGCCCTGTGTGTAGACCCATGTGGGCTTCTCCTGACCGGCCGGGGGTCCCACGTCACCTATGTCACGGGGAGCCCAGAAAAGCCAGCCGCCAAGCTATTTCCTATGCTGATGGGAATTGGCTTTGCGTCCAAAGGGGCTCCTAACTAGTTCATAACCAGCTGGCATTGATTACGAGCTACACGAGCAGGCGGCTGGTCCTCACGAAAGCAGCGTGGCTCGGGGAGCGGAGGGTTTTGCGTGGGGCTGCGGGAAGGAGGCGGCCGTGAATAAATCACCGCTCGCACCACCGCGGCCTTTGTTCCGGGCTCGAGCGTTGCTTCTCATTCCCGACCCAGCTGCAGCCACCGTCTTATTGCACAAAGGTGGAGGAAGAAAGGGAGGTGGCTTCAGACACAGGGGAGTTGGGAAATGGTTTTTTAACTGGTTTCAGAGTTGCCTGGGAGTCTCCCACGAGACAGCAGCCAGGTTGCTGTAGGCCCTAGCTTACAGCCTTCCCATAACCAAGCGGTCCCAAATCTAGCACGCTGTCCACGCAGCTGGGCACCTCCACGCAGCACTGGGCACCTGCAGGCTCCAGCCTCTGTCCCTGTTATTACCCAGTGCCCAGCCTGGCCTGAAAGCATCTGGAGGTGCAAACTGCTCCCAGCTCTGGCAGCCTTATTTCAGCCCCCCCCCCACCAGTGTGGGGGATAGGGGTAGGTGCCATTCAGAGCGGATGCTTCACCCGACAGCCACGGAGGCAAGCAGCTTGCCCTGATTTCCTGGCAATGGCACTGCCTGTCATTGCTGCAACAGGACCTGGGTGCAGAGGATCTCCTTAAAATAGCATTGGGTTTGCATTGTTTGGGTGGTTGTACAGCCACCCCCTATCCCCAGCACCCAAGGGTGGGGTGCCCGGTTGCCACACTGGAGGAAGGGAGGAAAGGGACCTCTCATGCATCCACACATCCCGGATTTGGGGACCAGAAACACTGCAATGCTCGTGTCATAGGTGTATAGTTACGGCCAGGCGTTCCTGCCCAGCTGAGGCTGTTCGGGAGCCCTAGCAAGCTGGCCGAAAAAGAGAGAGAAGAGACAGCCTTAGGGTTCCAGTTTGCAGAGCAAATGTTTTGTTCCTCCTTAAAAGTGTTTGCAAATGGATGTCAGGGCTGTTTGGATGCCTGTGCAGAAGCTTCCCCCTACAAAGAAATAGAAAGGGAGGGGGAAATGCCAAGAAATAGCTGTAAATAAGCCCACCCATGGCTATGCTGGAAGCTGCCCAGCAAGAGCAGTGTCTGAACGGGGAAACTCCCTGCAAAGCCAGGGCTCGCTCTTGCCCCCGCTGCAGGGAGAGACCCCGCGCCACGCTGGCCACGCTGACCCCTCACCAAGGGGGCTGGCAGGACACTTCCCTCGTGCTCCTAGCACCTTCCTCCCAGAGCCAGGCCGGGATTCGGCCTCATGCTCTGGGCATCCCGATTGCAGCCTGGCTCTTCCCAGCACTGACCAGCCGGCTCCCTGCTCTGTCCCCATCGGCCGGGCTGGAGCAGGGGCTCCGGCACAGAGCACGTTTCGGAGGAGCGTGCTGTGACAGGTGGACGCGCCATGGACATGGGGCAACGGATGCCAGCAGGGACGGGGTCCAGGAGCCGCATGGGCTTGTCCCACGCTAGCAAAGGCAGAGGCCTGGAGCGCCGGCTGGCGATGGCTGCGGGAGCTGGGGCTCGGCTTTCCCTGAGCACGGCTTTCTTTCCTAGGGCAACAGCACCATCTGCTGCCACCTCCGCCGCCCGGCACCAGGCCAATGTGCCCTTGCCCCAACATGGGCGCCGCACAGCCTCGTGCCTGGGCAGATGCCTACCCGGGGCAGGGCTACCCAGGATAAGCCACACACCATCGCCCGCTTGCTAGCTCTCTAGGCAAGCTGCTTCGTGCTACCTCCCCGCCGCCCCCGTGCCCGGCGGGGCCCTCCATAGCCACCCCCTTCCCTCATACCCCCCGGCCTTGCAAAGCCGCAAGGGCAGCGAGGCTGGGACGGGCAAAGGTCCTGTTTGCCTCCAGCCTCCTGCTCTTGCCTCTGCCCTGCCCAGGCTGCGGGGCAGGGACCAGCATGTGCACCAGGGTGCATGGGTGCTGTGGGGGTATTAACCCAGCCTCAAATGGGTTACCAAAACTACCCTCCTCCAGCTGCTCACTACAGGGCCTGGGGGCTGCCCCATGACCTGGCACCCCCAGGAGGGCTCCTGCAGCCTGGGCAGTGAGGAGACCCCAAGCTCTGTGTCCTCTAAGACCCCAGGCCTGGCAGGGATGCACAGAGCTTATAATGAAGCCGTTGATTCTGCAAACCCAGCGGTGCCGAAGCCGGCGCGAGTCTCGGTCAGGGCCCGCCGGGGATGCGCCGGAGGTAGTGAGCCACGCAGGGTGTCACGGGAGAAGCCTGGATCCTGGCAGGGGAAGGGGGTCCCAACCATTTCAGGGGGACCGGGGAAAGGCTTTGCTAAAGGCATGCATGGAGATGCAGCCGCAGCAGAGCTTGCACACCCACGTCGCCAGCCTGACGGTGTGTGACACAGAGCAGCGCCGCGGTGTGACGCCCGTGTTCAACAGGTGTGCATGAGACACACTGACAATAACCTTCACCTGTGGGCTGAAGACAAGCCTCAGCAAGCGCTCGGTTGCTCTGGCTCAACAGCTACTTCCATGGAGGAGGCATCCCCCAGGCACCCAGCTCCCTGGGTCTCCTGCCTGGGGCCAGCCAGAGCTATGTGAGTGCCTCCCTTGCATGCTGGGGGGGGTCGTGGGGTCATGGGCTGCAAGGGGCTGAACCTGCACCCCGGGGTGTGCTCGCTGCAAGCATCAGCTGGAGCAGGAAGGGCCCCCAGCTGCTGCACGCTGCAAGGGGGGTAAAGAGCAGGGGCCGGGGGCTGTGGATCCAGGCCAGGCTCGCATGCTGCTCCAGGCTGACAGCTCCTTCATTGCCCAGGCTGGTGGCATTGAGCTCTTGGGCAGGGCCTGCCTCGGGCCGTGGCTGTCCTGAGGGTTGTCCATTGCTGCGATGCAGGCGGCTCTTCCTGCTGGCCCCTTCTCACCTCCCCGGGCCCGTGTGTCCTCCCGCGATG
>NW_017729001.1:33695474-33700315 GCF_001723915.1 Gavialis gangeticus | reverse complement strand
GGCTCTTCCTGCTGGCCCCTTCTCACCTCCCCGGGCCCGTGTGTCCTCCTGCGATGCTCTGCTCCCCCATGCCCTGGCTGCAGGCTGGAGAGACCCGGTCCCCAGCCTGCCCTCTGCCTCCCTTTGCCCTCATCGGCTCCCAGCCCTCCGACATCCCTGGAGCCCCTTCTCCAAGCATGGTGTGGGCCGTGCCCTTCGTTGGCATGTGGCTTGACTCAAGCCCCCCCAGCCCAGAGGCCTGGGCTACAGCTGCCCTGAGGGGGAATATCTCGCTCTCTCCCTAGCCCCGAGCAGGAGGCGTCTGCTGCAGGGGAGACTCAGTGCTGGGCATGCACCGCAACGGGCACGGCTTGCCTGGGGGGCACCACGCACGACCCCCTCCCTCCGCGGCGCACCCCAAAGACACGAGGCAGCGCGGGCATTGGCAGACTGGCATGTTGAGAGCGGACCGTACAGCGCGATCGCGTCCGCAGCGCCGACGCGGGCAGACCAGCGTGCTCCTGCCCCGCCGGCGTCCACCGCACCAGGGGCCTGATCCTGGGAGCACACCAGCCCTGCCCCGCTGGCCGCCCCAGCACCACCCCTCCCGCCCTGGCCTCCCACCCCAGCCGGGCTCCTGCGTGGAGGGTGGGGGGCTGCACCCACGGAGGGGCCGAGGCTCCATCCCCAGCTGGCAGCACCAGGGCCCAGCTCTGCAGCATGGACCAGGAGAGCTACGGCTGCCACAAGCGTGCAGAGCCGACACGCATGCACGCACAGAGCCGTCACACACATGCACGGGCACATCTAGGTGGAGCCCTCAGATGCATACATGTGCACATGCAACCAATGCACGCACTCACGCAGGCACAAGCGCGTGGGGGCTTTTCTCACGTACACACATGTGCGCCGGCACACACAGGACTGCCACCCCTGTGCAAGCATACGTGACACCACTGCACACGCACACAGAGAACCGTCACACACCTGCGTGCACGCATGATGCCATCACACGTGCACACGTGCACGAAGCCGATGTGCACATAGAGGGCACCATCACACACGTGCACACAGGCAGACACAGAGCCGCCGCCACCATCATGTGTATGCATGCACACAGAGCCATCGCACACATGAACAGAGCTGTCACTCATGCATGCCAAGCCACGTTGCACGTGTCAGCAGAGCCATCACACACAAAGGCATGCCCAGAGCCATCGTGTATGCTCGCGCACATGTGCACACGCAGCCGCTGGGCGCACACATGCCCACAGCCATCACGCACACGCATGCCCAGAGACATCCCATGTGCACACAGACCCATCATGCACACACACACACCTGCAGGCCTTGCACGCGGGCGCAGCCAGCCCTGTGCTGTGCCGGGGGCCTCGAGCTCAGGACACCGACTCCCCGTGGGACATGGAGGGAGAGGGAGCACAGCCAGGGCCCTTCTCTCCTGAGCCTGAGACAATCCAGGGGACCTTTCTGCCCCCGGGCCCGAATGCAAGTGCAAAGCACCTCCCGCGCTCCCTGGCCCCAATCCTGCTGCAGACAGGGCTGGGCTTGCCGTGACATGGCCCTGGCAGGGAATGCATGTGTGCACACGTGTGCCCTAGCCCCAGGCAAGGCAGGTGGGAGCTCGGGGGCCTGGTGTCCCCTTACCGAGGTGCCCTGGGAGTCTCCATCCCTGCCAAGCCCCACTCAGCTCCCCCCTCCCTGCAGGGCCTTTCCCCAGCTACTGCAGCCCCGTCGGCAGAGACACCCATGAAACACCAGTGCCCGTCCCCAGCCGCTGGCAGAGGCAGGGGCCAAGCGCCAGGCATTGGTGCCACGCGGGCCTGGCCCCGAGCTGCAAAGGGAAGGCAAGGCAGGTTAGTGCCGGGCGAGGCTCCATCCCGCGCTGCGGCCGGCTGCAAGGAATGGGAAACAGTTAGTAGGGTCCTTGCGGAGGGCGAGAGGGAGGCCAAGCTGCCCGCTTTCTGCCCCCTGCCCCAGCTCCACGCTCCCCCCGTGCCTGCTGCTGTGGTGGGTGCACGGGTGCACCCGGGCTCAGCCCTGCGTCGTGGCTGCAACCCAGTGACCCCCATCGCAGGACCTCAGCAAGGCCCGATGTTAGTAGCATCACGACGGCGTTAGGCAACGACCGCTACGTGCCCCAGCACCGTGAGCCCCCCACAAAGGGTTAGTCCTCTCCTGCCGGCACGTGCAGTCCTTCCACATGCATCACGGCCACGGGGACCAGCTGCGGAGAGGTCAGCAGCGCAGCGTGCCCTCGGCAAGGGGACCTGTTCCCGATGACAGGTGAATCCTCTTTTGTCCTTCCCTTATTAACTTGATTTAAAAGCACGAGCCCAGCGGCCTCACGCTTAAAAACCCCGAGCCTCTCCAGGGGAGCTCGGGCGGTCCGGTGGCACCGAGCACCAGGCCGGCGGGGACGGTTCACCGGTCATGGGGAGCGGTGCCGGGAAGTCGAGGTGCAAAGAAGAGCGGTTAGTAGCGAAAGGAGCGCGGCCGCAGAGGTTAGCGCAGGCGGTTAGTAGAGAGAAGCAGGGCACAGCGCGCGCGCTGGAAGAGAAACGGAGAGAAAAGCAGCACAGGTTAGTCCGTTGAGCTCCAGGGAGAGACGTGTTAGTGGCAGCAGAGAGGGCCGGGGGCTTAAAAAGGAACTGAAAAGCTTCTGCGCCTCTGACGCCCCGCTCGGCCACAGAATCGCCCACGCGTGCCCGCTGGCCGACAGCCCTGGACACCCCCGGGCTGCAGCTCCCCGCGACGCGGCAGGGCCTGGCGCGCTCGCGGCGAGTCTGTGGGCGACGGGGCAGCTCCGGGCCTCCTTGGCCAACGTACTTACCCACGCTTTTCCGCTCCCCTTTAAAGGCCACGTGCGCGGTCCCCGGTTAGTAGGAGGGCAAACGAGACGGGTTAGTAGGGCATGCGTTAGAGCCGGTTAGTTGGTTAGTTCACCCCAGCGGCGGGGGCAGCGTCGCAGTGGGGAAGATGCCGGGTTAGTGGGTTAATAACGGGGCACGCATGCACCGCAGGCCCCGGGCCGGCACCGCAGCTCTCCTGCTGCTGGAGAAGATGCCGGTCCAGGCTGGGGAAGCCGTATGCAGCATCACGCCGTATGCAGCACGCCAAGCCCCCCGCGCTGCCCAGGCCTGGACAAGCTCCCGGCATCTGGATCCCACCCAGCTCCCCCGCCTTTCAGAGCCCGAAGCCCGGGCAGGGAGGAGCAGGGCACATCGGGGCTGGGCAGGGGTAGGCACCGCGTGCCCCTTACCCCGGGGTGGGTGAGGAGCAGGCACACGGCACGCACCTCCTCCAAAGGGACTGGGGGCAAACGGGCTGGAGACGCTGCGCGGTTGGTCCCATCATGGGTCCAGGGGAAACCTCTGCTCAGTGCCACGCTGCAGGGTTTGACCGCACTCGCTGCTGATGCTACCGTGTCTGATGCCAGCAGGGCCCCCCCAGCCATGAACGTGCAGCCGCCCCCTGCAACGCAGCCTCCGCACCCGGGACGGGGCAGCGGGTAGCAGCATCAGGCCTGAGCAGCAGGCTGGGGCTGTCTGCACCCCGGCACTGAGGTTGGGGAGCATCCCCACGCCTTGCCCCAGGCACCGGAGATCGGAGCACGGCTCCTTGGGGTGGCTTGGTGCTTCTTGGAGGAGCCTCCATCAATGCCACCTACCCCCAGCTCCCTGCAGCCCTGTCCCCAGCACCTGGCCAGCCGTGGGGGAGCCAGGAGGGGCTAGTGCATGGGCGACAGGTCCCCCCTTGTGCGGCCCAGCGTTGCACCCACCGGCAACGGCTGCAGCACAGCGGGGGATCGGGTAGCGGCACCAAGGGAGGTGTCAGGCAGGCAGGAGCAGCTGTGGCACCCCACGGTTTCCCCGGTTCACTGACCACGCAAAGGGAGGGTACCAGCATCCTCCCTCTGCTCACTGCCATGGCCCTAGTATGGGAGTCCCCGGCCACGCACTTGGGGCGCCCTCCGGCTCTCCCAGCTCCAGCACGGATGTGCCAGGGCGTCCAGGAGCCGCGCGCCTTCCTGGGCGGGCGCCTTGCTGCCAGCTGCCCGGCTCCGGGGTCAGGGTGGAGAGCAGAGGCCGGCAGAGCCCTGTCCTGGCGTGCACCGGCTTTCCTCCGCTCCCGCGGCGCTGCCTCCGCTCGGCGTGTCCTGGCTCAGCCCTGCAAAGAGGCAGGCGAGAGGCGTCAGAGCCCAGCGCCCAACTGTGCCCCGAGACGGTCACTTCCTAAGCCCCAAATGCCAGAGGCTGCACGGGAGGGAGGCGCACCCCGGTCAGATGCAGCTCGCTCCCTTCCAGCCCCGTGTGACGCCGGAGATGGGGCAACACCGACCGAGGGGCTCGCCCAGGCCATGGCAATGCTTAAGAGCCAGGCATGAGCGGTGCCCAGGCCTCCCCGGGCCCCAGCACCCCTCCTGCAGCTCCTACCTGGGCCCGTGAGCACCGGTGACCCCCGTCCTGCCCTGCTCCGCACGGGGACTGCGTGTGAACAGACCTCAGGTCAGTCATTAGCAGCTGCAAAAGAAAGCAACCAACACAGCAAGAGAGAACAGCACGCCACTCCTTCCTCCGGCACAGTGCCCAGGCGGGCAGCTCTTCCCACCCCTGCCCGAGCCTCCCCACGCGGCACCTTGCCTGGCCGGACACCATCAAACCCCCCTTAGCCCAGTCCTGGGCCGTCTTGTGTGGGCACGGGCATTTCTCATGAGCAGCGTGAGGGTGGCCAAGGGAGTCGATGTTTTGGATGCACGCCCTTGTGTGCACACACGCGTGTGCATGCATGTGCGAAGGAGGGAGGGCGAGCGGGGTGGGGCAGCAGCCCGCCTGGCCGATGGC
>NW_017729001.1:33689639-33695259 GCF_001723915.1 Gavialis gangeticus | reverse complement strand
GCATTTCTCATGAGCAGCGTGAGGGTGGCCAAGGGAGTCGATGTTTTGGATGCACGCCCTTGCGTGCACACACGCGTGTGCATGCATGTGCGAAGGAGGGAGGGCGAGCGGGGTGGGGCAGCAGCCCGCCTGGCCGATGGCAGTGCAGCCGTGCTGGCTGCAAGGCGGATGTACGGGCTACAAAATGGGGGACGCCGCCCAGCTGCTGCTTTCTGGCAGGAGACAAAGGAGCCAGAGATATCCCCGGGGGCCGAGGGCCGGCCACGCGGCCCCTCCCTGCCTCCGTGCGGCCCCTCTGGCTCTGGTAGCACGGCAGGAAGGCCGGAGGGGCCACACTCCCAAGCACCCTCCATCCTGGCTTCTTGCAGCCTTTGCAACCCGATGGACCCCAGGGCGGTGGACGCTGAGCCCCGTGATGGGCAGCTCCAGACCCCTGCACCTTGCCAGAGCCCCCGGCTCAAAGCCTGCTCTCCCCAGAGCCGCAGCCCCTCTGCAGAGCACCCGGGGCTGGGGCTGGGCCTGCTGCAGCATCGCTAAAGAGAGGGCCCAGGGTGCAGGGGGTCTCGGGGGGCTGGGGGTGTTAGGAGGGCACGATGCAGGCGCCGGGGGCACAGCGTAGCGGCCTGCTGGGGCAGGCAGAGCCAAGGGCGGGGGGATGTCTCTGCATCCCCCAGCCCGTGTGCCTGCAGCTGCTGGAGAAGTCGCCCTCCTCCTCCTCCCTGCTGGATGCAGAGACAAAGGAGCTGGGAGCAGAGGCAGGAGGCCGCCTCGCTACCTGCGCGCATCCACCCATCCCCAGCGTCCAGCCCCATGCACCTGGGGACCGCAGGAGGATGCTCCATCGCCTGTCGCAGGGGCCTGCTCCCCCGGGGCTCCCCAGCGCCCCAGCCCAGCCTTACCTGGCTGCAGCAGCGTGGGAGAGCGGAGCAGGCCAGGCTGGCGAGCGGCTTTGTGCGCCCCGTGCACAGGCTCCGCCCGGCTGCTGCGGCTCCCCGTCATCCCTCCCCTGCCTTCCCCCAGCCCGGGGGGAGCAGGGGGGAGCATCTGCGCGGAGCCAGGGACAGCTGCCCCCTGCCCGAGCCATCTGTGCTGCCACCGCCCGGGCCCGGGGCATCCACCCCCTGCCCCAGCCTGGCCTCTGCGGGTGGGCAGGGCGCCTGGGGGGGCTCCACCCTGCACCCCGGCTGTGCACGGGGGCTGGCAGGGGCCTGCAGGCAGCACCTGGGGGTGCAGGGACAGCCAAGCCCCGCTTCTGCTCCTGCACCTGCCACAGCGGCTGGGGCTGGCTCTGGGGTGCTGGCAATGCCCGCAGACCGGCCCAGCCCAGGGCAGCCCTCTGGGGTCCAGGGGGGTTGCCCCATAGCCACGCAGCATCCTGCTCCGCACGGCTGCGGGCACTCGATGCGCCAGCGTCTGGAGAGGCGGGTGCAGCCTGGTCCCACACCCAAGCCCGCACGAAGGCGCGGTGCTGATGCCCCCAACCCTGCAGAAGAAGGGGCGGTGGAGACGTGGCGTGGCGTGGCCTAGCTATGCGGGGGGCTGGAAATGCAGCCAGCACGTGCCCCGTGTGCCAGGGATCCCCTCCTGCGGGCTCAGAGGGGCTGCCAGGCCCGGGCTCTCGACTTGGGACACATCTCCCCAGATGGGCCGGCCCTTCTGAGCCAGACCGGGTCCCGTCTGCGCTCGCTGGGCTCGGCTCCTGGCATGGCTGCAGGTCCCATAAGAACAGCAGGGTCCCACACACGGGGTGACACCGGGTCCTGTGTCACACGGGGCAGAGAGCCGGGGCTGGAAGGGAGCATGACCAGGTCTGCCCAGGGTTTTCCTCCCTTCCTCTCCCCCTTGCAACCTCCAGCACTGAAGGTCTAATTCAGAGGCCGGGCCCCTCGCTCCCCTGCTGAATAGAGACAGATGCCCCTTTCCCCCAAGCCTGTGTGAATCTGGCCAGCCTCTCTGCTTCCACGAAGTCTGGCGGCCACCAGCTCGACACTGGGTGAAAAAGAACATCTTTGTGTTCGTTTTAAACCGACGGCCTCCTAGTTTCATGCTGTGACCTCTCCTGTTCGGGTGACAGCAAATCCCACTTTTAAACCCCACTTTTCACCACGTAGTAGTTTGCAAACCCTTCTCCTGTCCGCCCTCGAGCGCCTCTTTCCGAAGCGGAGCCGGCCTGGCCTCTTGAGTGCTCCTAGGGAAGCCCCTCCAGGCCACTCACCATCCTCGTTACCCTTCTCTAATTCTTCCACCTCCTTGTTGACCAGACCCGGGCGCCGCGTTCAAGGGACCGATGCTTCACGGATTTATTAAGAGGCATCGTGACACTTTCCGTTGCATTCACAGTTCCCCCTCGGGCTGCGTTTGCCTTCCTGAAGGCAACTGAGCACAGGGCTGATGTCTTTAGCCACGTGGCAACGACACCCAGCTCTCTTTCCCAGTGCACAGAGCCCGTCGCAGCCCATCCCCGGCTCCAGCTGCGGGAGCTGCAATGCAAAGGCTGCACGGGGTGATTCGCACTCCTGGCCGAGACCCCCTATGGGACCCAGCCGAGACCTCCCACCTGATGCCGGCACCCCTGGGTGAAGCACGCAGCCCCTTGCTGGATGAAGCCAATGCATCTTTATTGAGCTTTGCTGCGAGCACAGCCGCGGGGGGCAGGTGGGTCCCAAGCCCGCGGGCTCCCACGCGGCGTGCGGGGCCAGGGAGGAGGAGGTAGAAAAAGCGGGGGCCGCGGCGTCGGCGCTCACTGCTGGATCCGCCGAATGGACTGCACCTGGCAGGTCTGCGCGTGGGAGCCCAGCTCCCAGAAGTGCTTGTAGTCCCCGCCGTGGCAGTCGCACTCCAGGGTGTACTGGAAGCCCCGGTAGCCGGGGTACTGGAAGCAGACCCAGCTGGGGAGCAAGCACAGGGGGGCCGTCACCTCCCCGCGGAGACCCCCGGGAGCAGGCGGCGGGTCCCTCCTGCCCCAGCTTGCCCCGGGCCAGGACCCCGCGGGGCAGGTACTCACGCGCCGGAGTGGACGCGGAAGGATCCCACCTCTTTGCTGTTCCAGCCCATGGCCGGCAGCGAGGGGTAGTCGTCGCTCAGGTCCCCTTTCCTGCCCAGGAAGTTCTCCCGCTCGTAGATGGTGATCTTGCTGTCCCGGTGGTTCTGCGGGGAGCACGGGGCCCGCGTGAACTCGGCACCGCCGCCCTGCCCTGCTCCCCCGGCCCGCGGGCAGGGGCCACCAAGCATCCCGGAGACGGCTCGAGAGAGGCCCCCCGTGCCCATTTGCTCCTGTCGATGTGCCTGAGTGTGGTTAGCGCCTGCACCTTTAGCGGCGCCCGTCTTTTGCCGGTGTGAGGTAGTCACTGGAGTAAAATGGGTGCCAGCAAATACCGCCCGGCCCCTCCGGGAAGGGAGAGGAGGGAAGCCTGAGCCTGGGTGTAGGGAGCTTGTTCCCCCGAAAGCCGGGGGGCGGGGGGGCACTCACAGCGCAGGCGATGGGCCGGAAGGAGTTCATGCGCTCCACGTGGTAGGCGTTGCTGCCGCTCCAGGCCTCCCAGCTGGGGTACTCGCCACGCTCCAGCACGAACTGCTGGCCCTGGAAGCCCCCGTGCTCGAAGCCCACCCACCTGCGGGGAGAGCCGGCTGGGGTCAGCGCCCAGCAGCTCTGTGCCCGCAGCAGGTCCGTGCCCTGGACGTCCAGGGCACGCACCCATGTCCAGGGACGCATCCAGCCCCCCGACAGCAGCCGGGCAGGGCTGTGGGGAGCGTGGCAGCTGCCCCAGGCAGGGGGTGGCAGGGTAGGGCCCCGCACGGGACTCACGCGCCGCTCTCGATCTTGACGGAGCGGACGGTGTCGAAGCTGAACTCGGTGATGTTGTAGCACTCGGAGGTGAACTCGTGGCGCCGGCCCTGGAAGTTCTTCTCGTCCCACACCACGATCTGGGGAGCAGAGCGGGGTCAGGGGCTCGCGGGGCTCCAGCTCTCGCCCCGTGATGCCCACCCAGGAAAAGGCATCTCCTCCCGTCCGGATGCTCAGTGCTTGCAGCGCAGCCTCCTGCCCCGGCTGCATGCCAGCAGAGAGAGGGTTAACACCTCTGGGGCTGCAAGGGGACCTGGGGGTATTGCATCCTTTCCCCGCAAGCCCTTGCCCTGCGCCCCCGCCGGGGTGGTCCCATGCGCAGGGGTACCCCTGGCAGTGCAGGAGGGGCTTGGCATCCACTCGCCCCCAGCACGATCACCCCCTACCCTCATCCCCAGCCCAGCACACCTTCCAGAGACCGGAGAACTTGGTGCAGTGCTGGCTCATGACGGCTCCTCCGGCTCGGTCCTGGGACAGCGAGAAGATGCGAGCCCCGAGTGAGCTCCTAAAGTTGCCTCCGACCCCTCCCAGCCCATTCAAGCAGCAACTTCCTCCCCGGGGAACAATCCTGGTGCAGCTGCACACGGCTGGGGCTGCTCGTTGCTTTGAGCGGCACCATCCGTGCCCCTGTGCCTGCCTTGCCAGGTGCTGCTCCGAGGGACCCGCATGCTCTCTTGCAAGGCCAGGACCCCCGCCGGCCCTCTGCCCAGGTGGGAGCAGCTGTCGCGGGGGGGGGCAGTCAGCAGAGCCAAGGACTGCAAACAGGCCCAAGATGCCAGAGCGACTCGGCTGCAGGCCCCATCTCTGCCAGGCTGCTAATCCCCCTCGAGCCCAGCCGCACGGACAGGATGCTTCCCATGCACATTCCCGCAGGCCCCGGTCTCCCCGGAGCACAGTGCATGCAGGTTGGGAGCGCCGCGCTTCCTCCGCCCACTCCGGCTCCCCCGAGACCCCCACGTCCGGCTCTGGAGCCCCTGCCCCAGACCATTGCTCTTGCGCCACAGAGAGCCACGAGTGCACTGCCGGCCCCTGGGCCCTACCTGGCGATCGGCAGCTGGACTTGCGAGGAGCTAACGTGGCCAGGCAGCGTGCCGACAGGGTTTATATAGCCTCCAGATAGAGACGAGCAGGGAGAGCATTACCGAAACCCCTAACTCAGCACACGGGCTGGGAGGGGGAGGGAGGCCCATGGAGAACAAAAGCCGCCCTATAGAGGAGCGATGCACAGGGAGGCCGGTGGGCAAGTGCCCCCAGCCCAGCCTGAGGGCGGCATCTCCCCCAGGCCGCTGTGCGCAAGCATCAAGGCCTCGCCTTGCTCCCCGCTGGTGCCAGCCGCCACCCTGAGCCAGCGAGCTAGGGGTTAAATGCATCTCTCCAGCACTTTGCCCAGGGCCTCGGGTACAGCCGAGGGGAGCAGGGGCTGGCGCAGGGCGGGGGTTGCGCCCCAGGTCCCCGGCTTTCCAATTTGGTTTGCACGGGATGAGGTGTCTGCTCACAAAACCATCCCTGCATGTGACACCGGGAGGCAGCCTCTGCTCGGGCAGCGTCCAGACGCCCTGGCGGCATTGCTGCGAGCCTGGCATGCACAGCTGGGGCTTCGGGCATGCAGCGCTGCAGGGAGCAGGGGCGGGCTGAGCACTTGGGGGGCACCGCTCTGACACCCCCTGCTGCAGCCACGAGCTTCCTAGTGACCGCTGCCTTGGACTTGTCTTATCCACCACCATCACCCCTTTGACCACAGACCGGCAGGCAGGTCCCAGCCCCGTGGGACCATGC
>NW_017729001.1:33679196-33684639 GCF_001723915.1 Gavialis gangeticus | reverse complement strand
TGCAGGGAGCAGGGGCGGGCTGAGCACTTGGGGGGCACCGCTCTGACACCCCCTGCTGCAGCCACGAGCTTCCTAGTGACCGCTGCCTTGGACTTGTCTTATCCACCACCATCACCCCTTTGACCACAGACCGGCAGGCAGGTCCCAGCCCCGTGGGACCATGCACGGGGGGCTGGGAGGGGCAGCACTGCCAGGACGGCGCGTGTCCAGACCTCTGCTCCTTTCCACCCGTGCCCTCGGCTGCGAATCAACAACTCCCGGCTTGGCAGCTGCACGTCTGGCACAGATGACGGGGGGCGTTTGGGGGGATTAGAGTGATTAGCACGAGTCTGGCTCTGCGCTGGGGCACGCTGGGGAAGGCAGACAGCCAGATTTCCAGATTTGCCCCTGCTGTTTTGTGGGCCTGCATACAAGCACTGATGTCAGGCAGGCTCAGATGCATGCACAAAGCCAGCACCCAAGTAACCCCCTGCACTTCTAACACGGAGAGGTGACCATTGCCTGCCTCATTCAGGGCCGCATCCAGCTCAGGGGTGTTCTGGATGAGACCTCGTCTGCACAGATAACGGGCAATCGATCTTGGAAGGGGATGTCCGTGGTTGCCGGGGTGCAAGCCATCCCGGCCTGATGACACGGATGTGCAAACAGGATAAAGTCCAGCTCAGGAACATGTGCGCTCAGGCCCTTGAAGAGGCCAATTTAGCAAAGCTGAAAACAATTATGAGCTGCACCAGGCGAGAGACAGAAATGTCAACAGAAAAATCAGAGCCTAATTGGGATCTGCTCGAGAACATTTGATTTGCTGCCAACCCCCCCCTTGCCCGTTCAGACAGAAGGCTGCAGTGGTTAAAAAAGACAGGGCTGGCTTGGCAGGGAAGTAAAAGCAGCTGTAAAAAGAGAAATATCTATAAAAAGAATGGAAAAAGTGAAGGGGTGGTTAGCCACAAATGTAAATGGAAAGCTGGGAAAGGTATGAAGTTGATAAGGGAAGGAAAAGGACGCAAGGAAAAATCTATGGGCAGTAAAGTAAAGACAATAAAAAGATGTTTTGAAGGACATTAGGAATCGATTGAGTCCAATATGAGATGGGCCTGGTAGAACTGTCAATAAAAATGCAGAAAAAGCAGAAGTGTTCGATCAATACTTACGTATATATGTGACGGGGAGGTGATGCTGTAGTCACATCATACGCTGGCCTCCTACTTTCTATTCCAGATATAGCTACAAATGAAGTGAAACAGCAGCTGCTCCAGCAGGGCATGCTTAAATCAGCAGGTCCACCTACGAGTGCATCTAAGAGTTTTAAAAGAGCTGGCCAAGGAGCATTCTGGACCAACTGACTTCCAGCGCATCTACAAATACTAGAGAAGCTGCAGAGACCTGAAGGAAAGTGTCTGAAAAGAGTTAAGTTGATGCCTGGACTGAAAATCCCCGTCTGTCTCACAGGCCTCTGGGAGGATCTTGGGAGGATCCTGGAACAGCTGATAGGGGATTTGATTAATGTGCAATTAAAAGAGGGCAATGCAGTCAATGATGAGGAGCATGAGTTGATGCTTTGTCTGGCGGACAGCACAGGTGAGGTGGATTGCGGAAAGAGCAATGACACCATGTCCTGAGCCTTTGATAGAGGGTTTGACCTGGTACCACATGGCTTTTTGGTTAGGGTGGCATAGATGTAATGGTTTAGCAGCCAGCTAGCTGACTGCTAGGGAATAGAAAGTGATGGGGAGAGTGGGATCCACCCACCCCAGCAGACTTAACCCTTTGCGTCTCACTGGTGGGCCAGCTTCTGCACAGCTGTGCCAGGATTTAACCCCGGCTCCACGTCACGGGCAGACGAGATATGGGACTGGGACCTGCACAGCTCCATGGAGGGGCCTAGAGGACGAGCCGCGGGGTCAGGAGAGGCCTTGGGGGGTGCTGGTGCCGGGGGGCTGGGCGTGTGCCTGGCCGGGCGTCCACGCTCCGGGCAATAGGCCTCCAGGGCTGGGTGCAAAGTGTCTCTGTCAGGCCTTTCTGTTGTGCCCAGGGCGCACAATGGAAATGCTGGGCTCAGCAGCTGTGCTGGGGCCCTGGGCCAGGCTTCCGGCTCACTGCCCGTATTGGGAGATGTGATGACTGGGAGCTTCGGGGCAGACACTGATGAGCTAGCACTTCCTTTGTGCGCCAGCCCGGGGCCTGGCCTTGCCAGGCTATAAAGTGGGGCCCGCGTGGCACCCCCAAACACAAGCCCGCTCCCTCCACCCGACGCAGCAGCTGCCCAGGTAAGAAGAGGCAGCTCCCCGAGCACAGGGCCAGAGCACCCGGAGTGCGAGGCCCACGCTCTCAGCCAGCGGAAGGGACGCATGCACGCATGCACTCACGCCCCTCCGCACACTCACAGCCTCCCCGCTTGGCAGGGCAGGGAGGACACCGCTGCCACGAGGCTGCAGCCACCCATGGAAGGGGGCAAGGGGGGAAAGGAGCTGCAGGCTACCCGGCTAGTGGGGTAACAGATGTGGGCACAGAGGTTTGTAGCCCCTGGGAAAGGAGCCTGTAGCCAAGCGATGCTTGCGTGCCTGGGGAGCTCTCAAGCTAGCGTCAGGGTGGAGGCTGGCAAGCCGGGATCCCCAGCCCGGATGGGCTCAGGACGCACGGTGTCTCTGCTGTCACCCAGGACAGCCCCCAGGGAGGGGTGGAAATGCAAACGCCAGCTCTGGGATCCCTTCTCCCAGGGCACCCACTCTGCCCCTGGTTTAGCTGCTGCTCACCATTGGGCACAGGCTTCCCATGGGCACGTGCCAAGCACATCTGACCTCCCCCATCCAGCTCCGGGGGCCACTAGCCTGGCAGGACCAGCACTGGGGGGCTCGGGATGTCTGGGGATGAGGGGGTTTGGGATCTGGGGGCACTGGGAGGAGGATGCCAGGCCCCAAGCGGGACAGCGCCTGGCACCTCTGGGACTGCCCCTGGCCTGCTAACCTGCTCTGCTCCGCAACTCGCCAGCCCGGAGCCGCCCCCGCCATGTCCGACACCACCAAGCCCGCTGCCCCCAGCCAGGCGGTCAATGACAAGGACAAAGCGGTGCTGGCCCCGGCACCCGTCGCAGACCCCATCCCCGTGTCCAACAGCAAAGGAGAAGACTCTGCTCTGGAAGGCTTCAGCGTAAGGGGGCTTCTCTGCGCGGGGGTCATGGACCAGCCTGCAGCCAGGGTGGGTGGAGGCATCCTGCCCCGCGGTCCCGGGGTTGGAGCCCGGCCTGTGCAAACCTGGAGCTGGGCATGAGGTAGGGGCAGGAGCCAGAGCCTGGGGGCATTGGGTGGGGCACCTCCAGCACTGCAGGCAAGAAGGAAGCAGGCAGGGCAGGGTCCAGCCTTGTCTGTGCTGACGCCGACCCGGCGCTCCCCGCAGATTGTCGTCTTCGAGCAAGAGAACTTCCAGGGCAAGAAGATGGAGTTCACGGCTGAGTGCCTGAACCTGGGCGAGCGCGGGTTCGACCGGGTGCGCAGCGTTATCATCAACTCTGGACCGTGAGTGGCGCCCGCGTCCAGCTGTGGGGCTCGCGGGCGGGACCCAGGGGAGGGGAGCTGGCTGGACCCCAGTCGGGCTGGGGTGCAGCGCAGGAGGCCGGGCCAGAGCCCCCCGGGGAGAGCACAGGGGCCCATCCATGCTGCCGTGCTCGGCCCCTAGCCTCAAACCATCCTGAGGCCTGTGCAGGCTGCTCCCTCGCTGCCGCGGCCCTGCATCTTCCAGCCAGAGCTGTCTCCAGCGCTCTCTGTGGATGCGGGGGGACCCCAGGCTTGCCAAGGCAGCCGGACAGAGGCTGTGCGTCCGAGCTGCCCCCGGCTAGCCATAACCCGGCGGCGTGACAGAACGGGGCTCCCCCGGGGATCCCTCCCCCAGCCCCAGCTGCCTCCACCCACCCTGGCCTCCCCTCCCCACAGCTGGGTGGCCTTCGAGCAAGCCAATCTGCGCGGGGAGATGTTCATCTTGGAGAAGGGCGAGTACCCTCGCTGGGACACCTGGTCCAGCAGCTACCGCAGCGACTGCTTCATGTCCATGCGCCCCATCAAGATGGTAAGGGCCGCCGGGCACGGAGGATAGCAGCGCTGTGACCGTCGCGGCTCGGGGGGCTCTGGACACAGCCCGGGGATCCTCATGCCACACGCTGAGTGGGTTGCCCCCTCTGCTGCCTTCTGCAGGAGGCCGAGGACCATAAAATCACCCTGTTCGAGTCCGCCGACTTCAAGGGCAACAAGATGGAGATCCAGGAGGACGACGTGCCCAGCCTGTGGGCCTACGGCTTCTGCGACCGCGTGGGCAGCGTCAAGGTGTCCAGCGGAACGTAAGCACCCCCGGCTCGCGGACCCCGGCTCGCCTCGCTGCCCCGACCGGCGTGGGGGGTCCCCGGGGACGGAGCGAGATGCACGGGCTCCCCAGTGGGAAGAGAAGTCGGGGACTCCCAGTAGACCCCCGCTGTCCACACCGGGTCTCGTGGCCCATCCAGGCTGATCCGGGGCTCCTGGTTGCAGCCCCGCTGCCCTGATTCCCTCCCCGCACCTCCAACGCGCTCTCTCTGCTCTACCTTGCAGCTGGGTCGGGTACCAGTACCCTGGCTACAGGGGCTACCAGTACCTCTTCGAGCGCGGGGACTTCCGGCACTGGAACGAGTGGTCTGCCTTCCAGCCCCAGATCCAGTCCATCCGCCGCATCAGGGACCTGCACTGGGACCGGAAGGGCAGCCACGACACCCCCGCGACCCCCTCCAACTGAGCACGCTTGCCGCTAGCTGACATACCCCGGGCCATGTAGCACCTTGACATTCCCGCTCCCCTGGGGGCGCACCCCCTTGCTCCCGCGCGCTCCCCGCACCCCCGGCACTTTCCTTGTACAGTGCACACCCCCACTGGATGTCCTTTACATTGTGATGCAGATTAAAGAGAGTCACGAGAGCCCCGTGGCCCCCTGCGTCTGGTGTGCACCGGGTCGGGCTCCCTTCGCCCCTCGTTCGGAGATGCCCTCGGGGCAGGTCTTGGGGGGTCGTTCCCCGGTCCGGCGGGTGCCATAGCACAGGTGCACAGGGGCTATTGGTGGAGCTTGGCTGCAGGTGGGGTTGGGGGGGGAAAAGCTGGGCCTGGTGTTTGCCCACATCCTGCTGCCACGCGGCTGCCACGTGCTTCCTGCGCTGGGAGCACGAGAAGCTGCATCATCCCAGCCCGCAGCCGGCCCACAGGGGATGCCTGCAAGGCTGGGAGACGCGGGGAGCAGCCAGGAGCGAGAGCTAGAGTCTGGTGTAAGGCAGGAGGCCGCACGCCAGCCCCAGTTTCAGGCGACAACAGGATTTCCTGTGCTTGCAAAAATAAACAGCGCCGAAAGCCGCACTGGCAGAACGGCGAGGCCTGCAGACAGCTGGGGGGGCCGGGCCCTCCGACCGCATGCCCCCGCCTCGGGCAGGACGGCTCGT
>NW_017729001.1:33663153-33678921 GCF_001723915.1 Gavialis gangeticus | reverse complement strand
AGGGGCCGGCCTGGTCCGTCACCTCAGGCGTGGGTCGGTGCCGAGACACCCGCGCCTGTCGCGAGGGGGGAGGCCCGGCCCCCTGCCCTGCCCCCGCCCCAGCCGGAGCCCTGGGGGCGCTTGGCCCCCTGCGCTCCTCGGGGCTGGCTCCCCCCGCGCCTCTCTCGCTTCGTCCCTGTGTCGCGGCTGGAGGCCGCGAGCCGCGTGCGGGTCTGCAGCAGCCACGGGCGCGCGGGCCCTGCCCTCCTCAGCGGAGATGCTGTGCTGTCCAGGACGCGGCAGGGGCCGGCCTCGGCGGCATGCTTCGGGCTTTGGGGTCTGGCGTCTTGCTAGGAAAGAGCCTCGTCCGCCTCTCGCCCTAGGTTCAGCCATGCCCTGGCAGACGCGCGCGCTCCTCAAGTGCTGTCGGGCAGCTGACGGGAGCTGCGTGACCCCGCGAAAGAGTCGTAACGCCGGGGGATCCGCCTGCTTTCGACGCTCGCCCTCGTGCCAGGGGCGCCTGGGGTTGTCGGGCTACGTTCGTGGCCGAGTCGGTTCAAAGCAAAACCTGAGCAGCCGTGCGCTGTGCTAAGCTGGAGGCGCGTCTTGGCGAGCGGATGGTTGCCAGCCGCGCTGTGCGCACGCCAGGCCTGCCGCGGGGCCGCACGCTGGGATTGCTCTGGTCCTCTTTGGCCCCTGGAGGCTCTTCCCAGTGCAAGCAGCACTTTCGGGCAGCGCTTGTGCCAGGAACGCGGGATAAAAGGATTAGGACTGGATTAGCCCATGTCTTGCAACGTGGGTTGTTTTGCTGCTAGGTGCTTCTAAAGCAGCGATTCTGGGTTCGCAGAGTGCATCAGCCGTGCACATCTGGCCAGGGTTGCCCTCTGGATCAAGCCCAGCTGCAGGCTTTGAAGCCCTGGATCAGCACTTCTCAGCCGCGAGATCCTTTTAAGGGTCAAAGTGCAATACGAGCCCTGCTAGGTGCGCAGACACCTACGCCTGCTTCACAAGATGGAGATTTCAAATACAAATCCATAGGGTTAAAAAACCCTCTGCCCTGCCGCAGCTTTCTGACAACAGAATTACTCCGGTATGTCGTTCCATAGTCAAAATGCAGGTGAAAGCTGGGAGCTGGCATTTTCCGGGAGCTGCCTTGAGTCTAGTGGGGTTAGGAGCCATCGCGGATTGCTTGTCTCGGAACAAACATGATTTATCTGCAAATCGGTTGAGAGAGGCTCCTGAGTGCATGTGCTTGGCATCTTTCCAGCCCACTGCTTGCCTTGTGGTTACCTGTGCTCTGTTTAAGCACCTAGCAGATGAAATGAGGAGGTAGCTGTGTCATTTGAGGCTTGTGGGTCACCCTGATGCGTGAGGGGCTCTCAGGTTTAAGGCATAAAGCCTTCCCTGAGTGCCGGAGGTGAGGTGCGAGGCGCTGGGCCTTGGCCATTGCTGGCACGACTGAGCACTGTTTGCATTGAATTCCCGTAAGTGCGCGGCGAGTTTCCATCCCGAGGCCGCGCCCTGCTCTGGGCAGACCCGGACGGGCCCTCCCGGAGCACGCGTTGCGTGAGAGGAGAGGACACCCCAGCGTGTTTTCAGCACTCTCAGGAAGCTGCCGTGGGGGTGCAAAACCACCTTTCTCTTGCACAAGCAGCTGACAGCACGCAGAGAGGCCGGTTGTGTACACGTGGGTTGTCTTCCCTGCCACCTGATTCAAAACTCGGTGCAGTTTGCGGGAGGTCATGGGACCAGAGACCTGGAAGTATGCCCCCCCATGCACAGATCCAGAGGCCGGGCTGTTGTTATTTTATATATATATAGAAGAGAGAGAGGTTATCCAGGAGCTGATTGTATCTCCAGCATACCTGGTGATGCACAGTACCTAAAGGAAAACCAGGCCCTAAGAGTGGGGCTGGACACAGAATATCACCCCAACCCCTGAGCGTGGCTGGAGGGTGCTGCAGCTTGCCAGGACGCTTGTCCCTGCTTGTGGCCGATGAGCTGGGGGAGGCTTTGAGCAAACAGCAAGGGGGTCAGCGGGGTCCAGGTGTGGCTGAGTATTGTGGGACCAGAGCGCTTCCGCCCAGGCCCACGTCTCCCTTTGGCGTCGCTCTCCAGCTGCCCTGGTAGCACCCAGCCCACGGGGATTAGGCACTGGGTGGATGATGAAGGGACCTGCAAGCAGCTGTAATTTGCAGTCTTGGGAAGGAAGCGCTCCTGCTTCTTTGTTAAAAACGAACTGCAACCCACAGTGACCAGCCTCTCGACAACCTCCCGCAAGGGAGTGGCTGTTTAAAGGCTTGAGCGGGCGCTGGGAGGAGATGTTGGCACAGGTCAAAGTGCTTCTTCCAGCGGTGACTTTGCTGATCCCAGGAGCCTGCATCCAGTGGGAGCGTCCCATACGGCGGTGAGCAGCGAGGGAGCGTTTGGGGTAAAAACGGGGAGAGTAAAGGGGTGACTGGAGTGAGCCAGCACCAGCTCTGCATGGTTGGGGGGTCCCGCTGTTTCTCTCCGATCTGTCGGCTTGGGCTCCCAGCGAGGGGATGGGAAACGTACCTCCATCCTTGGCATCAGCTGTGTCCCCAGGGGGTTTCCCTGCACAGACGCGCCACCATCTCCCTCCCGAATGGGATTTCCAGAAGCCTTTGTGCCCGGGGTCCAGGCTGAGTTGCTGCTCCAGCCGTTGCTTTGTGGTGGATGCAAGGAGCGAGAAGAATGCGAGTCAGACCCATGGTTTGTCCTATTTTAACCTCGGGTTAGGTGCTCTCCTGATTTCTTTCCTTCTTGTCATCACAGGGCATAAATTATCACCACCCGTCTGCCTCAAAAGTGAGGTGGGAATGACAGAAATGAGACACTGGGACTTTTCCTTGGTTCCTCATTTCTCAAATCGTGTCTCTGCAGAGACTGAGACCGAGCCAAAGGTTTTTTATAGTAGCCCCGTCTGGGCGGCTTTGCTGCAGATCATTTCCCCATTTCTCAATTCACACAAGCTCTGCGCAAGCATGTCTTGGGTTTGCTGTGTTTCCCCTTTCACAGTGCAGCGTACGCTGGGCCTTGGGGTTATCTGGCACAGGTGCTTGCCCGTCTTGTGCCGCACAGGCTCATAAGGGCAAGAGGGTTCTTGGCTGAGGGGTCACCGCGGCTGGCTGTGCGATCGCCATGCGTCTCCCAGGGTCATCTTCGGTGATAGACTCAGCAGCCAACGGCCAAGGCTGGTGCCAGCTCAGGGTTTGCAAACAGCGTGTCCAGCTTGTGGCTGAAGGAGACTGCAGTGCAGTGCAGGAGCCACTCATCCCACCGGGTTTCATAGCAGCAGCGAGTCCCATTCAGTATCAATATAGTGCTCCTGGAGCTCAGGCGTTGCCGTCTGAGGCCTGCCCTGCACTCCTTGCTGGCTGTGGAGCAGTGAGGACGCAGGGGCGACAACGAGAGCTTTTGCTGCACGTGCAACAGTGGACGCTCTTGCATTGGGCTGGTAACTCCAGCTGGGGAACGTGAGCAGGGCCAGGGGCTTCGGTAGAGCCGCGATTGCACCCGGGATACAGTTGGCCTGCCAGATGGATGCTTCTCTCGTGGCGCCAGCGTCCTGCCCCGAGACACCCGTCGCTCTCATCGGCTAACCCAGAGGATTGTGGTAGCAGCCGTCCCTTCCTCAGGGCGGCTGTGGAGGAGCGCGGATATGGCTGCTCATATGCAATGGGATGAGGACGGAGACTCCCGTGTCTCCATGGTCCCTTTGGTCTGGAAAAGTTCTCCCTGGACCGTCATTCTAGAGTGTTTCTAGGGTCACAAACCCTGCCCTGCCCTGCCCTCTCGGACACTTGCTGCTCTTCCGGTTGGCCGCTACCACTTCCCAGGGGTGGCTGGATCTGCAAACGAACCTGCATCAGGTGAAAGCAAGCGACATGCCGCTCTGGGATGAGGATGGCTCTGGAAAAGCCCCCAAGGTTGAGGCTGCCTCGCTTGCTCTGAGCCTGAGGCATGGCAAAGGGATGTTTCCTTCTCTCCAGGTAGGTGGCATCTAAGTGGGAAGGAGCCTTGCTCCATGCGGAGACGTGGCCTCCAGGCTTCCTGCTCTGGGATCCTGTCTGCAAAGCAAACCCTGAAATCTCGGAGCCACCTGAATTTTCGGGAACAGGGGGCAGGGAGAATTGGGACCGGTGCCACCACCTGAGCGGGGACGTGCAGGTATCAATGACTTTCCCCCAACATTAGGGGCCACACGCTGGCTCTAGCACCAGGGGCAAGAGATGGCCACGGCCTGTGTGTCTGTTCCAGAGACTGGCGGACAGGCCATGCTATCGGACTGCCCTGCACTTGCGTCTGCTGGGTTCCCTACATCTAGGTCTGTAACGCAGTGCCTGCTCCTTTTTTTAAGAAGACTACGAAGGAGATGACAACCCAGAGGCTTTGAACATCAACTGCTTCGCCTGTCTCTCTCCTGGCAGGAGGCATCAAGGCTTGGCTGGTGTCACGCTGAAACGATAAGAAACCCGCAGGGCCTTTCGTCGAGCTGATGCAAGGAACCCGCTCGGCAAGAACGCCACGAGCTGTTGCATCAACAGACACTTGTTCCTCGCTGAACGCTGCCCTTGGAAATCCTCGCAGTGCATTTCACAAGGAAGCAACTCCTCTGGGAAGGAGGCGTGGGAAGAGATGAGGGTCTGGTTCGCCTGGTTCCTGCAGAGCTGGGTGTGACAGCTTAGTCTGGTTTCTTTGGGGCTGCTGCTTCTGCTAGCAGGTTTTTAATTGCAGGTGCTTTCATTCATAGCATGGCTGGCAGGAACCAGCCTGCTCACGGCCCGCACCAAGGAGAGGTCAGAAATAAGTATGCTGGCACCGTCTCCCGAGCGCTGCCCGGGTGTCGCTGCCTGGCCTCCTCAAATGGAGGGTGCTGCAAGTTGGCAGGGCTTTTATAATTTCCGAAACCTTTTGGCATTAAGCAGATAATGAAATGCTTTTCTAATCGCAGCTGCCCCCAGGCGATAAGCAAGCAGGACAGTGGTGGTGTAAAATGTCCATCAGATCTTTGTTGATTTGATTTAAACCCTGTTAAAGCAGCCTGGCTTTGTTCGTGGGTCCTTGACTGGCCTCTCCTGGGGATGTGGGGAGTGCTTGGAGGGCATTCGGCTGTGAATGCTCTTCTTGGCTCTGGATTTTACCTTTCAGATATTTCTTAGCAACAGGCTCCAGTGTTTGAAGCTGGTGCATGCTGGCTTTGTGCTGTGTACCCCAGAGCTGTGCAACCTACTTTTGCAATGTATTCACAAGCGGAAATAAAATTTCCTGTGTGCCTCAATTGCAAGAGGGGTCCCTCAATTGCATGGGGGGATTAGGAGAGGAGGTCTCCAGGGGACATAATCCTGTCATGTGGACTCTCTGGTTCTCTTGACAAAACCAAGCGTACCAAGAGGCAGGATCATTTCGACAGGGAGGTGTTCTCACTTTACGAGTAGCTAAAATAGGAACCGGACTTAAAACAATGACAAGGAAAGCACCCTTCTTAAAAATAAAATACAATTTAAGAAAAGGGTTGTGGGCTCTGCCTGATTTGAAAACAAAGCTATAAAGACGCGGTGGGGAGATGGCAGCTCTCTCCAGCATTCAAAGCTCTGCAGTCATGTCCCTTAAAGGTGCACTTGGGCGACTGATGGATGAGAAGTCACTTGGGACTGCCGGGTCTCTGGGCACCGCAGGAGGAGGAGGTGTGAGGTTTTATGCAGGCCAGATACCCCTTCTGCTCCACTGACCCCCCCCAAAACTGGTGACCTGCAAAAGCATGCACCTTATCGAACCGTTAGGACAGTGCATGGCTTATGAGATGAAGGCTTCAGCCCCAAGACAACAGGAGGACATCACCCAACCAGGGGAGAGGAGAAAAGGGACCCCATCTCGACCTCCGTAATGGTATTGAGATCTGCTTTCTGCAAGCGGGCTCCCTGGACCGGACAATAGCTGAGTGAAGTGGAAGCGAAATGAAGAGCCCCGGGAAGCTCTGCCAGG
Source organism: Gavialis gangeticus (assembly GCF_001723915.1). Lineage (NCBI taxonomy): Eukaryota > Metazoa > Chordata > Crocodylia > Gavialidae > Gavialis > Gavialis gangeticus. The sequence goes on along the minus strand of NW_017729001.1, from coordinate 33,672,936 downwards.
AAGGAAGCTGCCAAACGAGGGGGCGTGAGCAGCAAAAGTGATGGGTTTCATAGGAGCGGAGTGGGGGCAAGGTCAAGTTCACACAGTCAGGGAGACCCCAGTAGCTTCTCAACTGTACGGTCTTGGGACAGGCCAAGTCGAACAGAGCCAGACATCCTCCACAGCAGGGGGTCGTGGCAGGAGCATCCTTACTTCCATTCTCCTTTCACGGCCGCATCCTGTGGTGGGTGCAGGCCAGGGCCGGGGGAGGGAGCAGTTCTGTGGAAACCCCTGGGGGATCTCTGTGGACTACAAGCTGAAAAGAAGTCAGTGGTGCGGCGCTGGTGCAAGCAGGGCAGGTTTCCTGGGGTGTGTCACAGGAGCGTGGGAGGCAAGACGTGGGAGATAACGATTGTGCCCTGCTTGATGCTGACGTGGCTCTGAGCGCCGTGCTCTGATAGAGACGCGGACCGACTGAAGAGAGTCTAGGGGCAGCACCAAGGACACCCAAAGGTTTGGAAACCCCCCACCCCCAAGGAGCGGGTGGACAAGTGAGCTGGGTTTGATCAGTCTGGAGAAGAGGAGGCTGCGGGCTGAGGTGGGCGATAGGCCTCCCAAGAGATAAAAGCATAGAGAAGATGGGGATGGGTTGGTCTCTGTGCAGTGGCGGCAGCACAGGAAACGGGCTTCCGTTGCAGCAGAGATGGTTTTAGGTGCTGGGGTAGCTTCACGCTCGATCCAGCTCTGGGGCTTTGCTGTGCAGCCCAGGGCAGGGGGCTGTGAAGCTCCCTCCTTTTCCTGATGAACCGAGCAGGCTGCTTTCGTTGGGGCTGTACGTAGGTGCCATTGACAGGGGCATTACGTCCTTTGCAGATATCAGCTGTGTCTCACAGGCTCCTCTGTCCCACTTGTCCATGCCCGGAGCAGGACGCTGAGGCGTGCTGTGCTCCCGGGGGTGCCCGGAGCCTCTTTGCTGTTTACCAGGCTGTCAGCCTGCAAAAAGGCCTATGTTATCGGTGCAGCGGGCTGTAAGCGTTATCAGGAAGGAAGTGCGTGCACTTATGCATGTGCAGGAGCTTGTGCTTTACGCTTGCTCCAGTTTCAGGAGATGGTGCTGGGCTGGGGGCTGTAAAGCACGGTGAACAGCAAACGAGTCGCAGTGCCAGGCTCGGCGGGGGGGCGGGATGCTCCCGGGAGCCGAGGTCGCGGGCCCCTCCAGGTGAGAACCCCAATTCTGCTCAGAGCTGACGTCTTGTTGGGTGGGGACGAGAGCGGAGGGGGCTGGTGACCTGGCCCCATGCCTGCAGGATAGGGTGGAGATCTCCTGCCAGGCTGCTAGCTCGCTCTACAGAGACCATAGTCTGCAGAGAGGATCTTCATGAGCTCACACAGCTGCTGTCAGCTAATGGAGAGCTCCAAACCCTGCAGACAGGTTCGGCTGGCCGTGGAAAGGCAGTGGTGCCGTCCCCCAGTGCAAAAGAGGAAGCTGAGGCAGGGATCAGCCCTCGTCGCAGGAGGTGCCGAGCACCCAGGGAGCGCTCTCGGGCCGTCAGGCTGGAGGTCTCCAGAGGAAGAGCCCCCTTCCCAGGTCTGCGGGCTGCATGCTGCCTCTGTGTGGTGGCTGTTCATCCTCGAGACTGACCTGTCAGCCAAAGTGAGGGGTCCTGCCAGCCCGCAGGGGCTGCCAATGCCCTACTGCAAGCGGTACCTCTGCACGGGTCACCTGCTATCGCAGCCCAAGGGTGGGCTCCATCGGTCGTGAAGCTGATGGGCATTTGGCGTTGTATCCAAGCGCTCATCCCCATGATCTGCAGAGAGCTCGCAGGGATAAACAGGCTCGTTGGGAATCCTGGGGTCTAGGATAACGGGAGGTGCGTGTGCATGCACATGTGCACAGGCAGTGTGAGGACCGCATTACTCAGTCCTTGGAGCAGCTGGTGTGTCCTGAAACCCGGGAATCCAGCCGGCTTCGCAGGGGCTCGCCCCAACTCCTTGATGTTGCTCTGACTTTGCCTGGAGCGCTCAGCTCCGTGAACCTAATGTGTTGAGACAGACACGCCGTTGCAACAGCAGGTGGGGCCGGGCCAGGCTTGGCTGGGAAGGTGTTGGAGCCTGGCTGGTGCCTCGGCCTCTGGCCTGCTGTCCATGAGACCTGGCAGCAGCTGCGTCCTCCCTGGGCTCCAGGAACAGGCTGCGCCGCTCTGCGCGCCTCCGTGCACCAGAGGAGCATAGGTTGCACTTGCCACCGGCACTTCCATCCAGCCCCAAATATCCTGCGACGTCAGCCTCCCCTTGGGAGCCTGCCCTCCCCAGCAAGAGCTCTGCCCCATGGGAGAAGCCTCCCCATTGCCTTTGCTCCCAGCGGGGTCTCAGCCCTGCATGGCTCCCCGCCACTCTGAGTCGCTAGAAGAGCTCAGCAAGGCGTCTCTCCCGGTGCAACACGCTCTATCCTGCCGTGCTGGGGGTCGAGGTTTGCTTTGCCTTGCCCATCTGAACGGGGCGTGCACACCGGGGTGCTCGGGCCGAGTTCTGCCGGCTGGGTTGCCTCGCGGGGCTGCATGCCTGTTGCTGGGCAGTGACCTTCAAGATGCATGATTTGCAGCCAGCCGGGGCACACGAGGCCTGGCAGCCGGGAGGGTGAATACTGAGAGCAGCGGGCGCTCAGGTGGGGACCTGCTGTATCACAGCAGATCAACAGTATGGCTTCTTTCCCCTCCCCTTAGGTGTTTACCAGCCATCTGCGTCTGAGCGAGAGGCCTGGCCGGCAGCGAGATGAGCCTCCCCGGGGAAGGTAAGTGTATCCAGTGAAGCGGGCTGATGAATATTGCATGCGGCTGCCTGCACATCCACTTCTGCCCTGTTCATATTTTATGGCCGTTCCAGGCAGGCTTTCAAGCCTCACAGATATTGGCGTCTAACCCAAATGCAGATCAAGGAGGGCTTTTAATGGCAGAGAGCTCCCATGGGTTCGTGAGAGTCCTCCTCCAGCCTCACGGCTGCTTTCCCAGTGCGTTGCTGGCTCGCAGCTGATTTCTTCGCAGCCAGCCCTCGGTTTTTGCTCTGGCTGCAGGATTTTGTCCCACAGCTTGCCACGGTTGCGTGTCCCCGGGGCACAGGGCAGGGCTGCACATGAGCGCAGACAGGGATTGTGCATCAGCATCAGTGGGTGGGTCTGGCAGCCCTTGGATGTGCCTCTGGGCAAACAGCCCACCTTGAGACACCCCGTGACTAGAGGGGAACCCTTCTTCTCAGGGCCCTCAGCAGGGAGATTGCATGTTGCATCCAAAAGCATCTTGAGTTTAGCAGTGGCTCTGGGTAGGCTCCCAGCACACGAGACCCATGTCTTTGTAGTGCCTGTTCAGTTTAGGCAGTGCACTGCAGTCTCCTCTCCTCCCCCTTGGGCATGAAATATCCTCCATATAATCAGATGGTCTCAGCTGATGCCCTGCTCCGTGGCCTGGAGGGTCGTAGTCCTCTTGGTTCGGGCTGTAAGTGTGGCTGGTGCCAGAGGCTTGCAAGGTGGGGGGAGAAGTTGAAGGGGCAGGTCTGTTCCTCCTTGGGGTGGCTCTAGCTGCACTCCAGGGTCCCCGGGGCAGCATTATGCACAGCCCGAGCTGGACAAAGGACAGCAGAGGCAGGGCACCCTGCACAGCTGCTGTTGACAGAGCTGATGCCCTCCCCAGCAGGAGACGGAAAGCAAACGAATGCGCTGCCTGTGCCGGGGGCTGTCTGCTTGGATCCAGCTAAATGCCTCCTTTCATTAAGGGCCTCTGGAGGAGGACGACGGGTTTCTCCTTCGGTGCTGATGAGGGCTGATTAAAGAGTCCCCCCTTCCCTCCTTCCGCTCTTATGCAATACAGAAGTTGCGAGGGACCGGGGCAGGATTGCAAAACCTGTGCTGAGCCTGCAGGCAGGGCGGGAGGTTGGGGGGCAGCCTGCCAGCTTGAACAGGGCCCAGCAAGCCCGGGGACGACTGCCCAGCAACCTGCAACTGAGCAGCAGCGAGCTCGCGGAGGACAAAGGAAGGCCCCTGGGAGGGAGCAGGGTCTGGTCAGTCTGGAGGGTGATTCATGGCAGGGTGGAGTTGACTTGGTCATAGCTTCTGCTGCAGCCAGCCCCCAGGCTTTCAAGCGGAAAGTGCTTGGACTGTCTTTCCTGGGGTGGTGAGTTTTTATAGCAGTAAAATGTACTGAAGAAGCATCTCATTGGGGAAGCAGGCAGCAAGGGAAAGCCGAGTCAGGGAGCTTTGGGGGAGCAACAGCTCGCCTGGCCTGTGGGAGCAGGGGGAGAGAGGGAAGGCTGCAAGCCCCCGTCTCCCCCATGCACCAGAACTACCCGGCTCTCCCTGTTGCAGGGTGATCAGACCCGGCCATGGGCTCTCAGGCTGATGGAAGGGACCCACCCGGGCTGGGGAAGGAGCCCTGTGTCAGTCCGAGATGCCCAGCCTGCCCGGGGTTCATGCTGCCAGGGTCGGGCGTGCAGAGCTCAGCTGCAACGCAGAAAGAACAACCCGGACTCGTGTCTGGTGGCAAAAGCTGAGAGAGGCCGGTTGCTGTGGGCCAGCTCGTCAGCCAGTCCAAGCGGCGGCCGGTCCAACTGGGCGCAGCTTGTCCTTGGCGTGTAGGGACACCGCGCATTATTCGCGCTCCCCTAGGTCTCTGTGAGGGACAGGTCTCCCACCCCCTCACCCCCTGCATGTAAACCCACCGTCCTGTGCCACCTCTGGTCTCCCTCTCTGTCGAGATGCCCCTTTCTCCCGTAGCTCTTGGCCAAATCCAGGCACTTGCAGCTCATCCCTCACCAACTCCAGCTCCCCCCGCCAGGCTGAGGCATCTCCAGCCTTTTGGCTCGCTGCATCTTTGATCAGGTCACACAGCGGTCTGTGAAGCCTGCTACCCCCAAGGTCCTTTAGCTCCACTACAGCTTAGCATAACTCAAACCGAAACCCCTACAACCTGCACCCTGACCGGTTGCTGTTCCCTTTCGCAGGCGCATGCTGGATGGCCTCCACCCAGACCAAGAGCTGAAGGTAGAGCCCCCGTCGGCCCCCCAGCCAGGATGAGGGTCAGCGTGCGGCGGGTGCTGCTGGGCATCGGCTGCGCCGTGGCCCTGATGGTGACGCTGCAGGTAGGGCAGCAGGTGCTGGAGTGCCAGCAGGCACTAAGCGGGCGGAGGCACTGGCAGATGCGGCCTGAGAACGAGGAGCTGGTGATGGTGGATGCCAACCGCGTGGAGTACCGCTACAGCAAGGAGATGCCACTCATCTTCGTCGGCGGCGTGCCTCGTAGCGGCACCACGCTCATGCGGGCCATGCTGGACGCCCACCCTGAGGTGCGCTGTGGCGAGGAGACGCGCATCATCCCCCGCGTGCTGGCCATGCGCCAGGCCTGGTCCAAGTCGGGGCGGGAGAAGATGCGGTTGGACGAGGCGGGTGTGACAGACCAGGTGCTGGATGCGGCCATGCAGGCCTTCATCCTGGAGGTCATCGCCAAGCACGGCGAGCCAGCCCGCTACCTCTGCAACAAAGACCCCTTCACCCTCAAGTCCTCCGTCTACCTCTCCCACCTCTTCCCCAACTCCAAGTTCCTGCTGATGGTGCGGGATGGCCGGGCCTCTGTGCACTCCATGATCACGCGCAAGGTCACCATCGCCGGCTTCGACCTCAGCAGCTACCGGGACTGCCTGACCAAGTGGAACAAGGCCATCGAGGTCATGTACTCCCAGTGCCAGGAGATCGGGCGTTCCCGCTGCCTGCCCGTCTACTATGAGCAGCTGGTGCTGCACCCAGAGCAGTCCCTGCAGGCCATCATGCAGTTCCTGGGCATCGCCTGGAGCGATGCCATGCTGCACCATGAGGACCTGATTGGGAAGCCTGGCGGCGTCTCCCTGTCCAAGTGAGTCCCTGCAGCTAGAGATAAGGTTATCCCTGCACCCTTAGCAGGAGGCCGCCATGGCCTGGCTGTTGCAACCTGGCTGCAGCCAACTGGGAAGGGGAGGAGCCCATCTCAGTCATCCCCGATTGTGAAATAAAGCATCTTGTGCAGCCAAGTGCATGCATACACACACGCATGTGTACACATGTACACTCCCTCTCTGTGCTCCAGGTAGCTGCTGTCTGCAGCTGCTGGAGCGCTCCCTCCTGCTGGGGGTTGTTAGATCTCACCTGCTCCAGCCAGCACTGACCGTAGCATGTGGGGACTGGCCGGGAGGTCTCTGCTCCTGTTCCCTTCTGGCTCTGTGCATCTAACAAGGGCTGTACCTGTTCCCAGTGAAGCCTGGGTAGAGGTGCTTCCAGGCCCAGCTTTTTTAGCCCAACCAGGGTCCTCCCACACGGCGCAGCATGTTGGGGGAGCAGGCTGCACGGGCCATGACTCAAGCTGGTGACGCCTGAAGCAGCATTTTTGGCGTGTTAGATATTTAAGGTGTGGTCTCCTCAGTCCCTTCAGCATGTTGCTGAATCCCTCCTGCGGGGTGGAGACAGAAAACCACTGAAAGCCTGCACAAATGATGGGCCCCAGGCAGGGTTTGGAGGCCCCACCAAGCAGGGTGGGACATGGGGCTCCTGCTCCCAGGGCTGGCCCAGCTCCAGGCCTGTAACTGCATTGCCATGTAGCCTGTTTGTAGTAAAGCCCTTCTGCAGGGCAAGCCTGACTAGGGGCTGGAGCAGGGCAGCCTCCCATGAGATGCATCCGTGTCCCTGACCTCCATCACAACCTCTCTTGAAGCTTAAGGTCTCTTGTTTTTAAGCAAGTTCTACTGGGGGATGCAGAGCCCACTAGTCTAGCAGGACACAGACCCCAGCCCACTCAAGCATCCCAGTGAGTGAATGCCTGGCCTTTTTCCCCAGGATCGAGAGGTCCACGGACCAGGTCATCAAGCCTGTGAACTTGGAGGCACTGTCCAAGTGGATCGGGCACATCCCAGGCGACGTGGTGCAGGACATGGCCCACATCGCGCCCATGCTGGCCAGGCTGGGCTACGACCCCTACGCCAACCCCCCCAACTACGGCAGCCCGGACCCCCTGGTGATCAACAACACGCACCGGGTAAGTGCGGGGCCCCCTGCGCGGGGTGGGGTGGGCTGCAGTCAGGCTTGTGGCCACAGAGGAATGGAGACGAGCCAGGTGAAAGGCTGAGACTTTAATGCGCTTTCCTAAGTCCCTGGGGAGAGAAGGGGTCTCAGCTGGCCAGGATCCAGGCAGCTGGGGGACAAACCCTGCATCTTGGCTGAACTAGCCCTGCCACCATGCCTGCTGTTGGCCCCAGGGACCCACTCCAGGTGCCTTGTGTTAAATCACTGGTGCTTGTGTCTGGTGTGGGCACCCAGGGACGAGCTGGGCAGTGACTGAGGCAGAGAGGGGCGGTGAGCAGCCCCCAGCCGAAGGCCATGGGGAGTCACTCCGGCTTTGCTTCTCTTGCAGGTCCTGAAGGGGGATTTCAAAGTGCCGACTAATCTGAAAGGGCATCTGCAGGTGAGAGCCGGTGGCAACGCGAGCACTGTGGGTGGGTGTGCCGTGCACTGGGCAGGCAGCAGCTCCATGCTGGCGGCTGCTAAGAGAAGCCCCTCGTCTCTCCTGCTTGAATCTCTTCCTCCCTGCCATGAGGTTTGCAGCTTCCCAACCCTCTGAATCCTTTCACCGTGCTCACCCCTGCACGCTTACCCCACTGCTACCCCTCCAGCACTGCCCTCACTTGCAGCTCTGGGCTTGCCTTCGTGAGTCTGCATTCATCCCCCCCACCCTGCTGTCCCAAAAGCTGTGCTGTGCCCACACAACCATGCTGCTGTCAGGACCCAAGCTGGCATGGGGATCTCTGTGCGGTGCTGCTTCCTGCCCTGTGGACCACCCCGATGCCTCAACCCCTGGTTGTCTCGGTTTGTCGGTGCAGAGGGGCTGTTTGGGACCAAGCTAACTCATCTGTCTTGGGTTGTTCTAGGTGCCTCAGAACACGTCGGCCCCTCACTCGCTGAGTTAATGATTTCCAGGTAAGGGGTTGTGCTACAGGTGTAATTGTGCTTCCTCCCGGTGTGCAATATGCACTAAGAGCTCTTCCCTGGGGGTACCTGCACGCTGCAGCTTTCAGAGACTTCAGCAACATTAGAAACATCTTGCATGTGGGATTGATGAAGCCTGGGTCAGCACCGAGTAGGGAGAGGCAATGTCCAGGTCTTGGATCTCGCTAACAAGCTGCTTGATGTAGCTGTGGGTTTGAAGAGTGGACCCCGCGGTCACTATGTTCAGCATCTCATCCCTTATGCCTTGCATCTCTTCTGTTTCAGGAGGCTGCATGTGGCCTTTCAGCGTCCAGCAGAGAAGAAAGTTTGCAGTTGCAAAAATGGAAATCTGTTATCCAAGCATATTGCTTGCTAATATTGCCAAAATAGGACTGCTACACAAGGAATGTATTTGCATTTATTTGCAAAGGCCAAACATGACACACATTGGATACCAGTTGTCTACCTTCTCTGAATGCTCTGTGGTAAAGAGGAAAATCCTAGGAGAGGAGTTTCCAGGCTGGAACTTCAGAGCGCATTGGAAAGAGATTTGTCCATTCAGTTACTTGAGGACTTTTTAAAGTTGTATTTAAAACTGTCTCGTCATTCTGTTCTTCTGTTTGCAAACCGGGAATAGGTGTTGATAACCTCGTAGAGCATTGGTTGTACAAGTGACAATTGGAGATCTGCCTTCTGTCGTTCCTTCACTTGTAATTTACAGAATCTATTTAAAAATTAATATATGAGGCCATCTGTTTCATTCCTGGCTCCGCTCTGTTCATTTCCTGCGGTGATTAAACGCTGTTTCCATACGAAAGGGCGTCATCGTAGTTTGCGCTGATGATGCAGGGAAGGGCATTCACGAGCTAGAATGAAGGGCTGTGGACACAGGAAGGACGCGGGGCCCGTGGGTGCATGGCAGGGTCTGGGGGCTCTGACGTGGGTGGCGGACAGACCTGCCAGCCTGGGGCAGGCGCTTCAACCCCCCGGATGCGCCATCGCTGACCTGAGTGGCGCAGTTCTCAAGCAACATTTAAAAACTGATATGAATGACAAAAGGTGGCACGAGGACTCCTTCTCTCCCCCTTCACAGCGCTGGGGAAGTGAGCTACAGCTGAAAGCTTGTGCTGTGTGTGCAGGCAATCATTTTGGGCAGAGAGCCGCTTACTGAATTTTGGCAAGCTATCAAGGGCTGCATGACAGGCAGCCTAGGGAAGATAACCCATTTAGAAAATTAATATTTAGGGGCCCGGCAGGCCGGATAGAATGGCCTGGTGGGCCACATTTTGCCCACCCCCGATACATAGGTAGAGTGTGTATGTATGCATATGCATAGTGTGTGTGTGTGTGTGTGTGTGTGTGTACGTGTACACAGTATATGTTTATAGATATGTGCATACATAATCATAGTGTGTGTATGCATATAGTGTGTGTGTGTATGCATGTATGCAACGTGTGTACACATAATGTGCATGTGTTCATAATGAGTGTATGTGTGCGCTTAATGCATGTGTGCGTGCATAACATGTATGCATGTGTGTGTATGCATCATGTGTGTGCATAGGCCGGGGGGTGTATATATGTGCATTTACCTGTGTGTGTAGATACCTAATGCACGTGTGTGCGCAGGGGGTGGAGAGCAGACCTTCCCCCTCTGCCGCCTTCACCCCACACTCCCAACCATAAAGGAGTCCGCCGAGGCGGACAGCCGGCCGTGCCGCTCTGCCCCACCCCCTGACTCGATGCTCCGCGGGGCGGGCTTCCGGGCCGGCGCTGGCGTATACGCTCGCGACTCCGGAAGGACATCTGGC
>NW_017729001.1:33657036-33658153 GCF_001723915.1 Gavialis gangeticus | reverse complement strand
ATGGGCCGGATAGAATGGCCTGGTGGGCCACATTTTGCCCACCCCTGTTCTAGATCTTTGCACGAATTCTAGGAATTCATAAAGCTACACTGGATTATTATTTCTACTATAAAAAGCTAGTGCAAGCAAAGCAAAACAAACAAAAGAAAGACAATAAAAACAAATGGTCAATCCAGCCTTCTCAGTCTTTGGCATGGCTGAACTATTTGAGGCCCTGGAGGTGGTGGTCCACATGATACAACTTTGCAGATATTCCCAGCCTAATCAGTGTACAACCACTTGCAGCAACAACATTATACAAATACAGCCAAATAAGCACCACAATTACTATGCATAACACCAAGGTTTGAATTACATTTTGACTGGGGGGGGGGGTTGCAAAATAAATTAAATTGGTTCATTGTTTAACAAGTCCACCTATGTGATCAGAGACTCCTGAGGTTATGATTTTCAAATCTTACAATGGGGCTCTCATCTCTTATGTGGGGGGGTCATGCCCCCAAGCTTCCCTTTAATTTGTACCCTGCATAACACAACTAAGCTTGATTCTTCTCTGTACCAAGTGAACTTCTTTATCCTTCAACAGTAGTTCACATCCTGCAAAACACAAAGAAAAAGGGAGAGGCTCATTCCCCTTTAAGTTAGGTCAGGTCATGGAATCACTTTTGACTTTCAGCTGATTCCTGCGGCTGGCTTTATTTACAATGGGTCCTGGCCCTTGCCATCTAGGCCTCCATCATTTCTTTAATGGTATGGTACATCACCTTATCTTCTACTTTCCATGCTTGAGGATACAGTACAGGGCCCAACTGTCCATCCATTATCTGTTACGACTCTAGGCTGGAGCTCGTCTAGAGGTTCCCTTCCTAGCTACTTGCAGAGGCTGCTTTTTCAGCAGTCTTTTTTTCTCAAAGTGACAGATGCTTCAAGCACCTTGCCACACATCTTCCCTCCTTAACGTCCACCAAGAGTTTTTCTGTCAGGGTATGCTCCCCCTCGCCTTCCCCATCAAAGGGTGATGCACAAGGCAGTGGGACCTAGGGTTTTGAGGCACCCTACACTCACCTCTCCCTGGGGTGGCAACATGTAGTGGCATTTTGTAGAGACTACCCTGCCA
>NW_017729001.1:33648048-33657025 GCF_001723915.1 Gavialis gangeticus | reverse complement strand
GGAAAGAAAAGGTGCAGCAGGAAGGGGTGGGAAGGAGGGGAATGGGATAGGGTGAGGGGAGAGGTGGGTGGGTGGGAAGGGAATGAGGTGGGAGGCGCCTGTGCCTGCCTCTTTACCGCCCCCCCCCCGCTCTGATGTCCACATGCCCCGGCAGGCCGCCATGTCCATGTCGCACCTGTACGGTCAGGATGAGGAGGGCGAGGTGGAGATGGAGAGCTTCGAGATCACAGACTGGGACCTGCAGAACGAGTTCAACCCCAACCGCCAGCGGCACCGGCAGACCAAGGAGGAGGCCACGTACGGCATCTGGGCCGAACGCGACTCCGATGACGAGAGGCCCAGTTTCGGCGGCAAGCGGTACGGGCAGCTCCTGCATGGGAACGGTGGGCGGGCAGGGTCCTCACAGCAGCCCTGAGAAAGCATGAGACCACGAGAATTGAGAAGGCCGAAACGGTCCCGCATTACCGAGAGGCTCTGGCTGCAATTCTCCTCGCACCTCTTATTTTATGTAGCCCCTGCCCATGGCCCCTCCTGGCCCGAGCCCAGCTGTCCGTCCCCCAGACCAGAAAGGAGGCTCTCGCCAGGAGGAACTGGGTGACTGGAGCCATTGTCTTCTCACTCCCCCACTTAAGTCTCTGAGCAGAGTTTTGCTGGCTGCCACCCGCAGGCTTGACTTGTTTGGGGCTGGCGTGGTCTGCTTGGTGTTCCCTTCCGGATTCCTTGTTGTTAACTCGTGACCTCGCTGCTTTCCCTGCTTACTTCCTATTTGTCCCCCGAAGTCAGTTATGTTTCCAGTTGCCCCCTCTTTTGAAGGAGGTTTATAGTGTTTCCTTGTGAGCGTAAGCCCACACTTCCCTATGCCGTAACAAACAGGTTGTTGAAAGACAGTGGCAGGCAGCAGATGCTGACAGGGAGAGTGAACAGGGAAGAACATGGGTTTTTTTCCTCACTGTTCCTCTCCCCCCTGCAGCCTCTAGCATTTAAAGTCTAGGAAGGTCTGATTCAGGGGTTGTATTCCTCACTCCCATATTCAACAGCTACTGATGCCCCGTTCCTCCAGGAATGTCCCCCAGCCCTTTTTGAATTCACATCTGGTGGTGATGAGTTCCACGCTTCAGTGACATGTTGAGTGAAAAAACTTTGTTTTGTTCTTTCTAAACTTAATGCCTACTAGTTTCATTTTGTGACCCCCTAGCTTTTGTATTGTAAGAGAGAGTAAATGATAAATCCCTATTGACTTTTGCTTCGCCGTTTAGTTGTAAACCCTTGTTCTGTGTTCCCCTTAAGGGTCTCTCTTTCTAAACTGAACAGGCTTGGCCTCTTTAGTATCTCCTTTACACAGAAGCCCCTACATACCTTTCACCATCCTTGTTGCCCGTCTGTGGACCTTTTCTAGTTTTTCTGCATCCTTTTGTGGTGTGAGGACCAGAACTGGGCACAGCATTCAAGGTGCACCATGGGTTTATAAAGAGCATTCAGTATGCACCCTGCATTTATAAAGAGACATGATGATACTTTCAGTTCTGTTAATAATTCCCTTAATAAAGTAACTCCATCCTCTCCCTGCTGGTCTGAAAGGAACCACAGGAGAGTTCTTTCATGAGCCCTGGGGGTTCTGTGACTTCAGTCTTGTGTGAACACCAGGGAGCCATTGGCAACATGACACCTGGAGCGTAGTTCAGAAAGGTGCTCTCTCAAGCACATAGAGGTGGTAAACGTGCTGGCTGTGGCTTGTGTAAGAGAAGGGAGGGATTGGAATCTCATACAGGGTTTCCTAGAAGCTACATAGCCTGGGTTGTCTATACATGTTGTTCACTTCCATCAGTAGTTGGCTTAGTGCCTGGATAGAGTTATAGAATCGTAGAATCAATAAGTCGGAAGGGACCTAGACAGATCATCTAGTCTGACCCCTTGCCATGGGCAGGAAGGAGCACTGGGGGTGGTAGGGGTCATAAGACCCCAGCCAGGTGCCTATCCAGTCTCCTCTTGAAGATCTCCAGGGAAGGTGAGAGCACCACCTCTCTGGGAAGCCTATTCTAGGCTCTGGCCACCCTTACAGTTGAAGTAGTTCCTCCTAATATCTAACCTAAACCTTTCCTCCCTCAGCTTGTGGCCATTGTTCCTGGTGACTCCAAGGGGGGCCCTGGTGAACAGACTTTCCCTGAGTCCCTGCTGGTGGCCCCTGATAAGGTTGTAGGCAGCCACAAGATCCCCCTTGAGTCTCCTCTTGCAGAGACTGAAGAGATTCAGGTCCCTCAGCCTCTCCTCATAGGGCTGGCCACAGAGGCCCTCAACCATATGAGTGGCCTCCTCTGGACCTTCTCCAGGTTCTCCACGTCCTTCTTGAAGTTTGGGATAGAGATGATTGTTTTTCAAAACTGAAGTTTGCTAAAACAAAAAATGCAGGGTCCTTTTTAAAACTCAGATTTTCCTTCATAAATTCAAACTTCCTGCATTTCAAATACCAGCTTTTTAGCTCCATATCATAACATAAAGAGTGAACTGCTTGCAAGAGTGTCTCTGACTGTGTTCCAGCTGCTGCACCAGTGGAAGAGCTCTGATGCATGCAGTTCTAAAAATGCCTCTTTAACGTGCTTTTCTTATACAGATCTCGAGACTACTCGGCCCCTGTCAATTTTATCAGCGCTGGGCTGCGAAAGCCTGCAGCAGAAGAGGAGGTGGAAGATGACTCTGACGAGGATGATGAGAAACCTATTAAGCAGGAAGAATTGCCCAAGGAGGTTGTACCAAAGAAGTTAAAAACGGTGAGTTATTCTTAAAGTGACCAAGCCTGTTAAAGATGTTCGTGTAGCCCCCGTCACAGGAGCATCTAGACGTTAGGACATTAAATCAGCAAGTGAAAAAAAGAATGATGTTGTCATGAAATCACAGACCTGTGGGCATCGTCTGCTATGGAGGCAGAGTTTCCCCTCACTTTTGTGCATTTGATAGGTTGATGGACCTTCCTGGCCCTTGCAAGGTTTGGCCCTTTACGAGTGTTCCTGCAGAGGAGATTGAAGTTATAACAAATGAGGGGCTGCATTTTGTTTCCATCCTTTCAATGATAAATGTGCCAGCCATCAGTTTCTATTGATAGCACTGAATGTGACTAGCTTGAGCAAGTTACCAGTTAATGTGATTAAAAATCAGTGCCTGTTTTTTCTCTATTCAGACACACACAGCTTCCAAAACTACTTTCGACTTCAGCCTGTGGTAATAATTATTAGCCTTAAATGAAAATGTGGATACAACTCCACAATGCTTACCAATATGTTGAGGAAGCTTCTCACATACTGAGAAGGAGAGGAAGTAGCACAGTATGTGAGCTGCTGAGTCTCCTTTGGAAAGGATCTTCTAAGAGAGCTTACAAGGACCTAGCTTGTTATACTATTTAGCAATATTGGTTTCTTTTTTAACAGGGTGGTAATTTCAAACCCAGCCAGAAAGGATTTGCAGGAGGGAATAAGTCTTTCATGGACTTTGGCAGCTGGGAGAGACACACCAAGGGAATAGGACAGAAACTTCTTCAGAAAATGGGTTATGTCCCTGGCAGAGGCCTTGGAAAAAATGCTCAAGGTACGGTGTCCCCTTCCTGCCCCTGCACACTAATTTGGGTGTATGAGGGATTCTTGAGGTGTTTGGTCTGCAAGATGAAATGTATTCATGTTCTGTGATAATGTGAGACTGGCCTGTGGTGAGAGATGGCAGTCTCTCTCTCTATGTAGAAGGGGAAGGAGAAGAAGTAAGGGAGGTGAAATTGGATGCAACAGTCCGTGTTTTAAAAGGAACACAGTAGGTATCACTGGCTGGGAAGATCAGCTGGCAATACAATGACAAACTTAAAAAGCAGCTGGTAAGTTTACAGTCCTTAACAATATGTTTAGCTGTGGAGAATCCCCAGCTGTCCTTTGTAGCTGACATGGCTATTGCAAACCTCACCAGGTATCATCAGTCCGATCGAGGCCAAGCAAAGGAAAGGCAAAGGAGCTGTGGGCGCATATGGCTCTGAGAGAACCAGTCAATCATTGCAGGACTTCCCTGTTGTTGACTCAGAAGAAGAAGCGGAAGAGGTAAGTCCAGCTCCTGATGTGGCTGTTCCACACAGTGTGAAGCCCAGTTTAGACACTCAGGCATTATATGTTCAAGGGACATTTTCCTCAGTTGTGTGCAGGAAGCCATAGTTGCAGAAGTTGGGCTTTTCCTTCTTGACATAACATTCTTCCTTCGTGTCTTGAAAACCTTTAGCTGATCCCAAAGAAACTTATTGCAGGGGTATCATCCTGGCTGCTGCGACCTCACCTAAAAGCATTCCAGAAATGTCAAACCTCCTGGTTTGTCTAGGATACTGGGAATGGGTGGTGATGATTTTTTTTCTATCCTGGGAATAGATTGAACTGTACATTTCCAGACCTGTTGCAGTGTGACTGACTGGGCCCCAGGTTTGAGCTAGTAATTGGCCATTCAGCTTTAGCTGTTTTGCCTTCACTCATTTTCTTTCAGTGCTGCATCCTGAGCAAACTGCAACTGAAATATTCTCGAGTGAAGAATCTCACGGCTCACATCCAGGGCTGTCAACGCTGCAGTTCTGGGCTAACCATGGCTTTTTATTTAGGCATTCCAGAAAGATCTCAGTCAGTGGAGAAAAGATCCCAACGGAGGCAAGAAGAAACCCAAATACTCCTACAAGACTGTGGAGGAACTGAAAGCCAAGGGCAGGATTGGCAAGCAGCTCTCAGCCCCTCCAAAAGAGCTGTCCCAAGTTAAGGTAAGGCTGTAGTCCAAAGCAGCGGCACGTGGGACATAAGGTGCTGTCTGAGAGACGCTTGTTCTTTAACCAGACAGACAGAATGATGAGGGTGGTAGCATACCTGCACAATATGGTAGGATCAGAAGTAGCAATTAAGTGAATCGGATGCTTGATCCCAAAGGAGCAGGGACTGGATTTGTCATTGGCACAGACAGACTTCTGCCTGGATGGAATCACATTTCTTTAACAGGGAATAGAAATCCTGACAGCTTTGCTCCAGCAGCAGTATACAGACCATTATGTATCCCAATGATTTATTTCTGTGCTCCTCAAGTGAAATAGTAGACTTGAGGGGAGGGGAGCTCTCTGTGTGTCTCTGTCGACAAAAAAGATATGGTCTCTAACCCAAACTCTGTAGTCAGCACTAAAAGCCATGTGTAGAGCAGCCCCTAAACTTCTAGGGCTCCATCTTAATTGGTCTGGTTCAGATAACTTGATGGTGTTAATGCCCAGTCTGAGTTTCTGAATCACATGGAAGCCATTGATTCCCAGTCCAGGATGGGGAGACCTTTCCTTCAAGTGGAAACACAAAACCAGATCTTTCAGTTGTGTGTGTTCTTCTTGGAAGGTTATCGACATGACTGGCCGAGAACAGAAGGTCTATTACAGCTACAGTCAAATCGGCCACAAGCACAATATCCCAGATGACAGCCCTCAGCAGCCACTGGGCAAAGACTCCAAGCCCCAAGGATTTGCCTTGCCAGAGCTGGAGCACAACTTGCAGCTTCTGATTGATATCACAGAGCAGGAGATCATTCAGAATGACCGGCAACTACAATACGAGAGGGACATGGTTATCAACCTGACCCACGAGATACAGAAGATATCAGAAGTTCTCACGCATGAGGAGACGGCCATTGGCAACCTCAGCAAGGTGCTGGAGATGGTGGAGGAGTGTGAGAGGCGGATGATGCCCAACTGCAGCAACCCCCTTACGCTGGATGAGTGTGCCAAGATCTTTGGGACCCTGCAGGACAAATACTACGAAGAGTATCGCATGTCCGACAGGGTGGACTTGGCCGTGGCTATCGTGTTTCCTCTCATGAAGGATTACTTCAAAAACTGGGATCCTCTCAAGGTGAGCCTGGGGTTGCCTTGTTCACACTGTTTATTGGTTAGGACTGAAAAAAGTGCTGGGGAACCTGCTTTGATCTGAAGCATGGATTACATAGTGAGAGAGTGGCTTTGCTCCTATGCTTGCAGTATGGTCCTAGCATACTTGGATAAAGGTAACTTTGAAGGGAGATCCCCTTTCCCCTGCTGTTGGAAGGAGAGTGTGGCACTGCATCTTGCTAAAGTGAAGGCCATGGTTTCCAAAGTGACTTGAGACATGAGGGGTGTCTCAGTCCATGGAGGCTCTTATAAAGGGGCTTTGTGTATCAGAGGAGAGGTGCAGAGAATGAAAACACATTGGCCAGGCTTTCACTGCAGTAAGTAAGAGATGTCAAACTTTTGAAGAGGCATGCGCTGTCCCACAAGTGAAGGCTTTCAGTCGGCGCAAGACCATCTGCATCGTAGTTGTACATGTGAAAGGTTTAGCTTCTTGGATTTCTCTTTCTTTGCTGCTTGTTTGTTAAAGACACTTCAGGGTTTCACCCCTGTGGACTGCTAAAGGCCTCTGCTTGCTGACTGTGGCAGAGGAGCTGGGAGTAACTGTCTTGCTCAGCAGATACTCTTAGCCCTATTTCCCCCACCCCTTTGTGTGCTAACTGGTCTGGAGGAATAAAGGCTGAAGGCTGCTCTGCTCCATTCCTTTTCAGGACTGCACGTATGGTACAGATGTTATAGCCAAGTGGAAAACCCTCTTAGAAAATGATCAGCTGTTGTCTCTCAGTGGGCAGGACCTAACCACAGATGCCTTTCACAGGTAACCAGCACATGGGCTGGACTCGTAAGCACCATCTTCCAGAGGTGCTTTGAGTGCACGTTCCCGATCATAGAATCATAGAAAATGAGGGAAGAGACCTCAGGAGTTCACATCTAGTCCAACCCCCTGCTCAAAGCAGGACCTTCCCCAACTAGATCATCCCGACCAAGGCTTTGTCCTGCTGAGTGTTAAAAATTTCCAGGGATGGAAATTCTACCACCTCTTTGGTTATCTTGTTGCAGTACTTTACAACCCTCCTAATATGAAAGTTCTTCCTAATATCTAACCTAAACTTCCCTTGCTGCAGCTTGAGCCCATTGCTCCTTGTCCTGTCATCTGCCCCCACTGAGAACAGCCCAGCTCCATCCTCTTTGCAACTCTGTGTAGAGGGTTGAAGGCTGCTATTCAGTCCCCCTCCGTCTTCTCTTCTGCAGACTAAATAACCCCAGTTCCCTCAGACATTTCTCATAAGTCATGCGCCCCAGCCCCAGAACCATTTTTGTTGTCCTTCATTGGATTCTCTCCAGTTTGTCCACATCCTTTTTGTAGTGGGGGGCCAAAAACTGGACACAAAACTCTAGATGTGGCCTCACCAGTGCCAAATAGAGGGGAAGAATCATTTCCTTCAATTTGCTGGCAATGCTCCTAACAATGCAGCCCAGGATGCCATTAGGCTTCTTGGTAACAAGGGCACACTGCTAGCTTATTGTCCACTGTCACCCCCAGGTCCTTTTCTGCAGAGCTGCTGCCCAGCCAGTCGGCCTCCAGGCTGTACTAATGCATCCAAAGTTCAGGAATTTGCACGTGTCCTTATTGAACTTCATGAGGTTTCTTTTGGCCCAATCTTCCAACTTGTTTGGATCTCTCTGAATCTTAGGCCTACCCTCCAGTATATCCAGTACTCCCCCCAGCTTGATGTCATCTGCAGAATGATCATCAGATGACCCCCCAATCATGGGTAAATGTATCATATGTTAAAATTGAGTGCTGAGCAGGTTCCAAAAAAAAGTAGTGCTTTAATTGTTCACGTGGAAGAGTTACCTATTGGGTCTATTTCCATTCTAGGCCATACCTATGATCATGACTCTTTTTTTTTCCAGGCTGATGTGGGAAATCTGGATGCCATATGTAAGAAACATCATAACACAATGGCAGCCAAGAAACTGTGGCCCAATGGTGGACTTCTTGGACAGCTGGGTTCATGTTATCCCTGTCTGGATACTGGATAACATTCTGGACCAGCTTATCTTCCCCAAGCTACAGAAGGAGGTGAGAGGCGAAGTCATAGTAGGCCGATGCCAGGTGCTGAGCCAGTGCTCAAATGCCAATCTCCTCCAATTGTCCGAGAGCCTCTGGGGGGCCTTTGGGCATCACTGTGGGCAGTGAAAGGGAAAGAGTTCCAAAGGGGTCCTGGGATGAATGGATCTGTTTCAGTTCCGGCACTCTCTTGTCTTGTTTCAAGGTTGAAAACTGGAACCCTCTGACGGACACTGTCCCGATCCACTCGTGGATTCACCCCTGGCTGCCGCTGATGCAGGCTCGCTTAGAGCCCTTATATTCTCCGATCCGAAACAAACTGGCGAATGCCCTGCAGAAGTGGCACCCCAGCGACTCTTCGGCCAAGCTGATCCTGCAGCCCTGGAAGGATGTGTTCACGCCCGGATCATGGGAAGCTTTCATGGTCAAAAACATTGTGCCCAAGCTAGGTGAGGGTGCTGGGAGACAGTGACACCAGAGACAGATGGCACCCCAGAGAACAGCACATTTTGTGATGGGTGGCATTTGAGAAGTTGGCCCAGTTGTAGTTTATTACTGTTTTTAGTGTTATAGGCAGTGGGCCAGGGAAGTGTTTGCAAAGGGGGTCCTTGGCCCTGCACCCTGCCTTCTTTTCCTCCTGGGCCTCACTTCTGTAGTTCCTCTGCTTTGTATGGCTGTAGACCAGTGGTTTTCAACCTGTGGTCCAAAGACCCTTGGGGGTCTGCAGACTATGTGATGACTGAAAGATGACTAGAATCAATGAGAAGTATATGAATACCCTCACTTACAATGCAAAGGGGTCCACACCTCCATTCGAAATTTCCAAAGGGGTCCGCAAATGAAAAAAGTGTGAAAGCTACTGGTCTAGAACCTCCAGCCTGAGTTGAGGGAAGGGGAGTGGAAGGGGATCTGCAGTGTTGCACCCTGGCCTGCTCTCCAGGCTGGCTTTTCCCCAGACAGCTCTTCATTCATGCTGGCAAAGCCCCTCTCTGCTGGGAAGTAGGACCTGGAGTGAGGTTTTGAGTTTCACACTTTTTGCTGCAAAC
>NW_017729001.1:33636721-33643048 GCF_001723915.1 Gavialis gangeticus | reverse complement strand
CTTCTAACATCAAGGGCCAGATTCTATTCCACCTGTTCAGTAAGTAGAGTTAGATGCATGCATGTGTTTCTATTGCTTGTTGCCTGAGTCCTTGAAAAACTGTAAATGCTAGAGGTGAAGCAGATAGGCCTTTCAGAGGCAGGAAAGGTCTCTGGGTAATCGGAGTAGAGAGGGGAATGCTTTGCTGGGCAGGGTATGGGATGCTACTGCTCTTGCAGCTGAATGGGCTGAGCTGCTCCTTGTCAGCTAAAGAAGCTGGTCTCCCAGCACAGCCACTCTTGTTCACTGCCCCTTTTCTTTCTCTAGGGATGTGCCTCCACGAGCTCGTCATTAATCCTCACCAGCAGCACATGGATGCCTTTTACTGGGTGGTCGACTGGGCAGGCATGATCTCTGTGTCCAGCCTAGTTGGGCTACTGGAGAAGCACTTCTTCCCCAAGTGGCTGCAGGTATGTGGCTCAGGCCAGCTGGCTGGGAAGGGGCTCAATCTTGCCCCCTAAGAGAGCTGTCTGTTGTTAACGCAGGGTCACTATCCTGGCCCAGAGCACAGCCTGCGAGGAGGAATGGCGGCGTGCTCACTGCGTGTGCTTCTTGGTCACTACTCCATGTTCCCCAATTGCAGCGTTTGCTGCTAACAAGGCTCTCGCAGCTGTCAGCAGGTGCCGCCACAGGCCCTGCTCTTTCACTAAGCTTGTTCAGAGCCAAACTAATTGACCTGGAGAGACTTGTCCTATCCTGTTGATTGGTCTTTTGGATTGTGTTGCAGGTGCTGTGCTCCTGGCTTAGCAACAGCCCCAATTACGAAGAGATCACCAAGTGGTACCTTGGCTGGAAATCCATGTTCTCAGACCAGGTCTTGGCCCATCCATCAATCAAGGAGAAGTTTAATGAAGCACTTGATATAATGAACCGGGCAGTCTCCTCCAGTGTCGGTAAGGCTTTCCCTCTTCTATTCTACTTAGTCTTTCACAATGCAGCAGTACCTTGCTGCTGCCTGAGTCTGTTCAGATAGAACCCCTGCTAACTGGCCTCTCGGTAGCTCCTGCCATCAGCACTCATACAAATTGCTTTTGCCTGCTGTGTCATAGATGGCCAGCTCTGCAGGGTTATCTCTTCTGGTCCCTGCACTTGTCTGAATTATTAATTGGCTTCTGGAAATTTTGCTGCTTCCATATATAAAGGGCCATGGTAGATAGTATTAAGTCGTTAAGCCTCTAAATATATCTGGGATCTGGCGTGCGTCAATAATGGAGAGACTGTGGCTTAACGACCTGGTACCCTGCCAAGAAGCTGGGCTCTTTGTCGTGAATAGCAGGCAGCTGGATGGCAGGACAGACTCAAGGGAGTAAACAAGCCCTCGGCTTCCCAGTCCATGCCCCAGCCCCTGTGTCGCCCTCTAGAAGTTAGGGAGAACCTCCTATCCTGCTCCTTTCCATGTTTGCTGGATAACCTTGTGGCAACTCAGCGGCAGACAGCGGGGCTGCACAGGGTCGGTTCTGGACATTGTGAAACAGGCCACAGGTGCGCAGTACACAATGCAGGGAGCTCACCTGCAAGAAAGCCTAGTAGGCTACTGTGGACAGCCACTCAGCAAAACAAAGCTGCTGAGAACAGCTCCTCCCTGCTGCTGAGATCCGCTGGCCTGCCTAGCTTCTCAGTAGGGCCTGCTTGTACTGCACTAATTAACTGCAGGAAAGGGGTGAGTGGCTTGGCCCGGTCTTGCAGCAGCAGAGCACCGCTTGCCCATGATCTCCCTCATTGCCCCAGTGCCACAGCCATGCCTGTAAGTTCCTGGGTACATGCAGTCAGGGTCTTCCTGAGCTGAACCCTGTCATCTTGCCATAGTTTGATAGCACCCTCTGCCTACATGTGTCCTGAGAAAGCACACAGCTCACTGAGCTGCCTGGCACAGTGCAAATCCCTGCTTGCTTCATTTGTTCATACAGTGACGCTCCACTTAGCTGCTCATCAGCTAAGGGCATAAACTGTTTCCACATGTGGCACCCTGTCTGCTTGTGCGGTAACTGTAGCTGCATCTGTCTGCTCCATAGCTAACTGCTTTCAGGACCGTGAACAGGGCCAGAGCTGCTCAGTTCAAGGATTGCTCCTACCAGCAGTGTTCATTGCTGCTGCTGACACCACTGTGCACATGTTGACAGACCCCAAACTGACCAGCTTCCCTCCCATTCAAGGCTTTTAACTTGGCAACTGCTATTAGAAGTCTTGAAAGTGAGGGAAACTGGTCGGTGGAGGGCTGCTGAGGCCATGGCACTGTGCGCTCAGCATTGTTTGGACTCTGTTGGAGTGCCTCTTTTCTGCCCTGAATCTGCACACTTCACCTGAGCATGCTGGAATGGATTCAGGGAATGTGTTGCCTGCATACCCTCCCATTTCTGTTAGCAGCTAGGGAGCTAAAATACATACAGCAGGGTGGGGCCCTTCTCTTTGTAGTCACATTCTATATCCCAGAGTTCGGCTTCTCCACTGATGTATGGTTGCAAGTGACTTGGGACCCTGACTCCACCTTTCTTTGTCCCCCTAGGTGGCTACATGCAACCAGGCGCCCGGGAGAACATCGCCTACCTCACTCACACGGAGCGGAGGAAGGACTTCCAGTACGAAGCCATGCAAGAGCGGCGAGAGGCGGAGAACATGGCCCAGCGGGGCATTGGCATGGCCGCTAGCTCCGTGCCCATGAACTTTAAGGACCTGATCCAGACCAAAGCAGAGGAGCACAACATTGTCTTCATGCCTGTGATTGGGAAGCGACACGAGGGGAAGCAGCTGTACACATTTGGGCGGATCGTGATTTACATCGACCGGGGTGTTGTGTTTGTACAGGGAGAAAAGACTTGGGTCCCGACTTCTCTGCAGAGCCTCATCGATATGGCTAAATAAGCAGCCAGCTCAGAGCTGAGCATGTTGTATATAAGGACCGTAAAATCCCCCCACCCACGTTAGTGCTGTTTTGTTACAATAAAGAGGTGACAGCTTTGTAGACCTGATGGATTTTCAGGATTGTCTCTTAGCAGTGCAGCCTGATGTAGCAGCTGGCAGAGATGCTAGCTGCTGCTTTTTGTGTATTTGTAAGTCGGAGTAGAACAAGAGGCAGCGTGTCTGCATGCGGATAAGCAGAGGTCAGGCTAACAGAACAGTGCAAGGGCTTTTGTGCTGCCTCTGCAGCAGTGTTTCCTGCAGGCTTCCAGTCAGCACACATAGTTTGGGGGGGCTGAGTGTTGTCCCCTAACACTCCGAGCACTGAACTGGAGGGCTGGGGTGTCCTTCCAGCTGCTGCTTGGGACATCCTTTAGGAACAACTCAATATTCTGTAAGCGCAAGGTGCAGAAGGCCTGATCCTTCCTTCCCCCAAATGTTCCAGAGTTGAAGAGGCAGTCAGTCCCCTAAAGCATAAAGCCTCCAGAGCCCCTGGTTTGAATGGCGGATGAAAATCACTCAAATCATAATATCCCCTCTTCCCCCGTAAAGGGTCAAAATCTGTCCGTGCTTATTTGGGAATAACTACCCAAAAGACCAGCATAAGCTCTTCATTGTTCCAGGGCGATTAGGGAGAGCGGGTGCTACAGCACAGGAAGTGGCTGATTCTGCACATACCACTACTTTCAAAATCGGAAGACAATGGCGTTTAGTACAAAACTGAGTTTACTGTCATTACATATAGCATCAGCCAAGGTGTCATTTTCACACTATTAAAGAAAAGTGTGTCCCATTTACCCCTGTTTGCAGGCACTGCTGCCTTCAGGGTTTCTAGCTGACCATGTCAAGCCAGCCAACAGCTGAGAGCCACAGTGTCAGGTATCAAGGTAACATAAGTTAATATAAGCGAAGATGAATGTAGCCCTGTAAAACAGGGCACCAAGCCACGGAGCTGTTAAGACTCCACTTCATTCTGGTTTGACCTTAAAATGCTCCCTTTGTCCTGCTTCTGGATGATCTCGAGGTCCTCGCACTCCTGGTATGTTGGCTCTTCCTGGAACAGCCAAGTGTCGCTCGGGAGCATCTTGAGTTTGGGTAAAGGGAACCAGTGAACAGAAGTGTCATTGAATACATCTGCATACTGAGGGTGAGTGCAAAGTGGAATTTCTTCTGTTCCTTTTAAAACCTGTAAATAGTAAGCAGAGTGGCATGAGCTACAAGAGAAATGTGTTTCCACCTTAGGGCAAAACATGATGGAAACAAGAATTTATTTTATTTTATTTAAAGAAAAGGAGCATCAAGCCAGAATGATGCCGTCTGGAGAGTTTTGTTCAGCAAATACATCAGCTGACTCCAGTCAGAGGCATTGCTGTCTGCCATGAAACTACTGGTCCACCTGATTTTGTTTCCCCATCGGTACCTAGGAACTTTGAGGTTCCCCATGAATGCACTAGACTAGATGTGCTTATGAAATAGGATGTCATACCTTTGCTATGTAGGAATAATCTCTCTCTAATACTCTTGACAGTAACCTAAAGAGAAAACGACACCAACTTTAGGACTAAAAATCACTTGAAGTACTGTGGGTTTAACCTGGCATTTTCCCCAAATAGAGCAGTAAAAAGCATGTAGCCAAATATGTGAACAACAGGAGGAAGTAAGGCAATGTGTATAAGGCTGAATTCGTGCCAGCCTCAAAAGTGTTCCAAGGAAAGCACAAGATGACAGTTTTAAGTCCTTGGCATTGGGCTTAGATTTAGATGAATGGTGTCAGCCTCGCTGCTTAATTCAGCGCTGACAAAATGCAGCTGGCCAGTGGGTGGCATAACTTTCAAGCACTTAACTCCAACAGTTGTTTCTAACCCACTCAAAGGGAATTCTTGCAAGGCGGCTCCGAGCACAGCTCGCAGCAGTGCACATAGAGGAAAAGCACCAAGTTGCATGGCAAACCTGCAACATGGTGGAGGCTAGGGGGACTGCTTTAGAAACTAAACCTTGAGAGATTCAGAACCCAGGGCGGACTCCCAGTCAGCGCGGCTTGTGCAAAAGCTTCCCGAAGCCAACAGCATCTGGACAGGGAGTGCATCCCAGCTGGCAAGAGCAGGGTAATAATAGTAACAACAAATATCTAATTCTCTGCTGCCCTTGAGAGGCTCCAAGCAACCAGCCAGTTTTGATTTCATAGACGTTAGGGCTGGAACAGACCTCGCAAGATCATTGGGTACAGTCCTCTGCCCAAGGGGCAGGAAATCAGCTGGGGTCAAATGATCCCAGCAAGACAAGCACCTTAAAAGGTACCCAGAGTAGGTGCTCGCACCACTTCTGCGGGGAGCCTATTCCAGACTCTGGAGACTCAGACAGTAAAGAAGTTTTTATGTCCAGCCAAAAACAGGTTGTCCTCTTCTTCCTTTGGGGTGCCCCAAACAAACGCTCTCCCAGATCCTGCTGCACCCACCTTCCATACTTATGGGCCGCCATCCCTATTTAGACCCCAGGGGCCGCTTTGATGAGCAGAGTGGTGCTGCCCCAGCTACGGGCACTGTTCCCACAAGCCACAGACCCACCCTCGCGTGGCTAAAAAACATCTTGTAACTCAACCCTTCTGGTTCTGTTTTTGGTCACACATTGGCACTACCAGAGGAAAACGGGCCCTGGAGACACCCACTTGTGGAGGACAAGAGCTCACCTTGGCCCTGCTCTCGTCACAGCCCTAATGTCCCTGCAAGTCGTGCTCGTTCATTCGCACCTTCAGCGCCAAATGGAACGTTCCTTACGAAAAACGTTCCTTTTCGTTTGGCGCCGAATGAAAAGAGCCCGCGGCCCTGGCCCCCAGCACTTGAGAAGCAGGTGCAGGCATGACCTTCGGGGCTACCCTGGAGGGCAGGAGAATGTCCTCTCCTCCGGCACATACCCACCTCTCTTCAATTCCCTGGAAGCTGTTCCCAATGATGATGATTTTGGACAGTGCTGCCACCGACCAGTTGCTCCACAGCAGATTGTTATACAAAGCCTTCCCACAGTGGATCATGTAGAAGAGGGTGGTGCCATCGCCCACAGGGTGTTTCCCCTCCTGTGCAGATTTCACGGACATTAGGGCTGGGAGGAACCTCGCGCGATCATTGGGTCTGGTCAGCGGGGCTCAAATCACCCCCAGCGTTAAATCCACACCACAAATGCGAGTTTCTTCCCGCAACGCTCAACCCTCTTGAGCAGGCCTGGAAGCACAGGGGTCCCCCGTCGAGGGCAAAACCTGTCCGACCTTCGAGCCCTGTGGACTTTGGGGCTGGACGAATGCTCCGGGCCCTCTCCGGGGGAAGCCGGCCAGAAGCAACGGGCCAGATCCTCCCTGCCCGAGGCACCCGGAGGAGTGGGATCAGGGCTCACCTCGTTCTC
>NW_017729001.1:33631283-33631721 GCF_001723915.1 Gavialis gangeticus | reverse complement strand
ACAGGGGTCCCCCGTCGAGGGCAAAACCTGTCCGACCTTCGAGCCCTGTGGACTTTGGGGCTGGACGAACGCTCCGGGCCCTCTCCGGGGGAAGCCGGCCAGAAGCAACGGGCCGGATCCTCCCTGCCCGAGGCACCCGGAGGAGTGGGATCAGGGCTCACCTCATTCTCGGAGACGACCACCAGGCCCAGCTCAGCCAACACAGCTACGTCCAGTGCGGAGAAGACGGGGTCAAAGATGCGGCAGTGCTCGCGGGGGACCTAGGGGAGGCCGGGTGAGCAGGGCGTGCGCGTGTCCCGCGTCCCCCCCGGTCCCGGACACGTTGTCCTCACCTGCAGCTCGTCCAGCAGCAGCAGCAGCAGGGCCAGCTGGGGCCGCGCGGCCGCACACGCTGCGATGCTGCCCAGGCCGTAGCACACGCAGCGCGGGGGGGGCTCC
>NW_017729001.1:33611313-33626283 GCF_001723915.1 Gavialis gangeticus | reverse complement strand
AGCAGCAGCAGGGCCAGCTGGGGCCGCGCGGCCGCACACGCTGCGATGCTGCCCAGGCCGTAGCACACGCAGCGCGGGGGGAGCTCCTCGGCCTGCGCCCCACGTCCGCCCAGCGCTGCACCCACCGCCACTGCAGGAGGGACGAGAGCGTGAGGCCAGGCAGGGCAGGGCACCCCCCCAGCATCCCCCGGCCTTACCCCGCAGGTGCTCCCAAGCGGCCTCGCCGCGCAGCGCGTCCCTGGGGGGGAACAGAAGCACGGAGTCATGGTGGGCCACCCAGGGGTCACGGTGGGGTCAAGGGTCAGGGGGGCTCACCGGGCCTCGAGCAGCCGCCGCTGCAGCGCCGCCGCTCGCTCGCCCGGGCCCGGCTCCTCCGCGTCCCGCCGCCGCCGCCGCCGCCTTCGCGCCTCCATCCTCCGAAGCGTGACCCCGTACGGAGCGGGCGGGAGCGCTTGTCCCCCCGCGGCCCCCGTAGGAGAAGTCGCGCAGGAGGCCACGCGTTCTTGTCCGCCTGCGGCCCCCGTAGGGGACAGGAGGGAGGGAGTGGGGGCGGGGAGGAGTCACGTGCTGCTGCTGTCATGTGACTCCTCCGGGCGCAGAGCCCGGAAGCGGCTGCGGGTAGGCACCGGGGCTGGCGGCCGCCGCGCTCGGGCGTGGCGGGGAGAGGGTTAAAGGTGCACGGGGGGGGCAGCAGCCCGAGCCCAGGGGGTCTCCCAGTTTGGGGGCTGGGACCCACTGGCTGCTGCCCTGCCCCCCCCCCGGGCCGGACGCCGGGGGGGCAGTTGCTCTGGGTTCCGGCCTGACTTTGCCCTTGGGTGGACGAGCAGGGGGGGCGAGAGGCAGGTTTTGGGAGCGTGTTGGGGGGTCGCAGCTGCCGTGCAGCAGACTGGCCCCTCGCCCGCCCGCACCCCATGCCGAGGGGGACCCCGTCGTCGTTTGCGCCGGGGTCCATAGCAATGCTTTCTCCTGGTTTTCGGTTCGCTGGCGGAGCCAGGCCGTAACGGGGGGGCATCCGGCCGTGTCAATAGCGGGCTTGTTCCCCGAACGCTTCTGTCAGCTGCTCCGAGTCACATGTCGGCCTCCGCGCCCTAATGCGTTTGTGCGCTCTTCCCTTCCAGCGCGGGGAAGCGACACCCGGAACGGAAACCGTGAGAAACCACCCGGCCTTGAATGACGAGCGCGGTCAAGGAACCGCCTCGGCCCCCTAAACCGCAGCTCCTCAGAGGTTTTGGTGAGGCCGTTGCGGGGCGGCCGACGCACATGGCGTGTTCAGTCTTCGTGGCGACCAGGGAGGAGCGCCGCGGGGATCGGGATCGGCGCCTTCGCAAGGAGAGCGAACAAAACCATAGACGTTTCCCTCAGCCAAAGCCAGAACCCGCCAGCATCTCTGCATCTGTTGGCTTGTGAAACAGTGGAATTCCTCAAAAAAATGAGTTGGTCCCAGGCCTTGTTTTGGAGGAGGGAGTGCTCGTGAGAGTGAGGCGGCATGGTGAAGAGACTGACATAAATGGCCAACTCCGTCCTGTCAGAGCTGAACTCGGGTGCTTGGTGAGTAGGTCTCCTAGAGGCTTACGAGTTGCAGGGGGTTTGTTGGGTGACTGACACTTGGTATCCAGGAAGATCCTACGTGCGGCCATCCAGCGCCTTGCTCTGCTTGTATTGCTGCAGCAGCAGGGAGCAGTTGTGGGGCACCGAAGTCGCAGTGGGCCCAGGGTTGTGCCAGTAAATCAGAAGGGTGGTCCGGGCCCCAAAGGGCTTGCACGCGTGTGGGCACCTCGTAGCAGGCATGCACTGTGTGGCGTGTTTTTTCCACAGAAGGCAGGCTCGGATGGGTGCTGGGAGAGGTTAGCAGCTGCACAGATGTAGGCTGCGTATGGTTGGGGGGGCAGTGTGCGGGACCTTCATTTCCATTTGAGCTGTGCATGCTTGTTTATAGGCATGCTTACTTACCAGGAGACCATCAGGGCAGTATCTGAATGCTTCGAGCTCTGGTGGCAAAAGAGTATTGCTGAGACGGGGGAGATTAATGGAGTTCCCAGGGAGTCGGCAGCAGTCAGGAATGCAATGCAGATCCCCTGATTGCTAGAGCGATGCCTTAATGCCTTTCCTGCGGGACGGGTGAAACATTCCAGAAGTGTTCAGACACGCTCCGAGAGACCGGATTTAATCCCCACTCTTGGCTGCCACAGACGCTGTGTGCTCAACCTTCCCCTTTTGAGCTGGGCTGCAGGCTCTTTCTAGACTGGGCATTTTTATCATCATCACCAGGGCTCTGACCTCGGGACCTGTTGTGCCCAGAGCTTGCGAAGGTAACCTGCCCCCTCCAGAGCAAAGGCTGCTAGGAAATCCATGAATTCCCAGAGCTGTAAGCCCAAAGCCCTCAAACCCTGGCCCACCTCCAGGGAGAAGCATGCACTTCATACTGTTTGCACAAGGAATGGGTCTGAGGGGCCGCACTTGAGAGTTTTTCCTAAGAAGTGAGACGAGCTCCCTACAGTCAGACTGGCAGAACAGATCATCCATCTGAGCCTCCCTCCTCCTCTCTTAGCTGTAGCCTTGCCAGCATCTGACTGGAACGCCCAAAGTTGGCAGTACTTAGTATCCTTTGCTGCTTTCTCCACCCTGCTGCTGTCTCTCAGCTCAGTGGGTGCAGCAACTGTGAGAGCAATGCCTGTCTCCTTTTCTTGGGCCTGGTAGGCGTTTTTGTGTTGCATCTTTACAAAACAGAACTTGTTTAGGGAGCAGGGGGGTGGCGGCTGTGGTGGGGGGCATGGACTGGACTGGTCCCACTTAGGACCAGCAGATCTGTTGTCATCCTGCCATTGCTTGGCTTTTGCAGGTGGAATTACTTTTTCCTTTACGACGGCTCCAAGGTTAAGGAAGAAGGGGATCCCACCAGAGCTGGCATTTGCTATTTTTATCCTTCTCAGGTAACCTCCGATCATACTTAGAGCCTCTTTGTGGAACCGTGCGTCGCAGCGTGGTTTATGCCTGTTCCCATCTCGTGGTGCCACCTTCTGCTGCTCTCTTGCTGCTCCAGTTGTGGAACAGCAGCACTTTTCCACAGTGCTCAGTTGTGTGGCAGGGGCATAGGCCTCTGCACTGGGGGTGAGAATGAGCAGAGAGCAAGGAGAATTGGCCCATTTTACATGTTTCTGTACAGGGCTTTGGTCTCAGTGGCTGTAATGAAAAGCTGAGCTGCCATGCACCAGTGCTGCGGTCCAGTGTCCCATCCCCACCCTTGCCAGCTGCTGCCCAAGGGCGACAAGTGTGGGGGGCGTGCTTCCCCATTCCTCCAGAGCACCAGCAATAACGCCTCTTGCCTCCTCTCCCACCAGACTCTCCTCGACCAGCAGGAGCTGCTGTGCGGGCAGATCGCGGGTGTCGTGCGCTGCATGGTGGAGATTTCAAGTGTTCCCCCCAGTCTCATTCGGCTCAGAAAGCTCAAGTTCGCCGTGCGGCTGGACGGCGAGTACCTCTGGGTGAGTTCAGGAGACCCAGTGGCGTGCAACGAGGCAGCCTGGTGTGAGTGAGTGTCAACTGTGAAGTCGTTCCAAGAGCTCGCCCAAGGGGCTTTCAGAAAGCTCCACACCGCAAGGGTTATACCAGTCCCATGTCCCTTCCCTGTAGCAGAGCTCTCTGGCAGCCCCACAGGCCTTTCCATTGCGAAGGGGCCCCTTCTCTGGCCTGCGATCTGTGAATTCCACCCCTGCATGTGCAGTCTAGAAGTATGCCCTCACAGTACTTAGCTGGAGTGCCAGGAGTCTGAAACAGGAGGGGAACAGGTACAGTGGGCCTTTGGGTTTCTGGCCCTGATTGCACCTGCCTGAACTACCATGGCCTTCCCTTCAGCATTCATGCCCCTCTCACCTTCCAGGCTGGCTTTTCCATAGGCTGGCAAACAGGCAGCAGTCGTGTGACCACCCAGGAATACTTGCAGGGGTTCCCTCACTGCGGGCTAGACAGGAGAGAGAGCTCGCTTGCTCTTCCCAGCTGCTGCAGTGACTGCTCTCTGTGCCGGCCTTTGCCCTGCAGGTGCTGGGCTGTGCTGTTGAGCTTCCTGACATCAGCTGCAAGCACTTTCTGGATCACCTGATTGGACTCTTCCAGTTCTACAATGGCCCCGTGCGCCAGGCTTACACGGTGAGTGCTGAGGGTGTGTGCTTCTCATCTGGAGTCATGTGTAGCCCTGGCCTGTCGTCTTGGGCAGTGTGGGGAAGAGAGAGACTGATCTAAGGGACTGCATGTAACCAGATCGTGTGCAGGCTAGACTCTTGTCACACGGTGTCTAACAGGCTGCCTCTGGTCCCCAGGCTTTTTCTCAGGAAGAGCTGAGTAAGCAGTGGGACCAGTACATTGATCACATTCAGAAGAATACTAGTGACCTGCACAGGATCTTCAATTCCCTCTGGCACTTGGACAAAACCAAGGTGACTCCCCAGGCTGCTGACGTCCAGCCACGGAGCCCCCTCACCCAGGGAGCTGGCGTCCCCCTGTTGCACAGGTGCATTTCAGTGAGGTCTCACCTCTGGCTGGTGCCATGGGTTAACTCCCACCCTCTGCTTTTTGCACACAGGTGGACCCCCTGCTGCTGCTGAAGGCGGCCCTCATCTTACAGACCTGCCAGCGCTGTCGTCATGTCCTGGCCGGCTGCATCCTCTACAGGGGTCTGTGAGTATACGGGGGCTTGTGGAGGCCCCATGCCTGTCTGGGGCTGCGCAGGGCAGTACTGCTTTAGCAGAGCAGTGGCAGCAGCAGAGCAGCTTTTCCTCTGCGGGGCAGGGGGCACCTGAGACACAAACTGCACAGTGCCAAAGTGTCAGGAACCACAGAACTAGGTATGCCGTTCTGGTTGTCGTCCCAGGCATGGCAGACTTTCCTGGCTGGAATTACCTGTAGGCATCCAGCTGCCCTACAGAGCCAGTGGGGACTGGGAGCTGGGCTGGGGGCTCTTCAGAACAGCCCCTGAGGTCACTATTTTTAATGCCTGAGCTCTTCAGGGCAGGGTCTTTTTCCCCCATGCCCAGCCAGCCTCTAAACACGTACTGGGATGGCAACTAAATAGGCTAGCAGTGTTGTAGCCAGGTGTCCTGGCTCCCCAGACTCTCTGCCTCTGTGACCTAGGACCAGCTATAGCACAAATATTGCATGCCGCACACCTTTTGCCTGCTGGTCCTAGCTGCCCGGGGCTCAGACCCTGCAGTGACTGCTGACAGCTTGGTGGTGGCGGCTGCTGCTGCTGCTGCCTTCAGTGCTGCAGCCACTTCCTTACCCAGGGTGGTGTATCCTGGGGCTGCCAAGCACTAATTGGAAAGCCTCCTACATCGGGTTACAATATACTGGCAGTGTCCTGTCCCCTGTCTTGCCAATAATAAGTGCTTGATTGAATGCCTAGCTTGCTGGCCGGTGGCACGTTCCACATAGGCTGGAACAGCTGTAGGGGAAAGGAGCCAGCCTCTTCGCAGGAAGCATGAGCTCCCTTCAGCCAGAAAGGATCTGTGTGCCAGCAGCATGGAGCCCCAGCTGGGAGTCGTTCAGGGACAAAGAAGCCCTTGCGCTGACAAGGCTGCCCTACTGCTTCATCTGGGAGCCTTCCTTGCTGGGGTCTGGCAGGCCCTTGGTGTGATGAAGCCATGAGTGCAGCAGGCCAGAGGATGGAGGGTTTTGGAAGCACAAGGGGTGCTCCGCCCACCCTTCCCCATTGCTCTTTCAGCTCTGAGGCCCCCCTGCCCTGAAGCAGCGCTGCCAGCAAACTGCAAGGGCCAGGGGGCTGTGAGACAAGTTCTGGGGGGGCTTTAGTTCCCCTGGCTCAGATGAGACCTGTTGCTGCTGCCTGGGAGATGTTCCACACTTATGCACATAGTTCAGGCTCAGAACCCTCTTGCTAGGGTTTGAGTCTGCTCCATAGTTCAGTTCAGAGCCCCTTGGATTCAGCTGGGCGGTGGCTGTTGGCACTGGAGTGGAGTTTAGGGCTGGCCACCTGGATGACAAGAGGGCTACCGCTACTCCAGTCCGCCCCAAGCGCTGTGCCCTTACCTCCTGGCCCGTCCCAAGCAAGAAGGTGTGTTTGATGGAACCTCTCGGGGACTCCCTGGGTCTGAAACGGCCCAGCAGAATCCAGAGCTGTCTTCTGAACGGGGCTGGCAGCGGAGGCCGAGGAGTACCGTTGCCTCTGTCTGCCGTAACGATCTGTTGCAACAGCGAGAGCAGGCAGCTGAGCCTTGCAAGCCCCTCTGCTCACAGCTGCCTGTGTCTGTTCTCTCCTGCAAGGATTGTGAGCACCCAGCTGCCCCCTCCCATTGCTGCCAAGGTGCTTCACCAGGGAGCTGAGACAGAAGAGAAGGTACGTGGCAAATCAGTATGCGGCCACGCTTGGAGGCAAGGCCCCTTCCAGGCCCCAGTCATCGCTGGTAGATCAGGGCCCATTTCCACAGCCAACAGTAAATGCTTCCATGGCTGAAATAATTCAAAGTCAACAGAGCCTGTGAGAGTCGAGTCAGAGCTGCTGCCCTGGGATCTTGTTTCCTTGTCTGTCCTGTAGCTGTTGAATTCCCTTCAGCCTGTCAAGATCGGTGGGATTAGTTTAGAATTAAACCAAATTACCTTTTCTGCTCACAGCTGGTGGTTAGCAGCCCAGAAGGGCCTGGATTGCCTCCTGCTAACATTAAGGGGAAAACGGTGCTTGATTCTTGGGATTTCCAACCCTCTTGCTATGGGAGCAGGGCAAAACACTGAGTGTGGATGCAGCTGCTCTTACAGTGCCCCTATCTGGGAACAGCCCTGTGGCCAAATTTACCCTGGGTGGACCAGGGCTGGGTGCACAAAGATGCACTAGGTCAGTGGATGGCCTCCTGCAATGCGTGCCCCAGTTCTCACATCTGAGTATCTGTTATGATTCAGTCTGCACGTGAGCATGGCATTTTCTGCTGCATAGTCTTCCCTAGTTGCGTGGGACCACTTAAAATCACAGCTTCAGCCTCTCTTCCCGAATGACGGGGATTTTCAGAGGCTCTGCTTGCTGGTCTCCGTCCGGCCCTGGTACTCTGCTGGGGAGAGAGATGGCATCCTGTGCATCTGCGCTGAAGTGTGTGCAGGGGGGAGCAGGTTCGTTAATCTTGGCAGCCTGAGTTGCTCCCGCTGTGAATAAGCTCCCCACAGCCCTGCCTCAAGGGCAGGTCCAGTGCCCACTAGGAGCCTGGCCCCCAGTAGCAGTGACTCTGGTAGGCACTGGCTTGAGCTCTTAGCATGTGCCTCATTAAAGAGCTGCGTTGATTTGCTCTCCGCTTTGCTTGCAGAGCGGACACGGCAGTGGGGATGTGCTGCAGGAACACGGTAAGCACTGTTGCTCGCATCTGGAGTAGTAAGGTCCCTCCAGGAGCACACGGGGAGGCTGGCTGGGCTCCGAGGCAGCTGATACCCGGAGGCTCCCACTGCCACCCCTGCTGAGGCAGGCACAGCCACTGGGTGTAGTTGCCTTGGTCTCCTGTGGGCGAGGGGTCTTGGGAGAGCCAGGGTGATGCTTCTCCCAGGGGCCCTATCTCCCACCCCCACAGCATCTAGCGTCAGCCCTGCCCTGCCTCCTGGCACACAAGGCCATTTCTTCTCTCGGGTCACTATCCTGCATTGTTCCTGTAGATCCTCCATTACCTCCAGGCGTCTGCCTGCTCCCGGTTTTCCTGACGGAGGAAGAATCCGCCGCGCTGTGGGACTTCCCAGTGGAGTGGATGACCAGGTAGGGAGTGAAGCCCTGAGGCAGGACCCAGGGCTTGCCATCCTCCCTAAGGACAGTCTGGGCAGACAGTTCAAGGGGCAGAAATCATCCAGTACATGTCAGTCTGGAGAGTTCATATTGAATGGATCTACTCCCTGGAACCAGTTCCAACCTGTGCTACTGCTCCCCACAGCACGGGTCCAGTACCACCATGTACTGCCCTCTCTGGGGTCACCACGGTGTGCGTAAGGCTGCCATGCCATCTCTTCAGAAAGAAACGCTTGAGTGGGGATGGGAGTGGGGTTTACAGACTACTAAATGGCAAAGAGAAAATCACCCGGGATTTATTATTGACTCACTCTCACCAGACAAGAACGAGGGGTCACAGCATGAAACAAGCAGGTAGTGAGTTTAAAGCAAGCACCAGGATGTTCTTTTTCACCCAGTGTGGAATTAAAGTATGGAGCACGTGGCCACCAGATGTGGCAGAAGTGGAGAGTTTAGCCAGATTCATGAAGGGACTGAACACTTTCTTGAGGGAAAGGGGCAGCAGTAGCTATCGAGCATGGGAGTGAGGGGCCCTCTGCATCAGAACTGTCTAGACCCCAAATACTGGAGGCTGCAAGGGAGAGAGGAATGGGAAAATCCTGGTCAGACTCGGTCACTGTCCCTTCCAGCCTCTGCGCTCTGCCCCCATGTGACAAGGGAGACCAGGCAAGGGGTTGACCCAGTCAGTGGCAGTTCTTATGTTGGGCCATGAGTGTAGGCAGGCGGCACTGCAAGGGAGAGGGACTGCACGGGGGAAGCTCTCAGGACTGCCTGGCTTAGAGGCAGAAGCAGACTGCAAGATCCCAGGGTCCCTCTCCCTGTCCCAGGAGGCACCTGCGAGATCCCAGGGTCCCTCTCCCTGTCCCAGGAGGCACCAGCCAGTGAGCAGGTAGCAGGCACTGCTCCTCCGCCCAGTCACCCCCAACCCTTGGGGCCCACAGTGGCTGCTACTAAGTGCTTGCCCTTGTGTTCCTTCTACCCTCTTAGTTTGCCCGTGTCTCCAGCAAGTACCAAGGCTGCCCCTCGCTCGTGGGCCTCCTCAGATCCCACGGGCATCAAGGAGACCCTGGCCAGCACCTCAGTGAGGGAAGCAGCCTGGGACACGCCTGGAGCAGGTGTGGCTGTCAGCATCCTGGACTCTGCTTCCCCCGATGGCTTCCCAGAGCCACCAGCCAGCACAGGGGATGCTCACCCCGGAGCTGTGAGCAACTGGAGCCCTGAAGAAAGTTCTGCAGCTGGGGATGCTGCTGCTGCCGCTGCCTCACCAGGCGAGCAGGGAGCCCTGCCAGGAGACTCTGGACACCCTGCAGCAGAGCACGCTCGAGATACAGATGCCTCCTCTGCGCTTACAGACTCTGCAGCCCCTCGTGCCCAGGGCAGGGAGGATCAGAATATGACCGTGTTGGGGACCACCCCCGAGGCTGAGCACTGCCTCCTGCAACGGTGCCACGCAGCCAGCAGCAGCTTCGCCACGGGCAGCATGTCCAAAGAGCTGAGCAGCAGTATCTGGAGCCAGCCGCACTCCCAAGGGACCACCAGCCATGGCAGGCTCCCTGGGGTAGGAGATGGAGTGCCCAGCAATGAGCTGTCTCTGTCTGACCCTGCACCCAATGGTGAAGGCTCAGAGCAGCAGCTGTCTGCAGGATACCATGGGGGGAGCCAGGGGCCTGGTACTGTGGAGCTGTATGAGACAGTGGTGGAGGGCGCAAGCTCCCCGGGGAGCAGGGCAACCGGCCTTGCTGACCCCACATGCTGCCCAGCCAAGCCGGCTGCACTGGTCAAGATGGTCCTGTACATCCACAGCATCAAAGGGCTGGTGCTGTCGCTGCTGGCTGAGGAGCAGCTTGAGGCCGACACGGGCGCCATTGAGGAAGTGGTGAGTGCCGTGTGCGACGCCGTTTTGCATGCATGTGCCCTGTTGCAGGCCAGTCTCTCAGGGGCAGTTGCTGTAGCCCTAGACTCCCTGCCCCTGGAGCCGGGAGCTTTGGCAGCCCTCCGGCTGACCCCTCACTGAGCCTGTGGCTGAGCCGTGCTGGTGAAGCAGCAGCCCCTGGGGCAAGAGCACCCTGCTCTCATAGCTGAGTCTTCCCCGCAGCCCCTTGCCGAATGCACAGGCCTGGCCCAGGGCTCCCGTGGGACGAGCAGGCTGACAGGGCCACGAGGCAGCTGCCCTGGCCTCTGAGCATCTGCCCCACTGGGTGACTGAGAGCCCCCTCCCACCTCACCAGTCACTGCCAGGGGCTCGAGCCCGGGGGCCAGCCGCTCTGTCAAACTGAGCGCGAGTGCCTGGCAGCCCCCGCCCCAGGCAGGAGGGACCCACAGGGGCTGGTCCCAGGAGCACAGTAGCGTGGCTGTGGGCTCTGCTCGGCCGCGGGGCACGACGGGCAGACCTGCTCGCGGCGCTCCCAGCGGAGCCGTCCAGCCTGGCAGCTATGCCAGTTGCCATGGCAACAGCCTCGTTTTCCTCGCTGGCGGGTGGGTGGATGAGCTGGGGTGCTCAGCCGCAGGCACCCGCACCACCCCCATCCCTGGACCACACGTGGGAGCACGCGCCTGCAAAGGTGGGCGCATCTGCGCCCACATAAGATGGCTCTGAGCTGGGCTGCGGCTCCATGAGGAGGGTTTTCCCGCTGGGGCAACAGGTCCCAGTGGGGGGGAGGATGCCCCTGTCTCTGCCCAGCTGGGATCTTGGCCCCCCACGAGAAGGACGCTCTGCCCTAGGGCAGCAGGGTCCAGGGCTGGGGGCGTCTCCTGCGCGCAGGGCTAGAGCTGCCTGGTGTCTGCAGCAGAGGAAGGAACAGATATAGCCTGGGGGATGATCCAGCTAATCCTCCTAGTGCTTGACAGGCCAGAGATCTCTCCCACCCCCGCTTCTCCCAGGCAGCACGGCCCTCCCTGCCCAGCCCTCTGCAGCATCCTTCAGCATGGTGCTGGGACAGAAATCCCCTCGCCGGTGCCTGTGTGGGCCAGGCGTGCTGGTCCCCGGGCTGGTGCCAAGCAGCAGTCTTGCTGCCGTGCGTGGGGGCAGCAGAGCTGCCGGGCTTGGGTGTGCGAGGCTCCAGGACCCTCACTGGCAGGCACTGCCCAGGTTCCCCAGGGCTCACGCTGGTCCGGGTTGTACCGTTCGCAGTATCACAGCAGCCTGGCTTCCCTGAATGGCCTCGAGGTTCATCTGAAGGAGACTTGGCCCAGGGACTCTGCCGCCACCAAAGCCACCTACAGCTTCACCCACTACGACTGCATCCAGAACGTGCTGGCTGGTAGGTGCCCGAACGTCTCCCTCCCTCGCGACCCGGGGTCCAGGCGTTCGCCTACAGCACACGCTCGGTGGCCTAGCTGGCCCTGTCCCCGAGGCCCCGTCCATCCCGATCTTAGCCTGAGCTAGTGCGAGGGCCGAGCTGGAATAGTCGGGAGCAGGACGGTGCCCAGTGTTGCCAAGACCCCAGGACGGTGCCCACTGTCATGTGTCCCGTGGAAGGGGGGCTCTGCCCCTTCCCCAGGCTGTGTCCTGCTCTAGCACAGCTCCCCTCCCAGCCCCCACAGCTCTGCTCCCAGCACAGGGACTGGGCCTGGTTCCAGGCTCTTCTCGTTCCGGTCCTTCCTGACATCTCCTGGCAGCCCCACAGATGCTCGCCAGTGCCAGCCACACGCCCTCTCCACTCCTATATAGGAGTGGGAGCCTAAAGCCAGAGGGACAGACCCCAGTGCCTCTAGGTAACCCTGTCTCAGGCCCCTCCTGTCCTCCCCCAGCCTCCTGGGGACTGACCTGCCTCATAGACCCCCACCCCACCCCACCCCGGGATCGCATCATCACCAGCACGCAGGCTGTGGTCACTGCTCCCCAAACGGCTGGCTGGAGGCAGGAACCAGTACCCTTCCTGGGACAGGCCCCTGTATGTGGTCAGCTCCCTCACTGCATCCCCCCTGTCTCTGCAGCGAACCTGCCGCCAGCGGCGGGCACACAGGACCAGCACTTCCTGCGAGCCGCGAGCCTGATCCACGCGGACTTCGCGCAGCTCCCGGCCGCGTCCGAGATGATCATCAGGTACGGTCGGCCCCACGGGAGGGTGGGAGGGGGTCGCCTGTCCGTCTGGCTTCCACGGGGCAGGTGGAAGGCGCAGGCACCAGGGCTCGGGATGAAGACGCAGCTCGAGCACTGCCAGCTCCTGGCGCCATACGGCTTGAAGACGCAGCTTTAAATAGAGCTGGTTCTAATAGACTTGTGCCTTGGCTCGGAGCCAGAGGCGCTGGAGCTAGCGACGTGGGCTTGTTTTCCCGCACGCTGCGTTGGGTTGGAAACAGGCAGACTCCATCCCCGCACACCAGGCGTGATGGTCTTATCACTGCCGCTGCCGCAGCCGCAGCCCCCACCCCGCCCCTTCCCCGTATCACGGGGTCCTGCCTGCCCCACGCAGCTGCCAGCCTGGGAAGGTCTGAGCCTCAGCAGCCTGGGGGGTGGTTCATGCTGGGAAGGGGGGGACCTGGCCCCCCTGAGTGCAAGATGGTGACCCCCACCCTTTCCAGCTGCTGGGCCACGTCAGCCAGCTCCCCCTTTCCCACGTGCCCTGGCGCCTCCTAGTCGCTGTCCACACAGACCAGCCGCCTGCTCCCTGGGGCTCTGCAGCTCCCAGTGCCCTGACTCTGCCATCCACTGCCCCCACAGGAACGCCTGCACGGCCGTCTATGCCTGCCGCAGCCCCGTCCAGGAGACCTACTTCCAGCAGCTGGGTGTCCCGCCGCGCAACTCAGGCGCCCCCAACCCACATGACAGCGCCTTCAGCCTGCCGGGCAAGGCCAAGCAGAAGCTGCTGAAGCACGGTGTTAATCTGCTCTGAGCTGCCCCCGGCAGCTGCTCACCGAGCCTGCGAGGACACTGACTCTCGTGCCGTGGGCTCAGCTCCATGAGTGAAGAGACGGAGACACCGGGGGCCTTTGCAGTGCAGGGCTGTACTGACTGCTCCCTGCTGCTTGGGGGATCCAGGCGGCTGCATGCCGGCCTCGAGCTGCCGGGTGCCTGGTCTATGCCAGGAGTCCTGTGCCTTGAACTTTATTTCTGCTTCTTAATCCACAGGGGTGATCCCTGTCAAGCAGTGGCTTAGTGCCTTGTGTGCTCCCAGCCCAGCCAGGGTGCAGAAGCAGACCTGCCCCCAGGGCTTCTTCCTGGCTGTGCCCCTCATCGCTGCTGGTGGAGGTGCCCTAGTCCCTCCTCCCACACATTTCTGTCCTGAACTCAGGGGTGCTATGTGTGCAGAAAAGGCCAAGAGCGCAGGGGCCAGCCAGGCCTGTCTTCATGGCTCCTGAGCCATCCTGCTTGCCCCTTCCCGTGCCTTCGGGAGTCTTATCGGAGCAGGGAAGCGCGGCCATCCCAGGAGCAGGCCACGCAGGTGCACGGCTGCCTCCTTGTGTGCCACCGGGTGAGCAATAAAGCAGAGTCCTTGCGGCTCATCCGGACAGCCCGTCCCTTGTGTTCCTACAGGACCTCTCGCCTGGGGTGGCAGGGCTGGGCACCAGGCTGTGGCACCTCCACGTGTCTGCTCCTGTTCTGAGCATGGTGAGGAGGTGTGTGTGGGGGGAAATGGTCCTTGGCGTGGCTGGGGAGCAGAGCACGGGCACGCTTGAGCTGCCCAGGGCTGTCCTGGGGGTGCAGATAGATCCCCCCCCCCGTCCCATCTTACCCTGGGGCTGTTGCTCCAGGCACTGGTCTTTGCTGGGGGAAACCAGCCTGTGGTCTCCGCTCAGCCCTTGGGCGGTGACCCCCTTCTCGCCCACTGCCCGTCCCCTTGCTGCAATGGAAGTCCCAGCATGCCTGAGCTGGGCTGCAGAGCACGGACCTACCCCCAGCTCTGCCATGGCTGCCTGGACCGGCGGGGAAAGAGGATGCACAGAGGCACAGCCCCATCCAGTTTCTAGCACAACGGTTTATTAAGAGCCTCTCCTGGCCACTGGCCTGCACACTGCAGAGGGTGACTACTGCTCCATCCAGAGGCCTCGCCCAAAGCAGTCCAGCTGGGCGGGGGGTCCCGCATGTCAGGAGTTATTGTACAAGAGTTAGGTATAAAAACCCTGCAGCCGGATCTGAGCCCTCAGCCTTGCAGTCTGCGTGCTGAAAACCCTGCACCAGCTCCCTCGCACACCGCTCCAGCCGCTCCCCGGCATCTTTCCACCCCCTCCAACTCCGGTGGCTGTCCTGGCCAGGCTGGTGTGCAGGTGACGTACCAGGTTCCCAGCGTGACGCGATACGAACCTGACAGCTCTGTGCCAAGCGGTGCGGACGCCTGGCTGCGCTCCAAAGCCACCACGCTGCCAGCTGGGAGCCGGGACGCTTGCAGGTAGGCGGAGGAGGTTGCTCCTGTTGTGCTGCACAGCTCTGGCCTGTTCTCGGCCCCTTGCTCTTCAGGCATGTCCCCTCATCTGCCTTCTCCGGCCAGCCTGAAGGCTGCAAACCCCACAGCAGCCCAGCCCTCGTCCCTCAAAGCAGGTGCTGGGTACTTCAGCCCACCCCTGCCTGAGGACGTGCTGGGTGCCTCCCAGCCCAGGACTGAGCAGAGATGCAAAGAGGAGGCCTGGGCAAATGGCTGGAAGTCTTTAGCTGCAGCACTAGGGCTCGTAGCCACAGGGCACAAGAGAGAGCATACTGGTTTTTGGTAGCCTGCATGCCAGCGAGCTTCATCGAGGCAGACGGTGCCTGGCTCTCCCCTCTGTCTGGGGCGGTGGAGCCTTCTCGCGCTATTTACAGGCAGGAGGGAAAGGTTGCAAAGAGCAAGGCCGGAGCCAGCGAAACGTGGCCCTTTTTGCCACGGGTCTTTGAGGCCCCACAAGGCACCGGGACATGGCGTGGCAGGCGGGCGGATCGCGGGGGGTTGCGGTTCCAGTGTGGCACTGAGGGCCACAAGACATGGCACACGGTTACATTCGAACGAACACCCTTGGTTTCAGTTACTCTAATTCTGAACACGGCAAAACACGGTAGCAACATGACACATACTACAGCGGCACGGCGTCTAGTCACAGAGTCGGGGGCGGGGGGTGTGCGGGCGCAGTGGAGGGGTCCCCAGAGCCGACCAGGATGGGGAGGAAGAGAGACCGCAAGGCGATGCGTGTGGGACGAGCCCGGAGCAGGGGTGAGGGGGACCCGACATGGCGTGTGCTATGAGGAAGCTTCCCGGGAGGCTGCGCGTGGCCCTGCCCACCCGCCCACACCCCCCCGCCGG
>NW_017729001.1:33605716-33605963 GCF_001723915.1 Gavialis gangeticus | reverse complement strand
CTATTTACAGGCAGGAGGGAAAGGTTGCAAAGAGCAAGGCCGGAGCCAGTGAAACGTGGCCCTTTTTGCCACGGGTCTTTGAGGCCCCACAAGGCACCGGGACATGGCGTGGCAGGCGGGCGGATCGCGGGGGGTTGCGGTTCCAGTGTGGCACTGAGGGCCACAAGACATGGCACACGGTTACATTCGAACGAACACCCTTGGTTTCAGTTACTCTAATTCTGAACACGGCAAAACACGGTAGCAA
>NW_017729001.1:33595760-33600716 GCF_001723915.1 Gavialis gangeticus | reverse complement strand
CCACAGCATGCCGCAGAGACCCATAAGGACGCCGGCAGCTGGGCAGGTGAGAGCGTCCCCCGAGGGCTGGGGCACACAGGCACCGAGGCGGCTGTTGCCGGCACCAGGAGCCCGAGCTGAACTGAACTGTCCGCGCAACCCGGGTCTTGCTGCAGCGCTGCGCTCCCAGCACCACGGTGCTCGGGACTGCCGTGGAGGAAGGGGCAGTGATGCCGCGGCGCTGCATGGAGGGGCGCAGCCGCCCACGGGAGCTCTGCGCCCAGGAGCAGCTCCCTGGTGCTCGCTGCCACGGGATGGAGAAGGCGCAGGCAGCTCGGCGCTCACCTTCGTGGAAGGCCGTGTGCAGGAAGGAGTCGTCGAACAGCAGGCACCGGCCCTCGGCCCAGCACTGGGGCTCACCACCCACCACCAGCTCGCAGCCGCTGGGCGTCTTCAGACCTGCGGGTAAGTAGGAAAGCACGGGCATCAAGGCAGGGAGCGGGGGGGACCCTTCCAGCCCCCGTGGGCCCGGGGCCCCAGCCTCTGCACCACTCCCAGGGCAGTTCGGAGGAAGCTGTGCACCACATTGCCTCGGCCCTGCTCGCTGCCCTGCCCTACGGGCTGCCCGGCTGCTGCGTGCAAAGCCCAGGGCACGTGTCCGGAGCCAGTCCCCAGTGCTTTCCTCCCCGCGGTGGGCTGTAAAGCTGGGAGAGGCAGCAGTGACCTGCACCTTCACCCTCCTGCTGTCCCCGAGACCCGAGCTTGGTACCTGGCACAGCAACAGCTGCCAAATCAGCTCTGCCTCCCATGTGCATGGGGCTGTCCTCCACGGTCAAACCCCAGTGAGGCAGAGGCTGCATCACATGGGATGTGCCAGAGCCATGGAGATGCTGCCATTGCCCCCAAACCCACCTCGCCATCGCCCCCAGGCCCAGCTGCTGCCACAGGGCTGACGTGCCCACCTCCAAGGGCTGCAAGATGTGCACCCGGCTCCCACCAGCGATGTGCCAGGCTTGTCCCCAGCACTGAGGCTGTGTGTGGCCAGTCCAGTGGGACAGGACCCGCTCTGACGGCAGGTTCCTGGCAGCAGGGAGGACCCAGGCCTTTAAGTGAGGGGCCAAGAGGGAGTTAAAGGCACAGGGAAGCAGAGAGTTTCCCCTCTCATGGACAAGATGGGGAAGGGGGTAGCGAGCCATGCTTGCTCTCTCCCCAGGGCCCCATGGCACTTGCAACCAGCTCCGGACCCAGTGTCCAGGCTGCTGGGGTGCCAGCATCTCCCCGAGGCACGAGAGGCAAATCACAGCTTGAGTCTGAACGCACATGCGCCGTGTTTGCCAGCAGGGCCCCCCAGCGCTGGCGCTGCACATTCAGGAGCCCGGCCATCTGTGCACGCGGGCATCCCCGCCAG
This sequence comes from Gavialis gangeticus, assembly GCF_001723915.1. Lineage (NCBI taxonomy): Eukaryota > Metazoa > Chordata > Crocodylia > Gavialidae > Gavialis > Gavialis gangeticus. The sequence continues at coordinate 33,599,329 of NW_017729001.1, read as the reverse complement.
GATGGGGGCACAGAGGCAGGGTCTCGCTGCCTGGCAGCTGGGCTGGCAGCAGGGTGGGGGTGCCCAGATGCTAGGGAAGGGGACTCCCACCCCCTTTCCCATTCCCCAAGGCCAGGCTCAGCTCTGAGACCCAGGTTATGTCTCTCCACGAGCCCCTGCCATCCATCCCAACCTCTCCGGGCCAGCTGTGCCCCCTCAGCCAGGGAGTCCTAACTTTGGCACAGGGGTCTGGAGACCGCGACTGCTGCAGCTGCACTCCCATCTACCAGACCCTGCCCTGCCTCCCTTGCTGGGACTGCTGGCCGCTCCCTGGACAGTCTCCAAATCCTCCCAAAACCCCTGACCCCACCAGACAGCCGGGCCATGCCGGCGGCTACGTACCGAGGTGGCACCGGATGCGGATGTTGGTGGGCCCGTAGTGCTCGGCGATGACGGTGCCAGGGCTGAGCACGGAGATGCACGCGTTGCCAAAGACGTTGTTGCCAATGCAGGTGCGGAGGCTCCCGAGCAAACGGTACGTCCGTGGGCATTTCCTGCAGTTCCGGGGCACGCACAGGCCCTGGTTCACTAGGTAAAAGGTGAACCACTCCCCGCTGGGCGTGCTGTTCATTTTCCAGCCCTGCGGGAGGCTGCAGTTGGAGAAGGCTTTGTAGAGGGTCTCGAACTCGCACAGGATGGTCTGGAAGTTGCGCTCCAGCAGCTCCACGTCGTGCTTCTGCGCCTCCCGCGAGAAGTAGGGCATGGTGGGCAAGTCCGGCAGGAAGAAGACTTCGGGCTTCTGGATGGAGGGCCGGCTGCTCAGGTAGCGGCCCTGGTCGCGGATGCCCTTGTGAATCCTGCCCATGCCGGCCCAAGAATAGCGCTTGGCATATTCCTGCAGGTTGTGATAGAGTTTCTGGTTAAGGCCGTCGCTGGGCGTGCAGCGCACGCACTCGGGCGAGTGGCAGTACACGTACCCGTTCTGCAGCCCGTTGGCATCGGCACTCTGGATCAGCGCGTTGACCGTGCCGTAGGCGCGGGGCTGCTCCCGCCCCACGTGGTAGCAGTACCACACGAACAGCACCAGCAGGCAGGCCACCGTGGCCAGCGCCGTGGCGTCGCAGTCCCGCACTGACTGGATGGCGGCCGCGATGCAGTCCCGCAGCCCGTCCAGCGACCAGCTCCAGGCCGTCAGCCACTCCAGAGACATGGTGGGCAAGCGGCGGCAAGAGGCGTGCAGAGGGGCCAGGCGGTCAGTCCTCAGGGGCACCCACACCATGCAGGTCAGTAGGGGCGAGGCGGGGAGGGCTGGCCACGCGGAAGCATCCTCGCGCCTGGGCCCGGCGGGCTCTGCCGCGCGGCATGGGGGAGCAGCGACGGCTTCGTCTTCGCATCTACATGTCGGAGCGTGGCAGTGCCGGCGCAGGCGTCGCGGGCTCCTCTTAGCAGGGCGTCAGCTGCGGGCCCGCTGCCTGGGCCGCGCGGTCGCTCATGCTGGCACGTGGCGCTCGGAGCCGGCTCTGGAAGGACAAGGAAGTGGAGGGCGTTAGGGGCTTTCTGCTCTGAGGTCTCGGGGGAAGCGCAGCCCAGACGATCGGACTAGGCGAGACCCCAGCTCCGTCTTGCCCCGTCTCCAGTGTCGAGCAGCAGAGAGTGGAGGCTGGGTCTGAGCAGGGTCCCCCCCACCCCCGTTCCCCTCCCCCTTGCAGCCTCCACCATTTAGGGCCTAGGAAGTTCTCCGTGCCCCTGGTTCCCGGCTCCACAGTGACTTTCCTCCCAGCCTCTTTGGATCTGGCTGGACTCTCGACACTGGTGGCCGCAGGTCCCACCCTTTTAATACCACGCTGGGTGCAAAAAAAAAAGTCCTTGTGTCCGTTTCAAACTCGTGTCACGCTGTGACCCCTCGTTCTTGTCTGCTGAGCGAGTCCAGCACAAATCCCCAAACTTTCCCTTCGCTGTTGAATAGTTTATAAGCCTTCTCTGCTCTCAAGTACCTCTCTTCTGAGCAGACCAGGCCTGGCCTCTTGAGTCTCTGCTGGAGGGGAAAACTAGTGCCCTATTCCCCCGGGGCGCTGGGTGGGGCTGAGCCCTCCTTTCTCCACCCCTCTCTTCCCAGCACCGAGACAGGACTCGGGTAGGACTTGGGCAAGGCAGGGGCCGTGTCGCTCCCCGGATACGGCCGCAAGCTGAGCAGACTCTTATCAGGCTTGTCTGGAAGCAGGTGCCTGGCTCTGCTCTGGCCCAGATGCTCTGCAGCTCCTCTACCACCAGGGACCAGGCAGCAACCAGGCGATGGGACTCGGGCAGTGGCTAAAAACAGGACCTGGGCGGTGGCAAAGAGGACGGTGCCAGGATGGGGACAGAGGGGCACGTGGAAGTGGCAGCCAACCGAGGCTGGGGCAAGTCGTGGAGAAGCAGGGATGGGAGCGGCTGGCCTGAGGAGGAACCAGAGCCCGTCCTGGCCCCGTCTCCGTTGGAGCGGCTCCCGCACTCTGCCCCGGGTCGCCTGCTCGGGGCTAGGAATGGAGCCCGCCGGGCTCCAGGAGTGGGACTTGACGCCTCTGGCTGTTTCTGAGACCCGCGATGTCCTGCCCCTGTTCTCTGCACGCCTGCTTCTGGCATCGCTTTCATGCCTGGGTCTGGCTCGCACTTGGTGCTCACCCCCCAAACACCCCGGCCTGGGATTTCTGCTCCCCCAGGCTGGGACGCGCCTCCGCCTGCGTCCAGGTCTCCCGCCAGGCCCCAGGCGCTCGTCCCCTCTGCGCTGCCTCCCCCTTTGTCCCTGCCCTCCCAACAGCCTGAGACACTTGGCCCTAGGGCCGTGCACGGAGGCTGGAAAGCTCCCAGGTGCCTCTTTGGAAAGCCAGAGCCCTTCACACTATCAGCCTGAGCGGGGGGGTGGGTTGTGCATCTGGACTCCAACAAAGCAACGCTGCCTGGCGTGCCAATACCTACATCGTTCCAGTCCCGACGGCCGCTCTGCTCCGCTCCCCTCCAAGCACCTGCAAGAAAAACAGGAAGGGGAATTGAAGGCGTGTTCGCTCTCCTCCGAGCTTCCCCGACTTCCTTCTCTCCCGGGGCCCTGCCTGGCTCCGGTTTCTCTTCCTGGAGCCGGGGGAGGAGGCGGCGAGAAGGGCAGTCGGGAAACGAGGGCTTCCCAGCCCAGGGGAGCGCTCCGGACGTGAACGGCGGCACGGAGCAGAGCCCGGCTGCCCCGGGCCATCTAGCCCCCCGCGCACGGGCGGCGCGCGCGGTGGCCGTGCATCCCCTCCCGAGGGGTGTCACGCAGCATCGTCCGTACCAGCTTCGGGGGGAAAGGGCCGGAGCGCCAGGGCCCGCAGGCGCCCGGGACAACTGAGGCTGGTTCCCCGAAGCAGGGCGGGCGCCCGAGCCCTTGTGTGCTCCTCCCCGGGGCTCTGCAGCCTGCGGTGGGGGTGAAGGGCGGTGACTTAAAAGCAGCGAGGGTTTCCTAACTAGGACTGCTGCTCCCCTGGCGCAGGGCCCTGGCAGGCCGGGAAGGCCCCTCCCGCGCCGGGCGGGAACGGGGGCGCTTCCACCGCTGCCCTCCTCGGGCGCGGCCGCGGCTCGCG
>NW_017729001.1:33594999-33595289 GCF_001723915.1 Gavialis gangeticus | reverse complement strand
TGCGGCCCCCGGCCAGGCGGGGGCGCTGCGCGGGCGCCCGGCAGGTAAAGCCGTGTTTACCCGCCCGGCGGCGGAGGGCGCCGCTGGGACGCGGGCTCGGGGCCGCCCCGTACCAGTCCCCTGCAGACGTGACTGGCGACTTCCGGCTTCTCGCGAGTCAAAGGCTGCGCTGCCGCGGGCAGGGCCCGGGGCTGCCCGCCTTGCAGACTGTCCGAGCGCGCGGGGCTGCCCGGGACGAGGCGCTGAGCAGCCTCCGGTCCCTCGGCCGAGCAGCGCCAGGAAGGGCCGCG
>NW_017729001.1:33594227-33594721 GCF_001723915.1 Gavialis gangeticus | reverse complement strand
TAGCCTCGCGCGGCGGTGCTGCGGCGGCGGCGGCGGGGTTGACGCGGAGGCCGGGGAGCGCCCGGGTGGCTGCGCAGCGGAGAGGACTAGGCCCTTGGTGGCGCCCCGCTCCGGCGCTGGGCGGGCTGCAGCTCTGAGGGGCTTTGCCGTGACCACTCTTTCCCAGGGGTGGTTCCAGCATTGGGAGCCCTCGGTGCGCGCTGTACGGCGTCCGTGGCCAGGCGGCATTACCTGCCCGCTCCTTCCCGGGCTGCCCTTTGCCTTCCCCAGCCTTCTCCTCCCTTTTTGTTTTCGCTTCACCCCTCCATGTTGGCAGCATCTGTGCCACCCAGGAGCCCCCCCCCATTCCCTTGATCCTCCTCCTCCCCGGCTCCATTTTCAAATCGGTTTCCCGGACCCGATGGGCACTGTGTCCAGACGAGGGGCGCCCGTGCGTGGGCACAGCTGCCGAAGTAACCAGGTGGCCACAGCCAGGGGATGCCCGTGGCTCGTTA
>NW_017729001.1:33562654-33589227 GCF_001723915.1 Gavialis gangeticus | reverse complement strand
GCATTGGGAGCCCTCGGTGCGCGCTGTACGGCGTCCGTGGCCAGGCGGCATTACCTGCCCGCTCCTTCCCGGGCTGCCCTTTGCCTTCCCCAGCCTTCTCCTCCCTTTTTGTTTTCGCTTCACCCCTCCATGTTTGCAGCATCTGTGCCACCCAGGAGCCCCCCCCCATTCCCTTGATCCTCCTCCTGCCCCGGCTCCATTTTCAAATCGGTTTCCCGGACCCGAGCGGCGCTGTGTCCAGACGAGGGGCGCCCGTGCGTGGGCACAGCTGCCGGAGTAACCAGGTGGCCACAGCCAGGGGATGCCCGTGGCTCGTTATTAACCTGTGATTGATTACCACGCACGGATCTCTCCTCCGATTTGCTCCTGTTCATCCTGTTTCTCTCCATCCGGCTCCCAGGGCCATGCAGGTCTTTTGGCATCATTTTCCAGCCCTCCTGTGCACTGGCCAAGCCTTCCCACTGTGTGTCACAGCCTGTTTCATTAGCACGCTCCTGCTTTCTTTTGGAGGGGGGGACAAGGTCATTGATGACGAGATGAAATAAAAGCAGTCCCAAATTCGAAGGCTGGTCCACGTTCAAGCCCCCGCGCTCCTCAATCCAGCCGGCTCTGCTAAGTGGTCCCTTTAGTTTGCTGAAGCTTGCCCTTTTGAAATGGCAAACCTTGGTTCCAGACCTATTTTTTTCCTACTTAATTGAAACTGAATCAATTCGAGATTGCTTGATCCAGGGTTACGTTTGGGGACCAGCACAGCTGTAACAGCCTTATTACTTCCTGCAGCCGCATCTAAAAGAAGCCGTCACGTCTTGTTGGTTCAGTCGCTGTTTGCTTGAAGAAACCTGCTGGAAGACCTCGGGAAAGCTGGTTATCAGCAGCGTTCGGTCGCTCGCCCGTCTTGGTCTGGGACGGCAGGTCTCCCGTGACGGCCCGGTTCCCGGTACCACTGGTCTCTATGGCATTAAAGGCACTGCAGTCTGCATCCCAGTCCTGGCCTGGAGGTGGAGAGCAGATGCCCAGTGCTGCCCTTGTAGGATCTCTTTCACCAGCCTTCCCCGTGGGGCAGGACTGACCAGTGCAGGGTCAGGCTGTACAATGCTGCCCTGCCCCTTTTTTCTTTATTTCTCTGCTGCCGGAGCGGTGCATCCCTTCAAGTGTTCCCTCTGCAATGCTCCTGTTAGTACCTGGCTTGCAGTGGGAATTCAAGTCCCTTCCTCTTGTTACCCAGGCTCTCCTGCGCTCCCCAGCCGGATTAGATGCAGGCCATTCAACTGCATCTCGCTCCTGACTCCTGTTCTCATTAGGACGCTGTTTCTCCCTGCTGTACCCTAATGCTTTTCATCTGTTGCTGTATCCGCCTTCCACCTGATTGCTGCATGACAACCAGGCACGGGGATGGATGTCTGTCCCTTCCTTGCATGCTTCCAAGCTCCCCTGTACAGTTGTGCTAGTACCAGGGACTTGGGGAAGAGTCCTTCCTGCAAGTGCTTCCTCTCATCTTCCCCTTCCTGGCATTGGTGTCAGGGTCTCATCATCCCTCTTGCCCTATTGTGAAACCAGAGTTTGCAATACGGGGGTAGAATACAACACACCCCTTTTTCCAGGGCTCTCCAATGGCGATCACAGTAATGATGGCAAAAGTCCGCCTGAGCATAATCCCCTGGGGTGACTAAAGCACAACTTGCATCTTGGGGGCTACAGTTAGATGCTTCCAAGAGGCTGCCGCCACCACCTCCTGCCTTGCAGGGCTGTAGCTAGAGATGAAAGCCACCCCTTTCCCAATGCAAAACCCCTCACCTGCCTCTGGGTCCCAGCCTGCTACAGCTGTTGCTCATTAAACCTTGGGTGGGGTTTGGGGCAGGGGAAGGGGTGTGCTTCCTAGGGCCTCAGTCTGACCAGGGACATCTTGGACCTGCAGAGCAGCCACAGGTCAGAGCACATCACACCCTTCCTAGGGCTCATCCAGCCCAAGTGATTGCAGCTGAGCTCAATTAGCAGCTTCTGGGCTTCCCAGACATGGTGCATTGGGCTCCCTGCCCCTGCGGGGTGGAGCTGCGAAGAAGGGTGGAGTACAAGGGAGGTGATGTGGCCAGGCTTCCCCTTTCTGTGCATGGGGAGGGGGTGAGCAGGTCAGGCACAGGCCGGTTGTTGAAGCAGCAGGAAGAGGGCAGGAGCTGGGGGTATGAGTGGTGGGTCTGGATGTAGTGAGGCTGCTTACCTGTATCTGGGGCACGGGGCTCACTTTGGAGCCTGGTGCATGCTCGGGTGGGTGCAGAGGAGGGAGCAATTAGAGCAGGGGTTGTTCCCCCCACGGGGCTGTGCCCAACACATGGGAGCCAAGGGGCTGCAGCTCTTGGGGTCTCTGCCACCCCTGTGGGCACAGCATGGGGACAGCCATGCAGATGTGGGGGGAGGAAGAGGCAGAAGGATGAGGATGATTTTAGTTCTATTTTATCAATCGGCTGCGAATAAAGCGTTCATGGTATTAGTTGCGCCAGGCCGCTCCCCACCGGCGCGGTGTTTCTCGCTAGCAGAGCGCTGCAGCTCCTGCACCTTCTCCGGCCGCTGCTTGGGTCCTGCGGAGAAAGAAGCCAAAGACCTGGAGCAGTTTAAAACACAGCCAGGGTCCCCAGCCTGGAAGGTGCAGCTGGAGAGGGATAAGCTAAGGCCTGGTTATGAACGTGTGTGGAGACAGGGGCTGAGGGCACTCGGGGAGGGGACGGGCCCTCCAGAGCCAAGCTGTGCCCATGCTGGGACCCGCCGGTGCTGCCTGGCTCTGCATGGGGCCAGTTCAGTACCAGAAAAGTGAGGGCAGCATCTGCCCAAAGCCAAGTGCCCCGTGATTTGCCCACAGCTGAGACCCCCCAAGGCTGTGTCTCAATGCAGCATGACCCCCCTGGGGGGCAGGGTCCTTTCCTCCCACCCCTGCACAAGCCTTTGGTGTTCCCGGGTGCAGTGCAAGCACGGGGGTGGGAGAGGCTGGAGGCAGCTTTGCAAGGGTCAGAGCAAGCTCCCTGATCTGGGGAGCAAAGTGGGGGCACGGAGGAACGAGCCCTGTCTGCCCTTCGCTGAAGCTCTGCGTCACAATCGCCGCGGGGTGCCTGGGCCCTGCCGCAGCCAGGGGCAGGGTCCTCCTGGGACCCCGGCCCCGGCTTTGGGGAGCCAGCTCCAGAGCTTTCCCGTTGCAAGCGGCTTATCCCATTGCTATGGCAGCCAGGAGACTGCGATGGGCAGATGGGTGCTGGTGACCACCGCTGACCCAGCCAGGCTTGGAGGACGGGGGAGGCACCCAGTGGTTAGAGCTCACGGACTCTAGGCACCGCGACCACACGGCCAGCCACGGATCCCAGCCTGTCTGGGGCTGAGCGAGGGTTGGAAGGTGCTGCCTTCCCCGCATCCTCTGCCCTGCGACGCCTGGGCCAGCTGGAAGAGACCCGGGGCCATGCCCGGCTGCAGCGCACCCCTCGCTGCATTCAGTGCTTGCACACGTGGGGCGGCATGCCACCTCCTGCCACGTGGGCAGCTGCTAGTGCCCCAGAGGCGCGCTAGCATTTAGCATGCGGCCTGGCGTGGCTCCCACACGGTCCTTCCCGCGGCCTGACTCATCCTCCAGCCAGGCCGCAGGGTGGGGGGCGGCCCGTGGGCTTCGCCCCTCGGAGCTCGCCACTGCTTGCCCCAGGTGTGCAGCGCCACATCCAGCCTGCCTGTGCCGGGTCCCTGCGGTGCACGCTGCCCCGCAGCACACGGCAAGCAGGGCTGGGTGGCGGTGCTGCCACGTAGGAGACGAGCCGGCTTGCATAGCAGCCCCAAGCCTCCACGCCTGGCCAGCCCCGAGGTGCAGGGGCTCCTGGCCAAAGCTGGGGTGCCGGCCTGAGGGCGGAGGCGGGCCTGCAGGCCGCAAGGCGAGGGACAGCGAGACCGTCGAAGCTGCATGAAATGCAGGCGCTCGCAGCAGAGGCCGAGTCCCTGCGGGCGTGCTGACCCCCTCCTGGCCCCCCAGCCCTGACCCATGTCAATAGATTTCCATGCGTCACAGCCCTGGCTCGCAGCAGGGAGCTGGAGCTGGAGCCGGAGCCAGGCGGAGACGTGAGCCGCCTGCCAAGCCGTCGCGTGGGCGTGCCGGGGAGCACTGCGGCGCTGGCACGCTGTTCTCACTGCTCCAGGCGCCGTGCACGGCGGCTCCCACCTGCTCGGTCCTGGGCAGGAGCAGCACCATGCCCCTAATCTGACCTGGGACAGGGTTCAGGGGCTAGGGCAGTTGCTGGAGCTCGGGGGTGCTGCAGACGGGGGCCTGGGAGCAAGCCCCTAGACAGCCCCTCACGCCCCTGGGAGCTGCCAGCCACTGCAGAGACCAGGGCCCGTTGGCAGCTTGTATCTGGGCTGCTGAGGACATCTGGTGTCTGCGGGGAGAACGGCGCTGCCCGCGTCTAGGACCAACAACCGGGGTCCCCCCAGCGATGGGGGTCCTGAGGCACGCATGCATTTCTAGCAGGGCCGACGTGTCCTGGGTCTGAGGCCCCCGATTCCCCCCTGGCTCCGGCCTGCCTCAGTCCCACCCAGCCAGGGACGTGTCCCCTTGCTGCTGTGCTCCTCACCAGCCCTCGCTGCTCTCCTCCGCCCCAGCATGCAGCTCCCCCCCACTCTTCCTTGCTGTGCTGGCTGGGAGGAGATCACAGGCTGCAACCCCCCTCCTAGATACCTGCCAGCCCCCCCGCTCCTGCACCTGAATTTCTATCTTGCTCTCCGGTTTGGATTTCAGGTGCTGCCCTTTGCAAGAATAGGGGTCCCCGGTCACCAAAGGTCTGTCCCCTGCAAGTCCTGGCGGGCTGGTACCTACCCTGGCCCAGAGCAAGCCCCGCACCCCCTTGGCATTGCATCACTTCGTCCCTGGATGCATGGCTTGCCAGCCGCGTAGAGCAGACCTCATGGGGCTTTCTTACCAGATGGGGATCACCCTATATCAGCGACCCGGTGCCATTGCTCCGACCGAGTCTCTGTCACCTGCATACGTTATTGGGGACGCTTCTGTGTTTTCTCGTGCATCCATAATAAAAATGTCAAGTAGCAGAGAGGATGGGACCAAGCCCTGCACAGCCCCACTATGTCATGGATGCCAGTCATATGTCATGACTTGTCGGCCAGTTTGCAAACTATTCCCCATGTGTTGGAACAGCTCTAGCTAATGGGCAGATGATGGGCAGCCAGGAGTCCCGGGCATTACAGGCAGCTAGGTGTATTACATGAGTAGCGACCACACTTCTAACCTCACCAATACAATACCAGATTAGCTAGACAAGATCTGTTCTCCATAAACCCATGACCGCTGCCATTAATGATATTAATTATATTCTATATTAATCAAGACATCCTGTTATTTTGCTCAACACATTGCCTTGTGGTCCTGCAACACTCCAGTGGGGCAGGAAGGGGAAGGGCCGATTATTTTTTACCAAACCTCCCAAACCTGGAAGCAAGGAGACCTCAAATAAAGCACAAAGCAGCTCATCGCCAGCCGGCAGCAGGAGCTACAGGACGGGCTGGCGATGAGACCATCAGACCTCCTTCATAGACTTCCTTCCCCCTCTACACATCATTAATGTGGCAGAGCCGCACAACTGCGTTATCGCTGGCGCTTGCCAGGTCCTCCTGGGCGCGCGGGTGCTACACACCTGAGGAGGTGTCAGCAGCCGGGGGGGCATTGCCACGCTCACATATTGCACAGTCCTCATGTGATCCCAGCTGAGAACCAGGAGGCAGGATGCTCGAGTTCGGGTCCCACCGGGGTGGTCTCGAACGGGCTGCTCAGCTCCTCCGGGCTGTCTGTAAAGCAGGGGATGGTTATGTCTGATGCTGGGATCTGCCTCACAGGGGCTTTGAGATCTGCTGAGCTGACCATGATGCATCTTGCTGAGATCCCAAACGCGCTTGCCAAAACAGTGCCTGGACAAACACTAGATACTTTTAAATGTCAGGTGGAGCAGGGCTCAAAGGAAGAATAAAACACATTGCATTACTTAGCTGTGCGCTTAGCTGCAGACACAGGGAAGAGTGGCTGAGGAGTCGTGCCTGCTCCTGGGTTACCTGCCCTCTCCCCGCTGCAGTTGTGTAGCACAGCGAGGGGGCATGTGTCCCCAGCAGCTCTGTGATGTGAAAAAAGGAGCTCAAAGGCCTTCACTCAGGGTGTTTCTGTGCAAGAGCAAAGAAAGTGAGTACCATTTTAGCGCCCTGTAAATGCAATGCAAAGCAAATGAATGCCCTTTCGGGGCTGGGAGGATCTGGAGAGCTCAGCAGGCCAGACCTTATCCCTTGTCTTTGGAGGATCCCAAATGACTGTGAGCCCCCTCCAGCCACAAAGCTCACGCGTTCCCATCCAGCCGGTGATAAGTTGCCTGGAGGAAGAAAACCCCCCCGGTTTAAATATCAGAAGCAGAGTGAATCTTCTGCACCACTTGGCGTCCAGTCCAGAAGCCGGATCGAACCAAGCTCATCAAAATTCAGAGGATGTAATTGTCTGGAATGCGCGTGCATGCGTGCAATTGTCTGAATTGTGCACGTGTGTATGTACACAGGTGTGCAGAGTTGCTGTGACCCGCTAATCCCACGGCAGCTGGCGTGCAAAGCGTGCACATCTCCTGGACCTGATTGGATCGTCAACCGTTTTAAAACACAGCACCATTGGTATTAAGCGGAGCTTCCCACGGAAGTACCGTATCATTGTTCAAAAATATTTAATCCCAACAATTTTCACATTGTTCTTATAAAAACAGACAGGGATGAAGGGAAATGAAATGCCTGGTACATTTTTTTGGCACGTTTTGTTTGTTTCTCTTGTGTCTTAAACCTTTACAAATTACAAATACACATTCATTTGTTTTTCTCTTTTTTTTTTTTCTTTTTTAAAAGGAAAAAAAAGCCTAAATGTCTCAACTGTACAACTGCAGAGATGCACTAACCTTCTCTAAACTAAAAGGGGCTGGAAAACGTGGGCATGGTTACACTTGCCAATCTACAAAGACGGAAGAAAGACGCCAGCAGCCAGGGAAACCCCCGCAGCTTCGGGGCCCGTCCAGGCCTCGCTGCAAGGGACTGTCCCGAAGGCTGACGTGGCGAAGGGGGAGATTGGGACGGCACCGTCTGGGGGGCTTTGTTTGCCGTGGAGGGACAGCAGCTCGGCTGTCGGGTCGCTGTTCAACACGAACACGTTACCTTCCAGAACCAAAGGATCCTGAATGCGGCGCGGCAGGCAAGATTAGACCAGGATGGGGAGGGCTGCATGGGGCTGCGTTCTGCTTTGCTCCCCCGTGCCATGGTCCGGGGATGCCAGCTAGCTGGCCGTCATCCCCAGACACACTTTCCGGGCCCCCTTCTGCGCCCTCCCCCAGGCTGGCTTTGCCCTGCACATGGCGTGCATCTCGAGGTGGCTTCCCCTCTGCCGTGCATGGCCAGACGGTGCTTCTTGGGCAGTTTTCCTGCCCCGTGGGGGTAAGACCGGAATGGGGCACGTTGGGGCTGCCACACGGCCCTGCCACGCTGCTGGGAGCGAACCACACGCGCGTCCCCCACCTATCTCCTCATCTGCTCTTGGAGGAAGGTCTCTTTCCGTGCTCATCTGCTATTCCCACAGCAGCTAGTCCGGAAGATGAGGGCTGCCATTTCGTTGGATCCCATATTCCAGCACTACGACCCTGAGATACTAGACCTGGGCAAAGGGCGAGCTTGGGCTTTGAGGGAGACTCGGGTTCTCCTCGCAATGGCCACAATACATGTTATCACAGAAAAATAACGGGGGGAAGCAGAGACATGCAGGCTGTTTCACTCTTGGCGTAGCAGGGACACTGTCCTGGAAGATCCTACCCATCTCCCCGGACAGTGCCGCCGAGGGCACGAGACGCAGGCTGGGGGGGATGCTGGCTGCACCAGTTAATGCTTCTCTGTAGTCCTGACAAGGTCTCTTACGTGCCTCTCCAAGACTGAAAACCAACCGGGAGCGCTGGGTAGCTTCGGTCGCTGTCTCCCCTTCCTCCCCACGCACCTGAGAGCAGGACCTCTGGACCTCGCAGGCGGCTTTCCTGAGACGGGCTCCAGCTTGTGGGGAAGCAGCCGCCACCTTCACTGACCGCTGCTCCGACGCGCAGCCCGGGACCCCGATCGAGCGCTTGGAGAACCGGGCCAGGATGGAGACGCCCGGCCAGGCTACCAGTGGCTTAGGCGAGGGAGCTGAGACAGCTCCCGGCAATTTGCCGCAGGCTCCTTTTCACAACGCAATCCCGGGGCAGAGGTGGAGGCTGCATTGCTGGCTCCCTGCACCTCCCCGACCTCATGAGACCTCTGCACCGTTGTCGGAGCGGAGCGGAGCCCAGGGCGGGGAGCCCCGCCTAGCAGGAACACTGTCAACACACCTATCTCCATTTAAATAGAATAAATACAGTGAAGAAAACAGTAAAACCTTCAATAAAGAGGCAAAAAGGAAAGACAACAGTAGGTCCAGGGGTCCGATGAAACTCCACGTAGTCTCTGGATTAGTTACTGAGGAAGGTCTATCAGCGTCAGTCACGTTCGCGTCTCGAGACTGTCTGTCCTTATATCGACACTTCATACTCTCTTGTTTCCTAGAAGGAAGAGAAGATGTGTTGAAAGGAGGGGCTGGGCTTGCTCTGAGGTCAACCCGCCCGAGTCCAGCCTGGGGTGAGACAAGACCCTGCTGACCTTCAGATCTTGTCAACACGAGCTACTTTGGCTAGGGACAGAAGTGATGCATAAACCGGTTTAAGCGGTCAGAAACTGGTTTAATCTGTAATGGAACAGAAGCTCGGTGCGTGTAAACCACCTGAAACTGGTGTAAGATAAACCTGGCTGAGCCTTAACCGATTTGGATCCAACTAGTTTATAAAACTTCTATCCCAGACCCCGTGCTGGTTTCATTAACATGAGGACGTCCTTTTTCACCCGGGGGGAATTAAAGCATGGAGCTCGTGGCGGAAGTGGTGAGTTCAGCCAGATTTGCCGAGGGATGGGACACGCGCTTGGAGGCAAGGGGCATCGGTCACTATTGAGCACGGGAGTGAGGGGCACAGCCTCGGCAGCTGAACTTCCCAGACCCTAAATGCTGGAGGCTGCAAGGCGGAGAGGAACGAGGGCAGACCCCTGGTCAGACCCAACCTCTCTCTCTTCCAGCCTCCACAGGAGACGGGGCAAGATGGACCCGGGATCCGACTCCGTGCATGACAGTAATAATAGCCGTATGGTCTTAAAACTGCACAGCTTCACGGTGCAATGCTTTGATTTCCACTCCAGAGCATCCCTGCTAGGCCACCCATCAATTGAACTCCAAGAGGTCGATTAAAGCAAGGTAGTCAGTGCCCGTTTTTCACGCAGGCTCCAGACAACTGGGAGAGCAGCAACAACCTCTCAAACAAGGAGTCTGCTCCGACACCGTTGCGGGTTGCACCGCGGGTCCCACTTCCGCCCTGACCACTGCTTCTACGCAGAGCAGGGGTGCATCTTATTTGGGGCAAGGCATGGATTGGCCATGCCGGCCTTCGAGCCAAGGGAAACGAGCCCTTCACAGCTGAGCTAGCGCCGGGCCCGGAGCAAGAGGCCGACTCACTCACCCCTGTCTCGTAGATAGGGTTGTCGAACTCGGTCTCGACGGTGATCTGGCTGTACGGGTGGGAGTACATGAGGGGCAGGCGCAAGCTGGAGTAGTACCGACACCTGGGGAGAGACGAGAGCGGGAAGCCTCTGCCTCGAGCCACCCCGGCGCTCAAGGGAAGGGAGTCAAAATGCAAGAAGAAGCCCCTGACTCCCCAGTCCAGCCGGTGCCCCCAGCCTACCTGGTGATATAGATGTACGCTCCTCCCAGCAGCAAGGAGATGATGAGCACTGGGATGAAGATGGCCAGTGCCATGTTTCCCCCCTCGAGCGACGTCTCTGCCGCAGCTTCTGCTACTAAAAATGCAAAATTTGCCAAGAAGTTGCTCTTTCTCCCCTCCCCGGTCCCCATGGCATTGCCCCAGAGTGATGCTGCTTCAGCCTCTAACCGCTATCCCCCCAGCCCGGCTGCTGTATCACGAGCATGCGTGCATGCAAACGGATGGAGAGACCTGCCCCCAGCCCAGGCCCTGCCTGGGGAGGCCGAGAGATGAGGGGTTGCGTTGCTTTGGGGTACTTGGCCCCGCCGGGGATTGCAGACTCAGGGCTTCCTACCGGGCCCCGCAGCAAAGGGGACCGACTGCCTGCCCTAACAGCCTCAGACTGGACCCCTAGTGCCCTGTAGCACGGAAAAGCCTCGCGCTGGAAAGTTTCCACGTCAAGAAGCCCCCGCGGGCAGAGGGCGGCATCCCCACCGACCCTCCCACGTGGGCATCTCACTCACCTTCCAGCGCGTGCTCGAATGTGTCTCGATTCACTGGAAGAGAAAGGGGGAGCAGTTGATACGTGCTGGATGGTCGAGGCAGCATGGGAAACCCCCCATCCTCTGGATGCCAGCGCCCCAGGCCAGGGAACCCCCTTCCCTCCCCATGCAGTGGTCCCAGGGACGTGTCCTGACCCTGCTGCCTCTCCTCCAGCAGCAGCTGGTCTCGTAAGGCGCTTGTGCACGATGCGTGTGGTTTAAATATACACTGCAAAACAGCACCAGTTCCCCGCATCGTCCGTGCAGCCCCCGCTCAGACCCGACCCCTCCAGCACCAGGGCTGTTGGAGACGTGTCAAATGCCAAAGAAAAGGGGAGCTCAGGATTTGGGGTGGAATCGCAGGAAGCTGAAGCTGCTCTTGCTTGCTAGGCCCTGGCTGCACGAGCCCCTTCGCAGCTTGCAGCACAGCTCTCAAAGGTGTTAAGACGCCTCCTTCCCCTCGCCTGGGGGGAGAGAGCCCATCAGAGGGAAAACCCACGCGGTATCGCGGCTCCGCTGTGCAGGCTTGGCCTCCGGACTGAAAGCTGGCGCGCGGGGAGGGAGGCTTCTGCCTGCCTTGTTTCAGAGAGATTATAGACTTGGGGCCCAGGCTGGGGTGGGAGTGGGGGCGGTTGGGGTCACGGATGCTGAACCACGGGTCTGTGGGGCCCCCTCCAGCGCCGGGTACCTTTGCAGATGGGGAGCGGCCCGCTCCAGTGGGACGGCTGGCCCAGGATGCACTTGATGGTCACTTCTCCCATGAGCTCGAAGCCTTCGTAGCACATGAAGGTCAGCGACTCTCCTGGCAAGTACAGGCGCTTGTACAGGATTTGGTAGCCGTTTTCCGGTAAGCCTGGGTTGTCGCAGGCCAGGGACTCCTCAGCTGCAACAGAAACGCATCCCCATGCGCCTTCGCCGAGTCGTACCCGCTCCGCCGCCCGCCCCGCGCTCGGGGAGGCTAGCAGCCACGCTCATTACCGGGTTTGTTCCCCCCACCCAATTTGCACCAGCTCCCGGAGCTGCAGCGCGCTGGTCTGTTCATCCACCATCCCGTGCATGCTCTGAACGCCCTGGCACGAGGCAGCCGTCCGCAGGCGCCTGCTTTATCCCCGCGAGGAAGAGCAGAGCGTCGGAGGATCAAAAACACGGAGCGGCAGGGCTGGGTCTGGTGCAACCAGTGCCCGAGGCTCTCCAGCCCGGCCCAGCCGGGGCAATGCATCCTCCGAGCAACCTGCGTTGCTGCTCTTACCCCAGTCCCAGCTGCCCCTTCCCCTGTGCAGTGTGGGGCATCCTGCCTGCACGGCGCAGGGCTGGGGGAGCGGGTTCAGAGCCACCAGACCTGGACACAGCAGCTGCGGCCTGTGCCAGGGAGGAGGGGGCAGTGAAGGCGCCGGCTATCGTCCCAGAGCAATTACCCCTTGGTGGCACCGACTGATTGCTTATTAGCAGGGAGAGTGGGGAGGATCTTCCACCCCTTAATCACAGGGCAGGGAGAGAATAGCTATGATCCGTTCTGGTGCCGGGACTGCCACCCCCCCGGGCAGCGGCCAAGTCGCAGAGGCAGCGCCCAGCCCCGGGGCTCATCATCACCCCCATGAGCTTTGCTATTGCCCCAAAAGCCCCAACTTCTCCCAGGAGCCCCGTGCTTCTGGAAGAGCCTCAGCTTCCCTTGCTATCGGGGGTGCAGAGAAACACGAGGAACCCCCTAAAGAGCCGCCAAAAAAGGCTGGATTTGTTTTGAGTAAACCTCGGGGTTTCATTGTTTTCAGCCAGGATCGTGGCACATGCAAGAGCCAGCCCTTGGCAGTGCTTTGCTTTTGAAGCACAGCTGCCTCCCTTGAAAAGGTCTCCCGATGCCTGACGAAGGGTGTTTGTGCCTGAAACCTTGCAAATAACTTGTTTTTCCAACTATTTAGCTAATCTAATAAAAGATATCACATCTGCCAATGTCCTTAGACTAACATGGCGACAACCAACATCCCTTGGGAAATGGCCTTTGGTGTCACGGCCCACAGCTGCCCCTGCCCAGTGCTTTGGGGTTTTTTGCAAAGGCAAAGGAGCCGCGTTGGACGTATTCCCCCGCCTTGCACTGACGGGGCCACCTCTCCAGTGGGCCGCCGCGTTGCTGCTCCTTCGGCCTTTGCTCTAGAGCCGGGGCTGCAAAATACTACCTTGGGCCCCCTGCAAACTGGCAGGCAGCAGGACACGAGGGCAGGCCGGGAGGAGACCCGCCAGGGCCGACTTACACACGCAGTGGGGCAGCCGTGACGTCCAGATAGGCGTGCCTGTCTCGCGGCTGTAGCAGGTCAGCAGGGAGCTGCCTTCCAGCACGAAGCCGGGGTCGCACGTGTACTGGATGGTGGTGCCCACCAGCAGCACGGGGTCCGAGATGAGCCGGGTCGAGTGCTCCACCTCCCCGGGGTCCGTGCAGTACATGACTGGGGAGAACGGGTCCGTCACGCGGGCAGGGAGGGATGGGGTTGCCCCAGGGAGGTCGAGGAGACTGGGAGTCAGGTCCCAGTAGGTCCCATGGAGCCGGCACCCTGCACTGCACCCAGCCGGGGTCTGCGGTTTGCAGTCATCAAGAGACCCCCACCCCAGGCCACGGTGCAGGCTGGCCGCATGCCCCAAGGGAAGGCAATGGTTGGTGGGGGGTGTGACCCCTTACTCTTCTCGCAGAAGGGGGGGTCGCTGCTCCAGCTGAGATCCCACTGGCAGGTGAGCGTGTCGCTGCCCACGATGTCGTAGCCCGGGTCGCACTGGTAGGTGATCTTGGCCCCTCGCACCAGCTCCGTGTGCGACGTGGTCTTCCAGCCGTTCTGGATCTCCGGCAGGTCGGAGCACGAGTCGTTCCTCGACACCTCTACGGCCGGGGGGGGCGGGGGGAGAAAGGCGGCACCAGGGGCTGAGCAAGCTGCACCCGGTCCCCACACCCTCCTCGGCTTCTCCTGGCCCGCGGGGACGGAGCCGAGAGGTGGGAACAAGCGTGCGGGGGGCAGCTGGAGCCCGGCGGACCTGTGCCCTTGGCTGTCCCTGTCCCTTTCCCCAGGCGTCTGGCACTCACATGCAGCGAGGGCCCATGCAGCCCTGGCAGGTGGGGAGCAAGCAGCGTCCAGCCCCGGGGATGGGGCGGGCTTCGCTGCAACCTGCGATGTGCCGCCCGTGCCCACCTACCTACGTAGTTCATGACAAAGCCCTGGCCCTTGCCGAAGACGAGGCCGGCGGGGTCGGAGTGGAACTGGATGGTCAGGTCGGGGGTGGAGGAGTACAGCTTCTGGGGGCCACCGCTGCCCACGTACTGCCCCAGGACGCGCGCCGTCAGCTCGTCCCCGTCGTAGATGGTCAGGATGTCGCTGTTGCTCAGGTTCAGGCTGCAGAGGGAGAGCCCGCTCAGACCCCGGCTGAGCTGGGCACTCACCTGGGTGCAAGCACGCAGCCCCGCGCCCCCCAGCCCGCGGGCACGCCCCAGCCCCAGCTGCACTGCTTCCAGCCCAGCATGCACGCTGTAGAGGGAAGGGTGCAACCCCGCTCCCCTGACCGCTGCCTCTTCACCCAGGCCGCAGCCTGAGCGCGGCACCCAGGTGCACCGAGGGGCTGCGTCTGCATCGGCCTGCAGATCGGGACCCGGAGCGAAGCACAGAACGGGCAGCGCCTCGGGGGTCTCGAGCGGCACCACGAACACGGTGCCGCCCGTCTGCCCGCCGCTACCAGCTGGATTTCCCGTGGCTTCCTCGCATCGGGCTCGTGATGCGCTCGGCTCAGGGCAGTGGATCGAGGGGTAAGGAAGCTGCCCCCCCACTTCAGCAGCTCGCACCCCAGAGACCGAGGGCCTTGCTGGAGGCCGCGTGAGACCACCCTGTGCACTGACAGTCCAAGGGAAATGGGTGTAAAGGGGCAGCCCTGCTGCGGGTGGAGGGACAGCAGGCAGGCGGCGATGCCCAGCTATTGCTGCGTTGTCCAAGAGGGACGCGAGAGCCTCCGACCACAGACTGCTGGGCTACCCCTGTCCTCCCTCACTTCCTCCCTGTCCTAGCTGAGTGCCTCCCCCATTTATCTCATCCAAAGACGGTTTCTCTTCCCCAGGGCAGGCAACGGCTTGCAGCGTCTCCTCTTCCTCCAGGCCAGGGCCAGAGCTACCCTCGTGGGATGCGCGCTTTGCCCTGGAGGCTCTCCCGGGCTGAGATGCGGCCTGGCTTGTCGCACAAGTGATGGCACAAGCTCCAGGTTGAAAGCAGGGTAGCGGCTGGAGCCTAGCTGGCGCCGGGGGCCTCCGCTTCAAGCCCAGTGGGAGCACCCACAGGGATTAGGGGCCTGGGAAGCAGGGCGTAGGAGGGCAGAGCTGGGATGCTGTGAGCAATGCCCCCCAGCCGAAAGACTGTCCGTGCAGCCTCTGCGGTGCTTTCCTCTGGGTCACAGGAGCCCCGTATAGACACGCGCGTGCACAGATGCTAAATGCAGGCGCGAGGAACAAGCAGCTGTCGTCAGGGCTGTTGCCTTGCAAATGGGTCTTGGCTGAGCAGCTCTCACAAACCAAACAGGCCCAAGCAATGAGTCCACGCCAAAAGCCCCCTTTCCACTCCCCAGCCTGTGCAGTCCAAAGGGGCGACGTGCTCCGATTCGTCTGTGCTGACTCCCTGCCCTGAGCTCTCTGCTTTCCCGCCGCGTCCGCACCCAGGAGCAACCCCTGCAAACCAGCGCAAGGAAATGCAAACGCTGCCCCAGGTGAGAGCCACGGGCTGAGCGTTCCCCGCGCCACCGGCTGCGTGGCCCTCTTCCACAGCTCCCACCCGGCAAAGCGCAGCTCCTCCACCCTGGAAAGCAGGACCGGGGGTGGCACAGGGTGTGCGGGCTGTGCCCTGGGTCTGAGAGTGACCTGGGATCCACCTAGGCACCGAGCATCGAGAGACCAGGTGGTCCCCGGCTGCTCCGGCGCTGCGTCTGCCCAGACCCCTTGCAACAGCAGCTCTGCCCCTCGCGCGGGGTCCGGCCCACCGCCACGGCCTGACCCCAGGGCTAGGGCACAGCAAAGGGCAGTGACCCGGGCAGCACTCACAGCTGGATGTCCAGGAAGAGCCGCTTCTCCTCCCCGACACGGACCCTCCAGACACAGTCCTCCCCCTCCGCGTAGGGCTCCGGCCAGTTGGGGGACAGGATGACGCCGGCTACAGCCGTGAGCTCCCCGCCGCACGTGGCTGCAATGGCAAGGGGCACAGAGACACGGGCTTAGCCTGCAGTCCCCGCCTGCCGCCGGGCAGGAAGACCCTGCTCCCCCAGCCCAGCGCAGCCTGACTCAGAAGCCGTATCCCGAAGTCCCACGCCCCTATTCCCCAAGCTGGGACCAGGGGTGGCGGGGGCCCAGGACTGACCTCGGCACACCGGCTCGGTGTCGTTCCAGTAAGGGTCGCGCACGTTGACGCACTCGATGATGGCCGGCCCCTGCTCCAGCGAGTGGCCGGGATCGCACGTGAACTCCACGGTGGTGCCCAGGTTGTAGGTGGGGTCGGAGGTGGTGAAGTTCCCGTTCTGGATGTAGGGCTCGTAGCAATGGCCCCGCTCAAACGCTGCAGGGAGAGGCCGCGTTAGTGCCGGAGGACCCCCGCCTCCTGCCAGCTCCTGTGCTACCCCGGGGCGATGGATCCGGGGCCGCCAGCCCAGCTGGTGGCAAGTCTGGTGCTCTACCCAAAATTTAAAACCACCTGCCTGGTCGCGCAGCGGCATTTCTAGCGAGGAAGTCACTTGACTTCATAGTTCGCTTTCACGGACCTGATTCCTCCTAAACTCTTCACTGCAGAGGCGTTAATGACCCTCTCTCCTTTGCAATGCTCTGCGTGCCCCAGCAGCCCTGCGGGCCTCTGTGCTGCCGTGCGGCTGTCTGGGGGCTGCTCCTGGTCACAGCCCTGCAGACTTTTTAACCCAGTCCCACGAGGTTTTATTTGTTTTTGCTTCCATCTCAAATGGAAGAACCCACCCTAGGCCCCTGACACAGTAGTGCAGCTCCTAGTTTCTTTTCAACCGGAGAAAAACGTGTGCTGTGCTTTAGGGGACAATGCACCCCAACAGCTGCACCCCTCTTTTCAAATTTGGGATCCACCCGTGGCTTTAGTGCCTTTAGCTGGCAGCATGAGTAGGCTGTTATCTCTGTGGACATGGAGGGAGACCTGCTGTCAGCAGACTCGGATGGGCTGGCACTCCCCAGCTGATGACACCAAGGCACTGCATTACCAAGAGCGTGTGGCTGCTGCGAGGCAGCACAACTCCTGCCGAGTCTGTGCAGCACGATCCCAGGACCGCTGCGGTCCTGATCCCAGGGACTTACGGGCAGAGCAGGCACTCCAAATGCAGTGCGATGCCATGACATTTTCAACGTGCGGGACCTCTGCTAGCTCTGGGCACTGATGATTAGGTCTTAGGCAGGTGGGGTTTAAATAGCACCCAGGTAAGGGAGAGGGGTGCAATGGTTATTGCTTGCTATGAAATGGCAGCAGCCTTTGCAGGGTGAAAACCCCCTGGGAAATGCAGGAGGGCAAGGGGGTGGTTAAGACGAGCGCCCTGGCCACGTCACCCTCTGCCAGCAGCTCCCGGCCGCCAGCTCCAAAGCCACAAGCGTCACCTTCGAAGCGAATGTTGAAGGCGGTGGCGCCGGCCGGCTCGTCCCCGAGGAAGTCGATGCGGATGACGGCGCCCTCGCTGATCACGCCCTCGAAGGGGACGCTTTCGGTCTGCAGCGAGTCGTAGAGCACGGCCGACTGGTTCGTGTCCCCGCTATACACCACCATCCTGCGGCAGGAGGACGCGGCCGGTTAGGAGGTGCACGGGCTGGGCTCGGGGTTTGTCGGGGCTGATCCTGCCTCAGGCTGGATGCGACCCTTCCAGCCCCACTGTGATCCTATGCAGCTGCAACCCTGACACCCCTTGGGGCCCATTAAAGCACCGGGTTTAACGACCCCCTGCATGTGCAACACCCTCCCACCTGCCCCCCCAGGAGCTGCCCTGTCTCCTGGGAGTCCTCGCAGGGATGGGAGAGATTTCCCTGTCCCGCAAAGGCCCAGCAAAACCCCGCCGGCCTCACCTGTCCTTGTCGCTCAGCAGCAGCTTCTCGAAGTGCAGGTGCAGCTTCTGGCCGGGGGGCGCGGCGATGGTCCACATGCAGTACATGCCGGTGCTGTGGTTCCCCGTGTAGCTGGGCGACAGGACGCGGCCGATGGTGGCGTTGTGCACCGTGCCCCCGCAGGGCGCTGCGAACACGGGCAGGGGGGAGTGAGCCCAGGCCGATGAGAAGGGGCTGCCAGCTCGGGGCCGGATTCTGCTCCAGCCCCAGGGCTGCAGACAGCAGGGGCTGCATGGCCTTCCAGGAGACGGGGATCCCCAAAGCAGGGAGATCCTGCCTGGCTTGGTGGCCTGGTTTCCTGCAGGGATGGGGCGCGCAAGCTGCAGCCCCGCACGGCCCCCAGCTCAGGGGATGCTCCGCTGGTTTCTCCCCAAGATCTCGGGTCCCTTTTGCTTGCCTCTCACACAGGTCTCACGGGCTCACATTTGCTTTGGGGCTGGCACTCGCTCGCCCGGGTTCCCGTGCAAAGGCGACCCCCTCCACCCGTGCACGCAGACGCACGCACACGTGTTCTGCACAAAGTTAAGATGCCCCCGCGTCCACGTCCACATCCCCGGCACTTCCTCTGCACTTGCCTGTTTTGCTGCCTGCGGCAGACCTGGGCTGTGGGCTTTTTATCTACAGTGCGCATAACATGTACGAGCGCCCACCGAGAGCTACCAGGGCCCCGATCCTGGCGTGACGGGCACCTGTGGCCATTCTCAGGAGCCACGCCAGCAGCTCGGGAGCTGAGATTTTCCCCCTGTCTGTCTTTTAAACAGCCATTTTAGTTTTCCTACCTGCCTAGTTCTGGTCAGATTCTGCCTCCCGTGCGATTCGCGCCCTCCCCAGATGCGGCCGCAGCCCTGGAGTCGCTGCGTGCCGCGGGGGCCGGCTCGGGCCGGCACTCGCCATACCTGAGCAGATGGGCTCCGGGCTGCTCCAGTGGGGTCGGGAGGCGTTGATGCAGGTGAGCACGCGGGGACCCTGCAGCTCGTACCCCAGGTGACAGTGGAAGTGAGCGATGCCGCCCGAGTGCAAGTCCATGACCGTGACGTCCCCGAAGTCGGGTCTCCGCGGGAAGTTGCAGCTCAGCATGAACACTGCAGCCCGCGCACGGTGCACACGCACACAACACACAAACACACAGAGCGCGTGACAAGGCAGCCCGCGGCAAGGAGCAGGATGAGGCCTGGAGAGGAGGCAAAACCTCCATCCTCCTCCAACCCCCCCACCCCTGGATAGAAAGGGCCTAATGGCTTGGGTGCCTCAGGCCTGAGTCTCCCAGCCAGATTTCCACTGGCAGCAGCAGAAGTCGGAGAGGAGGTCACCCAGCGAAACCGGAGTGAAACCGGAGTGACTGCAGCAGCTGCTTCGCGGTGGGGGAAAGGGGACGGGGGGACACACGTACCCTGGTAGTGGAGCTGGAAGGTCCCGATCACATCGTCCTGGAAGGTGCGGAAGTAGACGGAGATGGTGTTGGTGGGGCTGCGGATCACCTGGCCCTCCACCAGCAGCGTCTGGTTAGCCAGGACCACCAAGGTGTCATCGTCCACGCCGCGGATGGAGAGCACCTCGCCCTCAGACAGGTTCACGCTCTTCACCTGGGGGCACACCGGCAGCACCCATGAGCTGTGCTGGGGCACGTTCTGCCCATTTCACAGCTGGGAACACTGAGGCCCTGAGAGGCGATCCAAGCCAGGAGCAGCACCAGACTCCACAGGTTGGGGCTGGGGTTGGGCCTCCCAGGCCAGGGCTCCCTGCCCCAGGCAGAGCAACAGGCCCCAAAATGAGTCACTCAGTGCAGAGGAATGGGGAGAAAACCAAGTAACTCGGCTGTTCACCATGAGCCCCCTGCCCACGGCACCCGCCTGCAGATACCCCAGGCTGCAGAGCCGTGAGCCCACCGAGCAGCCCTAACAAGTCTTCATTACAACCGTGAACAACTAACAAAGTCGCCAAGGGGCTCCCGCACCCCCGTCACTTTGCAAGCAGCTTGGCGCTTCCGCAACGAGCCGCTCATCGTCTCCTCGATGGGGGGCAGGCCGGGGCCCGGTATTTATTCATCACACCCCCAGGGATTAGCCCCTAATTGCCTGTGCATGTGCTGATGCCGTGCCCAGGAGACTGTCACCAAACTCGCTCCGCTCGTTTAACTCCACACCAGAAAGAAACCAAATTCTGCAGTTAGTAAGGACGTTGCTCTCCGGGTCCTGGAAGGAGCATGCACACGAATCCTAGCCAGGAGAGGGCAATGCTGCACCTCGCTGCTGCTACGCAGCCGGCACCGATTCGCAGCCGCTCAAGATGCAAGGGACCGGAGGCAGCCCTTGGAAAATGCCAGCGCTCGGTCTTGACTCGTTTTTGGCCTACGGGAAAATAACAGAGCAATTTTTCCATGGCTAAGAAGCCAGAACGGATGCAGCAGGGCATGAGGTTTCTAACACGATGCCTCCCCGGTTGAGGTCGCTGGGTTTGTCTCATGAATCAGTGCCGATGTTGCATGGCGCCCCGCGGCACCCTTGGAAGGATCTGAAGGCCCCACAACGAGGCCATGGCACCCCGGTTGAGTATCGCTGGCGTACACACCGAGCACTGGCTCTCGCTCTGTTTTGCCCACCAGGCAGGACCCCTCTTTCCTCTCCGGCCGACCTGGGGGGAGCTTTGCACGGAGGACCGGCTCCCACCACCTTCCAACGGGTCGTGGGCACGGGCAGCGCACCTGCGCCTTTGCAAATCTCCCGTGGTGATTCAAGCCCCGGCTTGAGGTCAATGCATTTTTCCCCGGGCGCCTGATGATGCGGGAAGACAGCAGGGCCTGATCCAGGTGATGCCGCGGCAGCCATCAGAGCCAAGTGCTTGTTTCAAACTCCACGAAGGTGGGGCAGTGCACTGGGAGCGCGACGCATGCCTGGGATAGCGGTCGGGAGCGTATGTGGAGCGCACGCGCAGGATGCAGACCTTATTATTTTGACCTTAAAAAGAAGTAGAAAATGGGACAGCTGCCCCCATACTACCCCACCGACCTCCCGACTCCGAAAGGCGAGCGCTGGGGCCAGTCCACGCTCCTCCCTGCGCCTTGCCCTTTGCTTGAGCATCCCAAATAGACGGGTCTCTTCTCCGGCCGAGGTTATTCTGGAGCTGTTGGGTCTTGATGGCTTCTCGCGCCTCTGGACAGGAGGGTACGACGAGCGGATCCAGCCCCCTGCTCCGCGCGGCTCCCCTTCCAGGGACAGCCAAGTCGGCTTGGCAGTCCCAAGAGTCACAGACAAGCAGGGCTGGCATGGCTTTTGGGAGGTCAGGGAGTCCAGCCCCCGCTGCCCATCTGGCCCAGCCCAGAGGAAAGCAAAAGGAAGGACATTTGCAGCCCATGAGCGCTGAAGTCAGCCGTGCACTTTCCTCTGGGCTGCGCAGGGAGGGAGCTGATCCCAGCCCTCCACATCGGGCTTGCGAGGCACTGCCTGGCTCCCAAAGCGCACCAGCAAATTAGACAGAAGGGATATTTTTGCCTTCCCCTGCAGCCAGGACCACTGGAGCATATAGCATTGCCCTTTGCACAGCAGGACGTTGGCTTTCCCCGGGCAGGGCCGGGTGCGATGCTTGGTGCTGCATCGGGGTGCCGTTGTTTTGCTACGCGGTGTCTGGGCTGCTTGCACAGGGCTCATCCTGCCCCAGACAGGGGCCTCCCTGCCAGCTCCACGGCCCAGTGCCTCAGTGACCCTTTATGATTCAAGTAAAAATAAGGGCAGGGATTTTCAGCTGGCAGCCCTGCTCTGCGCCTGCTCTCCTCGTTCCCGGGGGCCCAGTTGTGAAGGAGGGATTCGGCCGCAGCCCTGTGCCTTTGGTCCGGAGGAAACCTCCCCGAGAGAAGGAGCTGGAGCAGGCCGTTTATCCACGAGACAGCTCCCGTTCATCCCTGGGAGGCAGGAGGATGGCCCGGTACCATCGTATCTCCCTCCTGCTGCCGCTGGCGCATGCTATGGGCTTGTGCCAGGGGGGATGAGCCACCGAGAAGGGGACCATATGGGCAGCTTCCTGCGGAGGAAAAGTTCTCGCTTTCCTCCCGGGCTGAGCTCACGTCAGCTCCGCACGTGTCTGGTGGAGGCAGGAGGGATCCTCCCAGCCCACCTGCCAGGCTGGCTTCGCCGCGGGGGTGAAAACCCTTGCACGGGGACCGAGCATCACCATCAAGCGGCGGGTCCTTCGCTGACACGGCACCAGGGCTCACTCGAAGGTGAAAGGTGCATTTCTGCAGCTCCTCGCAGGGTGCGACACCCCGGCTAGGACCGGGGGCACCCCCGAGTTCGGCATCGGGTGTCTCTTCCCCTCCGTGCTTCTCTCTGTCCGCCCATCCCTGCTTCCCTTCAGGAAGGACAAGAGCCTTCTTCGCTCTTTGGGGCTTTCCCCCGTTCCTCTGCAAAGTTATCGGGTTATTCGCTTTCAGGCCAGTTCAGCTCTGGCTTCGCTGCCGCCTCCTTGTCTCTTGCTGCATTTCCATGCCCAGGCGTGAGCAGGGAGACGTCTCCCCGCCCGGCTTCAGAAGGACCAAATCCGCCTCGCGTCAAGGAGCCAATGCCCCACGTCACCGAGAGTTACCGTGAGAAGTCGCCTGGCCTTATTTCAACACCTGCCGCCCGTAACGAGCTGCGTAGCCAGCGAAGCCGAGCGCGTTTGCACATGGAAAATAATTAAAATGGGGGGGAAGAGTTTCTAAATTGCTGCCTGCCAAAACAAGAGGGAGCAGCAGGAAAGCCATTAATCATTTCATCGGGCCTGTGCCGTGCCGCCTGACTCATCCCCGAGACGCCCCCGGTGCCGCGAGGCCCCCGGCGCCTCCGCCAATCGTTCCTGCCCCCTGGTTGTCTCCCCGCGTGGGCCGAGACGTGGCTAAAGCCCCCGTCCCCAGTGGGCCAGATGGACTAGCGATGGGCCCTGCCGTAAGCGTGGCTCTGTTGCACACCCTTACCTGGAGCTCGACGCCATAGCCCGTGTAGACGGTCACGTTGTAGGTGCCCTCCAGGTAGCTGTGCTGCGGCAGCAGGGGGTAGTCGCCGGAGTCGATGTACCCCTCCGGGGCGTAAAAGCTCACGCTGCCGAGAACTGTAGGCAAATGCATGCATGTCACCAAGCCGAGCTGCAGGGAAAAGGCAGCTCGACGCATGTTATTCCTGCAGTGTTTGCTTCCCCCCAAGCCCAGCAGGTTTCTGCCAGTGCCACAGACATTGAGACAGTGGGCAAGCCCGGAGCTGCCTGCCCCAGGCCTTGCTCCACGCAGGTCACCCTCTGCCAGCACTGCTGGAAGGAGCAAGGTCCCCTCCAAATACCCTGGACATGCTCCCTGCATCCTCCTGATGCCTCCACACCTGCCTGCCCCCTTCCTCAACACATCTCTTCCCGCTCACAGGACAACGCGGGGGCCAAAACCACCGTTACGGGCCAGGGCAAAGCTTCCCCGTATAGGACTCATCAAAAGCCACCGAGCACCTCAGCGTAGCCGGGTCGCTGAACCAAGGGGGGATGCCACCCAGCACAAATGCACGTGGGAAAACATGCGTAAAAGCCGAGGCCCATTCATTCCCTGGGGACGGACAGCAAATGCAGGGGCTAGGACATACAACTGGGTGTGGAGGAGGGACCAGACCATGACCCTGAAAAACAGGCCAAGCGCTGGCCAAAAAACAAGTTCCTGCCATTCGGTTCGTCCCGTGTTCGGGGAAACAGGACTCTGGGTTTCTTGTGTAAGAGCCCGACGTCTCTCTCTAAATCCCTCCCCGGGGACCTACCTGGCGTGGGCTCGGTGGTGATGACCGTGGTGGTGATGATGGTGGACGTGGTGGTCTCCTGGCTTTCCTCGGCGGCCGACCCATTGGCCTCGCTCTCCACGCTGTTGGTCTGGGTGGCGGCAGCGTCGATGGGGGCGCCGTGACTGCCCGCCGCAGCCGGCGCTCCTGCCTCGGGGCTCAGAGGACCGGTCTGAGGCACCGAGGGCTGTGGGGTGAAAGGAGAAATCTGCAGCGGGGACGGACTGGTGGTGCCACCGCCTGCCTGTCGTCCATCCCACGGGGGCGGCTCAGGTGCATCCTGCTTGGACTCAGAGGCCGCGGTAACCACCTCCCCCGGGGCACGTGGCTCTTCGGTGGAGGTGAAGGTCCCCCGGCCTGGGAGGGTGGGTGGAGAAGCAGCTTTCTGAATGCCCGGCGGGGTCGTTTTGGGCCTTGGGTGCTTCCTCACTGTGTTTCCTTGCTCTGCTGACGGCGGCTTCTTCTTGGGAGGGAAGGGCTGCGTTGTGCCAGCACCAGGGACAAGCGTGGGCTCGGGCACGCCATCCTGCTGCGCCGACGGCGTTGCCTCCTCGAGCGCTAGATCCAAGTCCCCTCCTGACGGGACGCGGTTCTGCACCGTGGCCAGTCCGGGCTCCCCGCCCGTGCCGTTGGCGAGCTCCTCGGAGGGGAATGGGTACGAGTTGGAGGGGAACAGCCTGGCATCTGCAAGAGACGGGGGGAAAGAAAGGCATTGAGAAGCGTGTGCGCCAACCACATTAAATCAGGGCCCAGGCAGCAGCCACTGGCTGGACGCCCCACGTGCACTTGGCCCTGTGTTTGCTTGCAAGGGATTAGGTGCACAGTCCAGGCCCCTGGCACGTGGAAGGAGCATGCCCAGGGGAGCACCGCGGCCTCCGTGACAGCAAAGCGTGGCTTTGCTTCACGCGCCCGAGGATCGGCTGCACGGGGGCAAGGAAAAATGCAAGCGGGGAAGATGAATCAGAGCAACCACCGCCCAGCCCTAGCAGTGGAGATTCGCTGTGTGAAATGCAGATGGATTCAGGACCGGCGTATCCGACTGTGCCGCAACTCTCGGGGTACAACAGCCGGTCCCACCGCAACAGCCATAAAAGGGGAAATCAAGCAAAATGCCCTGGAAACCGGGGATTCATAACCTTTCCTTCCACATACGCCGTTGCTGGGAAAGCTCCCTCTGACTCTGGCCTGCTCGGCTCTCAAGCACCAATGTGCAACTAAGCATTTCTGAAAGCCAGCCGGACGAGGACATGGTGTTTTGGGCTCCGATGCCAAGCTCTCCCTGCCCTGACCCCAGCCCAGAAAGCCCAGGAGCTCTGGGGGAGTGGGAATTGAAGCCGAGGTGGGGACCAAGGGGGGTGACTGCAGGGCTCAGGAGGGGGCTTGGCACCTGCATGCCCAAGGGGATCCCGGTGGGAGGCACCTCGCGGTTGCTGGGGACACACGTGCCACACTGAACTCAACTTTCCTGGAACATTTGTGCCAGTAAAGTCAGCGCTGAGATGTGCGTGAGCAGCCAGTCCCAAAGGGGACGGGAAGCACTGCCACAGCACCCGTGCTGGGCACTTTCCGTCCGTGTTCCCGGGACACAGACCCCCCCAGGCCACCCAGCAGGGCTCCGAGATGGGAGCACAAGCACCAGAGCAAGGTGGGAAGTGCGACCGCCCGGCCAGGGCCATCCCATCGGTTGACAAGGTTTCATGCAAGAGCCTCCATGCCAAGCGGGCAAAACCCCACCTCCCCCTGCACATTTCACATGAAAGGAGCTTGAAACAAAATGCACGGTGGTTATTTTTAAATCTGACTTGATTGTCTGCATTTAAACTCCCGGTAATTAATGTCAGGCCAGAGTGAAAAGGAACAAAGGGGCTTTCTGATGTGAAATGTGAGATGAAGGGACAGCGCGGGGTTGCTATCACAGGTGAGCGCCCTCCCCGGAGTTCAACCATTGTTTACACCGCTCCCTGATTTGAATGCCTTTGAACTCTTTGCTTCTGAAGTTGGAGCGCTCGTTCTGCAATTACGAAGGCTTTGAACGAAGCATTAGAAGGTACATCCTTCGAACACAATGCGATGAGCCCCATTAGCCACATCATTCCCCCGTTGAAGCGCAGCGAATGAGGACATGGCAATTTAGAGAAAATGGTTAAAGCGGATTTACAAGAGAAGTACCAGAAGCGCACCGCGTACAAGCGTCTCCACCTGTTCTGGCTGTAACGCGCCGATGGCAACACGAGCACGGTGTTCTTGGGCAGCCTACGCAAGCCTGAATATCAGGCGTCCAGTGACGCCATGGGGGGAAGTGAAAATCAACTGTATTTACAACGCTCTTTCCTGCCTACACATCCCATCAGAGAAAAGTGTGCTAATTTGTCATTACGCTCTGGAAGGCGGCGTTAAGTTCAGGCGAGAGGCGGTATCTGCAGAGATCCTGGCACCACTGAGGGGAGACAGCTTGTCATCTGTTAGCAAGAAAAAGCCCAGAAATGACTGCAAATAAACGAAGACAGCCTCCTTCTCCCTTCAGCTGCGCCCCTTTCCCTTCTGGAGAGACCAGTTCCCCCTCTTTTCCCAGAGGGGTCCAGAGATGAGCCCGCCCAAAAAGAGGCATTTCTCTGTGCGGAGAATCAGTTCTGCCCTTCCAGTGCTAAATCCAGATTTTTATTTTTTTTACGTACAGCAGTACCCCCCAGACCGAGTGGGGGACAGTGGGAGACGGCACTGAACAACCGATAACACTTGGGATCCGCCGCTGCGCCCATGTCCAACCGCACGCGGCAACTTTGAGCCCTAGGCAGGGAAAATGGGCTGTGAGGGGGATGGAGGGCACTGCTCAAGCCCATTCCTTACAGCTCAATCCAGCACCCTACTTTTGCATCTGGGAATTGTGTGTGTGACTGTAGCCGGGCGCCGTGCCATACCATACTGCATTAACCAGGCGGGAGAGGAAAGGCCTGGCTAGTGGTATGAGAGACGACAAAAAAAGATCCAAGACTTGGAGAGCGTCACCTGAATCTCTCCTTATTTGCCAGCCATGTGATCCGCAAAGTCCCATCTCGCTCCAAATGGACAGCAGGAGGGATGAAAGCTGTGGGGTTAATCTGCCCTTCCTAAAGTCCTGCTATACGGCCTCAGGGCCAAGAACTGCACAACCTGGCAAACATGACTTGTGAGAGGGAACTGGGCTCGATGTATGCACCAGCAGAATAGGAGCATGTGTTGTTCCCACCTTGTCATGGCACTCACCGTGAGGAGGGCACCGGCCCCCCCAGGCAGATGCTCTTCATGCAGAGCACCT
>NW_017729001.1:33545348-33557654 GCF_001723915.1 Gavialis gangeticus | reverse complement strand
CAAGAACTGCACAACCTGGCAAACATGACTTGTGAGAGGGAACTGGGCTCGATGTATGCACCAGCAGAATAGGAGCATGTGTTGTTCCCACCTTGTCATGGCACTCACCGTGAGGAGGGCACCGGCCCCCCCAGGCAGATGCTCTTCGTGCAGAGCACCTGGGTTATTTGCCGGCTCCAGGATGCCGGTCCTCGCTAGGGCTCTTCTGTGCCTGGTCGGATTTCGCTAGCACAACACCCCTCACCCCTGCCCATGCCAAGGGGCTCGCCCGAGTCGCGGGGCTGCAGCAGCGTCTACCTGCCCGCACGTCCACGCCTCTCGCTCCCGCCCTCCTCCGCTTCCCCAGCGGGAGAGGGACTGATTGCGCGGTGGTGGCGTGGGAGAGCTACAAAGCTGGGCTTATTTGTCTACTTGGAAATCAGCTGCCGTGTGGGAGATCGTCACTCAGACGGAGCCCAAAATAAATAACGAGCAGGTAGCGCAGGAAGGAAGGGGCCGGCACCGCCTCTTGGCCACATCATTCCTCGTGAATGGAGCCAGGCCAACTCCCCCGTCTCAGGGGTCTGAAATCCCTTGGCCAGGACAAAGGCGGTGCTGGGCTCCCCTCCCATGTCAGCCTCTCCCTGAACACGTGCGGGAGCAGCATGGGCCATGGGATCGCCATCTCAGCTGCCCTGGCTCGGTTTGATGGTGATCATCTCTCTCTTGGTGCCCCCAGCCCCACCATGCGCGTGTGAGCTGCGCTCTCCGTACGTGACCTTGTGCTTAGCTGCAGCAAAGACCGTCTCGCCCCGTGCCATCCCAGGTGCTCTGCAGACGTGACCCACCCTCCTCGCGTCGCCGATCGGTGTCACCTGCAAACGTGACCAGAAACGAGTTCATATTTTGGTACAGAGGTGGAATAGCGGGGAGCCAAGACCTCCTCCCGGTGGTACCCCACTCGTGCCATCTCGATTCCTCGCTTACCGCCGCTGCCTGACATCTGTCTGCGAGACGGCAATCTCCGCCCGTGGTGTCAATACAGTTCCCTCCATCCACCCAGTTTGTGCTGTCATCAACAGCTACATCCGATTTGTTTGACAAGATCTATTTTTCATCAGCCCACGTGGAATGACACTAATTATGCTGCCAGCCTCGGATTCTTCCCTCTCCTTTAGTGCCGCGCTCTTCCATTTATCGAATCCATTCATTCTTCGCTGGAGGTTGCCCAGCAAGTCAGAGGCACAGGAAGAGAACAGGATCTCCCAAGGACTGGGTCCAGAGCCCCAGCGCCGTCTCTGGCACTTATAATAATAAAAAATGAGGCTGGAAGGGAGCTCAGGAGCTCACATCTAGTCCAACCCCCTGCTCCAAGCAGGACCAGCCCCAGCTACATCATCCCATTCAAGGCTTTGTCCACCCTGGTCTGCAAAACCTTCAAGGATGGAGACTGCACCCCCCCTCTATTCCAGTGCTTCACCACCCTCCTAGTTTTTCCTAATATTCAGCCTTGCTGCAGCTGGAGCCCATTGCTTCTTGTTCTGTCACCTGCCACCACTGAGGACAGTCCAGCTCCAGCTCTGCAGCCAGAGACCCTGCACCACAGACTGAGGGACATCCCAAGCCCCTAAATCCTCTAGGAGAGGGGGGAAGAGACTCTGGTCTTACTCTACTGCATAGTGGTAGTGCAATAGTTTAGGGAACACTTCTGGGCCAAAAGCATTTTTTGGTCAGGGGTTCCAGGTAGCTCTGAGGACAGAGGTTGTCCAGCCCTAGCTAGCCCCTTCTACTGGCACTGGTGCAGGGGTCAGGCCCAGCAACCCGCCTGCTCGCAGGGCCCCTCGCACCCACTCCCCCACTGCCGCCAGCTGTGCACGCTCCCCGAGCACATCTGCATGCAGGCAGAGGACCGCGGCGAGGCCGCGCCAGCTCCCGGAGCCCCCTGCACACAGCCGCCTGAAGCTGCAGGTGCTTGAGCTCTCCCCCGGGGAAGAGAGGGAAAATTGAGCTGCTTTGCTGCATTCTCTCATCCACCCTAAGCAGTAAATCATCATCTCATTGCAGCTAATTGCATAAACATCAGCCGGCCTTGGACGGCTAATCAGAGACCAGACCAGTGTTGATAAGATTGGCAGATCAGCTTGCAGGCTGTGTGAGGAAGGGCTCTGCTCTGCGGTAGCAGCCAGGACTAGAAACAACCTCCCTGTCTGCCCCTGCGGCCTCGCCTGGCCCTCCAGAGCCATCCAGGGGAGCCTGCAGATACCTCCAATTTCTCCGCGTGCACCGAGCAACCCAAATCTGGACACCAGGAGCTCGGGATTAACTTAACCCCCTCTTGACTGTGCTGCTGCAGGCACCGCTTGTCATTGCCTCTGTCTGCCACCTCTCATCGCGCACATCAGCCCTGACCCGACTGGCATGACTGCGGCTAGGTGTGCGCTGGAGCAGGCTATACGCAATGAGGGGCAGAAGGTGTCTGTTTGCAGCAGGTGCACACGCTGCCTAATTGCTGCGACCTCTGGGCAGCGCTGCGGTGCCACGCTGGAAGCGGGCTTAGCGAACGCAGGGGGATGGCACAGAGCTGCCTGGTCGGGTACCACGGGTCCGGTCACCCATATCGGGAGAGGCTCATCTGTACTGAGGAAACACCGTCCTTCTTGCCGTGCCCTGGTCTGTCCATAAGCAAAGTCCAGGCTGGGGGTGGCATGGCTGGCAGGGAGGAAGGAGTCTCTCCCCTTGCAGCGGACAGGATGTCAAGCACAGCGCGGCCTCCTCCTCACAGCACACCCAAGGGCCCAGCTCAGGAGGAAGATGCCTAATGCCCATACATACCATAGTCCAGGGGTGCTGGGGAAGTTCAGATGCCAAGACCCAGGGCCGTGCATGCATCCCCGCCGCATGCAGTGAGCCGCAACGTGACGGCCTAGCAGGGCAGGCGGCGTGATGCCATGCAAGAGCCAGACCTGGGATTGCCGCATGCAGCCGCAGGCAACAGAGCCGGTCCCTGCGCTAGGGCGAGGTTACAGGTTCGCACACTACTGCACCCACGGCTTTCAGCACCGCGGTCCGTAATTAGTGGCGGTTCGTTCACCGGTTCCCTCAGCACATCAGGGGACATTAGCACAAAAGACCTCCTCTTCCTGACTGCCTCCCAGTAGAGGTGCCATCACCGCTGATGCATCCAGGCTTGCTTCTGGCTGGAAATGCATGCTCCCCAGCTCAGCAATCGGGTACTCACCCTTGATTTAATCCCCCTTCATTGGCCAATGGCCTAGCCTCCTCTCTCTAAACCCGTGGAAGTTGGCCTTGAACTCGAAGAGGAGGAAACCACAGCCCTTCTGCCCCGTTCTCCCGTGGCCGTGCAGCCCCTCGTCCCCCGTGCAGCCCCTCGTCTTGCCTGGCTCCATGTTTCTCCTCCCTTGCTCCTTCCCAGGACGGGTCCATGACAGCTTCACTCCCCTGCAGAGAACCTGCCTCATGCCGGGGTCTCCTCCGTGACCCTGCTCGACGTGGCAGAGACCGGGAGCGTCCGGCAGAGAAAGAGAAGCTCAGCCCACCCGTGACCTCTGGTCTGCAGCTCAGGGAGCAGTGGGGACAGGTGGGGAATAGCACAGGGTGTTCAAACCAGGAGAGCACAAGGTCATTTGCGTTGTAATACAAGCCTCCGTCGCCGTTCGTCTGCACTTGACACTCTTGCAAAGTTTCTTTGCCTCCGTTTTCTTGAACAGGGACTGGGACATCCCACATACCAGAGGTAGGGACAGTCTTGGGGATAGCTCTGTCAGGCCTTGGGTCAGGGCAGATGTAGTTAGGGCTGGACATTTTTAAATCTGCAGGTCCAGATGCCCAACACCCAAGGGTGTTGCGGGAGCTGGCAGGGGTCATCATGGAGCCCTTGACCCGGCTGTATATGTATTCGTGGTCATCTGGCCAGGTGCCGGGGGATTGGAAACTGGCTAATGTGGTCCCAATTTTCAAGACAGGGAGGAAGGAGGGCCAAGTAACTATAGGCCTGTAAGCCTCACCTCGGTGCTTGGGAAGATCTTGGAGAGGATCATCAAGGAGCACATCTGTGGGGGCAGCAGGGGAGATCATGCTCGGAGGCAATCAGCTTGGGTTCATCAAAGGCAGGTCCTGCCTGACCAACCTGGTTGCCTTTTATGACCAAGTAACTAAATCCTTGGATGATGGTGTCACCGTGGACGCAGTCTTTCTAGACTTTAGGAAGGCCTTTGACACTGTCTCTCACCCCATCTCACAGTTGGATGGGTAAAAAATTGGCTGACGGGGCGCACCCAGAGAGCGGTGGTGGACGGGTCGTACTCAACCTGGCGAGACGTGGGCAGTGGGGTCCCCCAGGGCTCGGTCCTCGGGCCCGCACTGTTCAACATCTTCATCAGCGACTTGGACAAGGGGGTGGAAAGCAGCTGCCCAAGTTTGCTGCTGACACTAAGATGTGGGGCAAGGTGGGCACACTTGAAGGGGGAAAGAGGCTGCAAATAGATTTAGACAGACTACAAAAGTGGGCAGATGGTAATAGGATGGGGTTCAACGTAGACAAATGCACGGTGCTGCACCTGTGGAGAAGGAGTCCGCAGCACACAGACAGGCTGGGGAGCTCCCTCTTGAAGCACAGAGGCAGAAAGGGATCTGGGAGTCATTATTGACTACCTTGGGCAAATTAAAAAAGAGGTTAGATGATCACCTATCTGGGGTCTTGTGAACCCAGCATTCATTCCTGCCCATGGCCGGGGCTCGGGCGACATGATCTGTTCGGGTCCCTCCTGACCCTAGCGACTATGAAGCAGTGACAGACGGCTGATCTCTCCGTGGTTCTCTCCTTAACTAAGCATGAAATGAAACCCTCGGCATCGCGCTTCCATAACGAGGTTGTTAAAACGCCGTCGTTTCTAAAGGGTCGACGAGCGCTGGGGGAGTCAACGTTGGCTACGCTGGGGCCGGGAGACGAGGGTGCAGGTCAGGCCCCAGCTTCTGGCCTTAACGAGGGAATTAGCCAAAGCGCAGCGTGGCCTCTCCCTGGAGTAAATTCAGGGGGGCAGCGAGTGGGTGCCCCGATGCAGCAGGCTTGCAAGGTGTGCCAGGACGGCCACGGGCACGTGAGGGCCATTTGCACACCCTTGCCTGCCTCGGGGACAGCGTGTCAGGGCAGGGCCAGGCTCGTCTCAGCACGGGGGACTTGTTGGCGGGCACAGGGCAAGGAAGAGAAGCCAGAAACCCCTGCATTGTACCCCCTGCCCTGCCACCAGCTTGTGTGGCCTATGTCATCTCTGCCTCAGTTTCCCCATCTTTGAAGAAGGTCGGGCATGAGTCCCTCCGGAGGGGGCAGTGAGGGCTAGCCAGCAGCAGGCCTCTGGGGCCACAGCTGAGATTAGGGGTCCCTCGGGCTGGGTGCTGCACCCCCCACCCTGCCCCAGGGAGCTGATGCTCTAACAGGAAGAAGGGCCACGGTGCGGAGGAGAAGTGTTGCCCACCCAAGCAGCCTGGAGGAGCCCATCCTATCCCCGGCCTTGAAACACAGCCGCAGCCTCTATAGCCTGTCAGACCCACGTGCTGACCTATGCACCAAGCCAGGGCTTTGCAAAACCAGCACGGACGTGGTCGACCAAAGGCAGCGTGCCCATCTGAGCAGAAAATCCTGACTTGATTTCGGGACTGCCGCCGGGATCCCGTAAGCTGGAGGACGTGCATCCCCCGTGCCATCAGCATCCCCAAGCCCGGCGCTCGTCTCCAGGCAGCACAAGGTTGCAGCCGGCTGCTGCTGCACTGGAGCGTGGCCGGAGCTGGGGGTTGAAACCAGGCAGCTGTGTACCGGGGGATTGGGGGGGAGTGCAGGGATGCGCCAGCCTGGCGCGGGGCAAGGAGAAACCCCGCAGAGCTCCCTGCACGGCAGCGCCGGCGGAGCGCTAAGTAAACCCTGCATTATTTATCATCAGTTGAGGAGATTGACTCTGAATCATAATAGTAAAAATATTATGACGCCCGTCTGGACCTGGCGCCACACGGGACCATTGCTGGGGAGCGTTGTTATAGGTGGTCACCGCTGCAACAGGCACAGATGGCACCGAGCCGCTCGGCTCTGCGGAGGGACACCCTGCTCGAGCTGACATCCCCGCTGGATACAGGGCAGGGGACGCCGAACCCAGAGCCACACGGCCCCTCTCCATGAGCCTCAGTCAGCCGCTCAGAGCAATGGGCGCAAGCAAGATGTGTGCTCGACTCAATCCCTGGGCTGCCGGCTCGACTCGGAGACGTGGCGCAAATGACGGAGAAACGATCGCGTTTGACCTTGATCTGATCAGCGGCACGAGGACTGGAAGGAGTCGCCGTTATCGGGAGGCTGCAGCCCGTTCATCTCGTACCGTTATCGGCCGCACTGCTTACACATGCTCAGCGGCTCAGGGAATTAGGCGAGCGCAGGGCACCCCGACCGACGGCTTGCAGCGATTCCCCTTCTCCGCTCCCTCTCCCGTGGAGGATACAAAGGGCATTAAGCTTCTCTGTGGCAGCTGCTGTAAAGCCAGCTAGCCACTTGCAAAGCTACAGAAAGAGGTGGCTCATAGAAAGCCACTTGTCCCTTTGCCGGCAGGCTGGAAATGCCGGGGCAAGATGAGAGCATAAGTGACTTAGAAGAAAGACCATCCTGAGCGGCAGGGTTGGAGGCTGCCTGGACCCTGCTCCGGAAGTGAAAGGAAAGACGCCGGGGGAAGGGGAGGCAGTTTCCAAAGACCGTCCCCAGCCCTGCATTCAGTGCTAAGATGCACTTGGGAAGAGCTCTCTTCCTGCCAGGGTCGTTCATGTAAAATCTGCGCAAGTCAGTGTTTAATGCACCAAGGAGCAATGATGAATGCACCTGCGTGACGGATCGGCCGTGGCAGCCTGTGTCCGCGGGGCCTGGCGCGCCTGCTGAGAGAGAGAAGTCTCCCCACAGCGGGGAGGAAAGAGGGGATGCCTGGGACCAGGGTGTGCTTTAGCCACACTTCCCCCTTTCTAATGAAGCTTGCTGGAAAGGCCATCCATCATGCACCTGCCTCCAAGTGTCTCTACCGCTGCAGGAAGATGTCCTCGCCCCTGGCCCAGCCACACCATCAGTGCCAGCTTCATCGTGAGGTTAGAAAAGGCCCAGAGAAGGGCAACCACAATGCTCAGGGGCCAGCAGCAGTTACCAGGCCTGGAGGGACCAAAAAGGCCAGGACTCTTCAGTTTGGGAGGCGAAGGTGGAGGGGGGATAGGATAGGGGTGTATAAAACCATGAAGGACAGGGACCTGTTGCTCAACCAGCCCCGGAGCACTACAACAAGGGGCACCTGCTGAAGTGAGTAGGTGACAGCTCTACACCTCACAAGAGAAAGGACTTTTTTGACATGGTGGGCATGTCTACACATGCATTTACACTGGCTTATATTTACTGCGCAGTAAGCAGGAATAGGCCGGCGTCTACACATGCAGGTGTTAAAGTGCATTAATGCTGTGTGTGGAATGACTTGGGACTAAAGTTAGTCCCGAGTCAGTCCACACACACAGGGCTCCTGCGCAATAAGGCGTCTACACATGCGTTACTGCACAGTAACTAACCTCCAGCTTGGAGCCAGTCACAAGAGTGGGCACGAGAAAATGGGTGGGTGTAAATGCCCCGGCCTCTCCTAATTCATGTTGGCCTGCTCAACACTCGCTGCCCGAAAGCAGAGCAACACGGCGCAGAGAGGGATGGCCATGCGGGGAGGGAAGAACCGCAAACAGGTCCCCTTGGCGCATCGTTAGCATCCCGCGCGGCCCAGACGGGACAGGAGGGATCCAGGTGTTGGGAGCAGAGAGCTGCCAAGGGCCTGTCTGCAGGGGCACACACTGGGAGATGTGTCATGCCAGGCTCCTGGACAATTCAGGGGGAGCCACGTGGGCTGGGGAGCCTGGTGCGTCCCATAGGAGCTGGTCCGGTCAGCGGCATCCAGCAAGGCGAGTGTTGGCTCTGGGGCATCGCAGACACACAAGCTCGCTGCTCCTTTGAGCACAGCTGGCTCTTTTGAAGCCCGGTTGCAGAGGGATTCGCCTGGGGACCGACCACCTTGCTCCCCTCCCCGCGCCTCGTGAAGGGCACGTTTGATAAACCGCCTCCTCCGCAGCGCAGCCTTGCTTTAAACAGCTTCATGGCTCCCTGAGGAGGCTATATTTTCCAGCCATTAACATGCATAATATGCTGTGCTCAGCCTGACAATTGGCACCGGGGGAGTATGGGGGAGGGCTTCCTGTCCCGGGTCTGCCAGTCCTGCCAGGCTCAGTCAGGGCTGTTTGCGGGATGCCACACGAGGTCCTCGGGAGCACGAAAGCCAGCCTGGAGGTGAGGGGCTTTGCAGAGAAAGTGGCTCTGTGCTGAGACTGGTCCCTGGGGCTGGGGCACGGACAGGTCCCTGCTGCGCCCCTTGCACACCCCTGCCGCCTGACCCAACCCGCATGCGGTGACAAGCACTGTCGAGCTCCGTGCCAGCTGGATCAGCTGCTGGGTGGATCGGACCCCAGCCGAGCCCCCTGCATCCATCCTTCTTCTTGTACCTGCCCTCTGCATTTCTGGCATCTCAATAAGCCATTTCTTCCAGAGTGAGGATGAGGAGTGGCTTCCCCAGGGCCCAGCAAAGGTGACGGCACTGCCGCGGACGGACTCATTCCAGCGGACAAAGGCTGCCACACTCCGCGGGGTGTGCACACGTGTGCACACGCATGTGCACACGCCCCACTGCAGGAGGGGTTCTGGGCACTGCAGGGGTGGAGCTCGTGCACGCTCCTTTTGGCAGGAGCCCCCTGGCCCGGAGCGTGCCCGGGCAGGGGGTGGAGAAGCAAGATCTCCTGGTCCTGGTTAATGAAAGGGGACGCAGAGAGGCGTTGCTGAGCACCGCTGGTCTCGAGGGAAGCCTCTGACCTGGCCTCAGGACTCCTGGGTCCTGTTCCTGGCTCTCCTGCTCACCTGCTGGCTGACTGCGGGTCACCTCCCCGTGCCTCAGTTTCCCTCTCAGTCAAAGGGGGGTAATGAGACTTAACCCCTCTGGAAAGTCCTTGGAGAGGGGCATCTAAATCTGGCTTCAATGCACAGTTCGCAGAACTAGATCCCAGCGTTTAGACCCTGCAACTTGCACTCGGTGCCAGAGCTGCTATCTGTCACCCCTCGTGGTGAGCGCCGCACCCCTAAGGAGCTCCTGTGATCCCGGTAGTGCTGCAGCCTTTCATCTGAGCTCTCCATGCTTAACAGACACGGGTACCCAAGTGCTTCACATCCTTCCTAGCCGATTGATCCCGTCTTCCTATCATCTCCGGAGCTGGCGCATCCCTTCTTTTAGGGAGAAGTGCTTCTTTCTACAGCACGAAGGAAGGGAGCCTTAGCAATTAGCAGAGCCTTTGAATTAGGAGCGTGGTGAAGGGGCTGGTTTTATCTCAGCGCTTCTTTGAGGACCAGCAGGAGCTGGAAGAAGAAGCATCTCCGGCTCTGGAAGGAAACCCCTGGGGTTACCAGCCCGGCACGACCTCCCCTGCGCCGGCTGCTGCTCTGAATGCCCCCCAGGACAGAAAGCACCGCAGGTGGGATAGCTGGGGTCTGCCGGGGTGCAGGATGGCCAGGGACTGACCTGGACACCAGTGGCATGAGCCCAAGGAGAGGCCTGATTGGGACCGAGCCAATGAGGGGAGAGAAGCAGGGATAGAGGAGGAGGAGGGCGGCCAGGCCAGCCCCTGGGCACACTGGGAAGGGGTGGAGGAGCACAGGCTGCAGCTGGGCACTGGGATGCAGCTGCCCTGCGAGCCCAGGCACTGGGGGGAGACGGGGGCAGGAGCTGGCCAGGGAGAGGGTGCCTTGCCTGTGGCTTTTCCAGGGAGGAAAGAGCCAGGTCTGCGGGGCAGAGCTAGCAGGGTGCAAGGGCAGGGGAGCCTGCCAGAGCAGGCAGGGGTCAGTCGGGGAGAGGGGCTACAGCCGGGCTGCACCGGGGACCCATGGCTAGTCCCTGGCCCAGCTTGGAGCAAGGGGCTGGGTGGCAGAAAGGAGGTCCAGCCTGCCCCAGAACCGGCCCCCACTTTGCTATGTCCATCCCCGCCCCGCTGCGGCCAGGGACCAAAGTGGTTAAGTCATCAGACACTTGTTTAAATCTGCGACAGAGCACAAGTTCAGTACACCCAAACCAGTTTCAAAGTGGCTGAAACTGGTTTAAGATAAACCTAGCTGAATGTAGTGTCAGACTTAACTGATGTGGGTCAAACTCGAGAGCAAGATGCTGTCCGGTCAGCCCGTGCTCTCACCAGCCCCCACCTTGCGCAGGGACGCTCGGGCTGGGCGCTCTGCGCCTCCGCCTGCCCCCAAACCCCACCGCTGCAACCTCACCCCTATGCGCGGGGGTCGTCCCAATGGCCCTGCCGTGGCACCCGCTGCCACCCACACACCACGGTTAGGAGCCAAATGCTGCCCTTCGTGCCCACAGCATCCGCTGCTTGGCGAGGCCGGATGCCCCCCAGCACTAATGATGGAGGCTGGTGAGTCTGTTAGTCTCCAGAGCCGGCAGAAAAACGCATCATTTGGGGACGGCTTTACTTGCCTGTTTTGGGGGGTCCCTGGTCTGAGCGGGGCAGGTTAGTGATGCTCCCAGCACTCGGCCCCTCTGCCAGTAGCTGGGGCGCTGCACAAACTGGCCGTGAAGCAGCCCCAGCCCCTACACCTGGCTGTCTGCTATTTCAGGGGGGAAATCCCACACACCCACCAGATTATTTGCTGCTCCCTACCTGCATCTTCCTCCAGCTCTTCTTACAGGAATAACTCATGGGAATGGCTCAGGTTTTACCAGCCACTCGTCAAAACCTCCAAGGATCAAATCTCCATCCGTGGAAGTGTTTATGACCCTGCTACACAAAGCCTTGGCCAGGACGATATAGTTAGGGCTGGTCCCGGTTTGAGCAGGGGGTTGGACTAGATGTGACCTCCTGAGCTCCTTCCCAGCCCTAATTTTCCGATTCCATAACGGAGATGGGTGGTGGGGACCGGGCGTTAGCTCTGATTGATGCAGGGGGGAATGAGGT
Organism: Gavialis gangeticus; assembly: GCF_001723915.1. Classification (NCBI taxonomy): domain Eukaryota; kingdom Metazoa; phylum Chordata; order Crocodylia; family Gavialidae; genus Gavialis; species Gavialis gangeticus. The sequence continues at coordinate 33,546,611 of NW_017729001.1, read as the reverse complement.
GGACTCGAAACAGCTGTAAAGCATTCATTGTGCTGCTGCTCTCCTAAGAGAGCCCCATTTCCAACCCCATGGCTGGCCGGTTACTAATAATGCACGTGCCATGGTGCTCGTAGGCACAGACAACTGCCCTGTGGCAGCGGTGGGTTTTGGGGTGGTCGCCGCGGTGCAGCAGCTGCCAGCCTGGACATGTGTACAAGCGTCCTTAGAGCAGGGCGCTCAATTGTGCAATAGTGATAAAGCTCCACCAAAGCAGCCTCGTGCTGTGGGCGCCTGCCAGAGCGCGGTGCAATCAGAGACATTCATGGGATTGAATCCAGGCGCTCCCTTGGGTCATCTCTGCAGCATCCCAGGGTGCGGAGACCTTAGTGCCAATGGCTAGCTGCTGCAGCAGGTGAAAGCATGCAAGGGGTGTTCCCTGGCCCTGTTCCCCGCCTGTGTCTGTGCATGGGGCATGTCCAATGGCCTCCAAAGCAAAGCATGGGCAGGGAGGCTCAGCCTGCAGTGTGGAGCGGTGAGGGGCATGGCCAGGAGCAGACGATTCGGGAGGTTGCACTCCTGCATCTGCCAGCTCCGAGCCAGCCTTGTGCCTTATAATCGTGGTATCACAGAGTGGGGCTGGAAGGGACCTCCGGAGCTCACATCCAGCCCACCCCCTGCCTCGGACAGGATCACCCCTGTGCAAACCCTCCCAGACAAACCATACTCTAAACTCTGCAGGAGACGACTGTCAACCCAGACCCGCCACGGGCCTCGCACCCAAATCTGCCGCAGGGGAAGCAGGGGGACCCCAGCAGATCACACCCTGCTTCTGTAAAATGTTGTCAGAGGATGCTCAAGAGATCCCAGGTTACAGAGGAAGGCAACCCCCGCCTGCCCCCCCCCATCCATACCAATCTGACCAGGGGCTAAAATCCCTTCTTGACCCCAAATCTGGCACTGGTCTGACTTGGAGGAGAAAAAAGGCCCTCCAGCCAGGGACCCCCAGCTTTAGTGCCAGCAGGAGCATTGGCACAGCCCAGCCTGGGCTGCAGCAGCACCAGCGCCTCGTGGGGAGGCTTAAACCCCCCTGATGCATGGAGCAGAAAGGGAGGGGGGCAAGCAGAGCACAGGCATTGCTGCCCCTAGATCATCCCTCCCCAGCCTCTCCTTGAACCCCTCCAAGGGTGGAGAGTCCACAGTCTCCCTAGACATCTCCTCCAGTCTATTCTAACTGCGACGGTGACCACTGCCTGCTAGAAGTCACCACTCAGCGCAAGGTGGCAA
>NW_017729001.1:33541574-33545337 GCF_001723915.1 Gavialis gangeticus | reverse complement strand
GGTCCCCTCCGACCCTAGAAACTATGAAACTATGAAACTAAACTATGAAACTCTTCATGCAAGCTGCACGTGGCTCCACCAAAGCAGGTGCTCAGGACCAGCAGCCCGGCAGGATGCTTTCACGCGTGTGCTTCCTGGGTGACAGATAGGAGGCATGTCCTCTCGCGTCGCCAGGCCTGGGCTGCTTTACGGCTGCGCCGGGGGCTGTACAGGCAGCCGACACACTCCAGACCACGCAGCGTGTGTTCGTGGCGATGAGGTTGCTAGCTTTGCGGCTGGTCTTTGTGAGCTGCCCTTGTGTGCAACAATGAAATGCTTTGGGCTGAGCCAGGCTAGCTGGTGTTAGAGCAAAGCCCGATCGATAGCATGCGCCGTGCGAGCTGACCTCCGGCGATCACGCCGCGCCGCACAGCCCTGGCATGTCGTGGCTGCGCTATTCCTGCCTCCCCGCCAGCTGCTGGAAGTGCCCCTGTAACTTGCGTCTGAAGGGGACCCTGACCCGAGCCGGACCACCCTGGTGTGCAGCCCGGTTGGTTGGGATCCAGCCTGCTCACCCCGAGTCCTGCTTTCCCCCGATAGCGCTTTCTTTCCTTATCTCCTCCGAGCCTCCCGTGTGCTCGGGCAGAGGTAATCTACAGCCGGCAGCAGCATCAGAGCAGATGAATGAGCCGGCTGAAGCCCCAGAATTACCAATGACTGCCAGGACGATGCATGGGCGCGCACCGGCAAGGGCAGATCTCGCACTCGGTACCTGCAGCGCCTGCATGTGGAGGACAAACTTGCTTGGACACAGCCGTGCACGATGCAGCTGGGGCTGGAAGGGCACTGCTCCTGCCCACAAAGGGTGTTTGTAACCTGAAAGTTTGCAAAGAGCGATTTTCCCAACTATTTAGCTGGTCTAATAAAAGAGATCGCATCTACCCAAAGAACAGAGGCCGAGGCGTTCCCTGGCAGCTCTCTGCGCGAGGCACATGGGCAGACTGTGTCGAAGGCGAGGGGGCCGGGAAAGCACACCCGCGTCCCAGCAGGGTTTGCTTGTCGCTGCAAATGCCATTTCTTACTCACGGCCCGGAGCCGGGGAGCGGGACTGAACTGCATCGCTTGCTGCTGCCCGGGCACGGCCGCTCAGACGAAGGCGTCGCGACGTGTCACGGAGCCGGGGCGCCGGGATCGGGGGGGTGCCATGAATTTTTGAACTAGCACAAAGCCTCACATGGCCCCAGGGAGTTGATCTGAACTATTTTCAAACGCGGTTAAACTGGCCATGTGCAGAGGGTTTCATGCTCGTAGTACTGTGGCCTGAATATTTTATTTTAAAATTTACATCTGTGTCACTAGCATCCCTCAAACAAGGTTGCCATAGAAACCACTCATTACTGGGTGAGGATACTAGCCTCCACTTCAGACATGCCTGGACGAGAAGCCCCTCGGCTAACAAGCAGCGCGAGGTCTTCGGCCGCGGCTGGGACGCCCGCCCCGCTCTGTGCATCACCCCGGGGCTCGCCTGTCCTGCAGCAAACACCCACGGGGCGGGTCCTCCACAGCAACACCTAAACCGCGGGCACAAGCTACGTCGCTGCGGCGCGGGCACCCGCAGCTCTCCGAAACGCGGCCTGTCACCTCTGCTGTCAACAGGATCCGCGGGCGGCTGTCCCCGGTCTCAAGCCAGCGCAGGATGCAGGATGCAGGATGCAGGATGCCTTTCCACGCGATGCTCCCATTCGCACGCTGAGACGGTGACGAAGCACAGGGCAGTGATTGTGGGCAAAGGAGATGGCACCGGGCACCAGGCCGTGGCTGTGGTGGACACGCCTGGCTTGGCTCTCGTCCTCTACAAAGCACAGAGGGGAGAGATTTCCCCTCCATCTTCTGCCCTCGACAGAGCAGCGATTGGGCAGGGCTGATGCCCCGATGATGCCAGTTGTAGCGCGGCAGGAGGAGAGAGGAGGAAAAGCTGCCCCCTTTCCAAAGGTCCTCCTGACAAACCCCGAGTCCCAGCCCCAGTGCCACTTCCCTGGCAGCCTGCAGCAACAACACCCGGCGGGGAGAGAGGCGGCTGACCGGCAAGCGCGTCATTAGTGTGAAATGGCTAATTTGAAGGGCCCGGAGGAGCTGTCAGGAGAAGCATCACAGAGGAAAGCGAGGGCTGGTACTTTACTAGCAAGCGTATAATTGGGCAAAGGCTGGCTGGGTAGCCGCGGCATCATTAAAGGTGGCATTTAGCTGTGACTATGGGCCGTCTGGGAGGACGACGCTGAGATAAGTGTGCGCATTGTTAACGGGTTCAAGGCTAATGCACTAGAAACAGGCAGGCATGAAACGTGGCCCGTGCGGCCCCGGCGCAGACCCTGCAGCGTGCCGGCGAGGAGTCGGCAAAGCCATTTATGAGACAGCGGTGGGGAGGGAGCAAGGGAGGAGATGAAGGAAACCTCTGCTTCTGCGTTCAAAAAGGGAGCTGAAGGTCACCTCCTGGAGACGGGGATGCGAGATGCTAAAATGCTTTCCGATCGCAGCCGAGCAAAGGCGCTGGGAAGCTGGAGGCGCAGCTCGAGACCGACGTAAATGTGGGAGGGCACGGCAGAGATCCCCGTTGTCTCCCAGCTCTGCCCCGCGCCCAGCACGGCGAATGCAGTGAGCAGGCTTGCAGGCCATCCCTGCCAGCTGCCGCCAGGCAGCAAAGGGCAGGGACGAGCAGGCCCAACGCCACCCAGACCTGCCAGTGCCCACCTGGAGGGGCCTGCCAGGCTCCTGCCCGGTGCTGCAGTCTGGGCCAGGAAAGGGGGTTCGCCCAGGCGGATCTGCAAAGCGCAGACTGGGAATGAGGGAGAAGGGGGGTGAGGACCCCGTGCCATGACTCCTGGCTTGGTGGGATCTCGTGGGGGGGTCTCTCTGGGCAACTGTGTCCAGGGCAGTGTCCCGTAACACTCATCATAGGACTATAGAAAATGGGGGTTGGCAGGGACCTCGGGAGGTGACATCTAGTCCACCCCCTGCTCCAAGCAGGACCAGCCCCGACTGCATCATCCCAGCCACGGCGTGGTCCAGCCGGGTCTTCAACACCTCCAAGGATGAAGACTCCCCCACCTCTCTGGGGAGCCTGTCCCAGTGCTGCACCACCCTCCTACTGAGAAAGTTTTTCCTAATATCCAACCTCAACTTCCCTTGCTGCAGCTTGAGCCCATTGCTCCTTCTGCCACCTGTCCCCACTAAGAACAGCCCAGCTCCATCCTCTGTGCAGCCCCCCGGCAGGGAGCTGATGGCTGCTATTCAATCCCCCTCGGTCTTTCCTTCTGCAGACTCAATCAGCCCATTTCCCTCAGCCTCTCCTCATCAGTCCTGTCCCCCAGCCCCCAACCCATTTTCATTCCCCTCCGACCCCAAACGCTTTGCTGGGAAGATCCACCCAGCAGCAGGCTTCAGGCAACCTTACTGCCACTCCTCAGCCTCATGGCGGGGAGCGAACAGCGCAGGAGAGGGAAGCCGTGCCCTCGACGTGTTCAGCTATGAACCCTTGGGCGCTGCTTTTCATACGGCGTCTTTCCGAAAGCAGCTTTTCCTCCGGTCCGAGAAGCCACCGCCTCCCGGACATACGACGACCATCAAGTTGCAGAGTGTTGCATCGAGCAATGCGGGGCAGCACGGCACCCCGCTCCAAACCCCAGCCAGGGCTGCCGAGGAGGGTCATGGTAGGGCTGAGCTGTCTGCGGTCCACCAGCCTCTGGCACTGCATCCTCCGCAGGACCCCAGGGTCAGCTTGGGGGAG
>NW_017729001.1:33531579-33536574 GCF_001723915.1 Gavialis gangeticus | reverse complement strand
GGAGGTTCATGGTAGGGCTGAGCTGTCTGCGGTCCACCAGCCTCTGGCACTGCATCCTCCGCAGGACCCCAGGGTCAGCTTGGGGGAGCTTGCGGAGACAGGCCGATGGCATCGTAAGCACGGCTTGCTCTTCTGAACGGCCGGCGAGGGTGCCCGGAGCGTGGGACGGCGGAGACTTTCCTCGGCATAAACTAAATAAACTCTAAGTGAAGCTCACCAGAGCTGTCTGCTTGCATGGGAAGGCAGGAAAGCCATTAGGAGATATAAAGCTCTAACACCGCCTGGAGATACAGGGTTTAATTTAAACATAATGGATGAATGGATCTTTCTTTACTCAGCTATAAATCATTCATGCCTCACTTTCAGGCAGCCCTAGCCTTGGTTTTTTGGGCTACTTGGAATCTCCTTGGTCTGTTGTACCTCCCCGGAGCATGTCCGCGGCTCGGCCAGACTTGATTTCGGCTCCACGATGGAAAACAGGATACTGCAACGTTGCGCCAGGCACGGCATGCACGCCGGGTGCCGCGTTCCTCCATGCCGCCTGCCCACCCCGCTTGTCGGGGGCCGGAGGGTGCTACCGGGGGTTGGGGCGCTGCCGTGGCCTGCTGTGCAAAGGCTTTGGGGGTCCCATATTGCCCCGTCTGCAAGAGGGGCAGGGAGCAGGACTTGGCTTTTGGGGCAAACGTCCGAGGGGAAAAGCAGCAGGAGAAGTGTGGTGAAGGCGCCTTGCCCCGTGTCTGACAATGCTGGGGGCTGGCAACACACCCCACCTCCACCCAGCCCGGACCCCTTTGCTCCATGGTTGTCAGCCTTGCCTCTGTGTTTCAGAGGCTTTTCCCGTCCTGTTAATTGCTGTGCATCTTTTTTCCAGGCCAAACCTCATTTTTGCTAACTCCTGTCGCTCTAGGTAGCTCTCCCATGCTCGTGTCCCTGGCAGGAGCTGTCCCAAGAGAGCGCACGGTTTGCAGAGAGCGTTTTCCTCTGGCACCAGCGTGGCACAGAAACTTCCCCGCTCCCTCTCCGATGCTTCGACTCTGTCCTTGAAAAGACCCCTGTTGTACTTCTCTAAAATTATGTAGCTCTGGAGTCTAATGATTTCTGACAGATTGTGAACAGTCCCGCTGCTAGCAATCAGGAAGGGAGGAAAAGTGTTGGCTTACTGATGTTGGTGGTTATTACAGTTATTGGACTCCATCGATTACGGGGAATGTCTGCACTGGGGCCGCTGTGAGTAACTGGGCCGGACCCCATTTACGTGCTGCCTCACTGCACGCTTGAAAAACCGGCAGCAAACTAGGGAGAGGTAATCACAAACTTTAAATTGCATGGGGGGGGAGGATGCTCTCTGCTCTCAGAAGCCATTTTAGAGAGGAAAACACGGCCAGGCAGATGCAATCAGCTCCAATAGAGTCACCTCCGTCATTATTTCATATTTTCCTTCAAAGGAAAGTAATAAACTGTACTTCACCCGCCTAATCCTCATTATGTCGGAACAGTTTCAGATCTGGCAGCACACCCATTTCCTCGTGTCACACAGTACAGCCTGTTACCAAACTCATTAGAGGAAACACAGCATCCAATATGTCACTTCTGTTAGCCCAGCCCTGCGATCTGCAGCTGTGCCATGAGATTAGCAGATGCGACACGTTCTTGTTTCTCCCTCAAACTGTGAGAAATATTGTGAGTTCGTGAAAGCCTCGGCGTGACGTGACGTGGGGGCTCTGGGCGCCAGGAAAAGCAAGGGCAGGGGCCTTGAGGAAAAGCGCACATCTCCGGATTTGCCTCCCGGAAGCGAGAGTGTGAACCCTCACCGTCGCAGGACAGCAAGGCCCTTTTTTGGGGTTAAAACCTGTTGATTTGATGGGATTAAAGCTATTAGCAAGAAAGGCTCGGGTTCAACTGGTTCAACAAAATGGACAAAAAGGTTTTGAAAAGCGATTTTGGGGGGCCTTCGTTCAGCCTCCTTGGGTACGTACAGGCCAACGCTGTCTTTAATCACGCCCAGTTGCATGCGGTATTTCCAGCAGAGCCCCTGCCTGCCTCCGTCGCTGAACGGATGCTACTCAGTGCCGTATTGCACTGGACTGGCTCACCCGGCCACCCCCAAACATCTTCCAGCCCCCTCTAGACATGGGCTGGGAGCAGCACAGTGTCAATGTCTTCATCAGCGACCTGGAAGATGGGATGGAGGCACCCTCGGCAAGTTCGCAGAGGACCCCAAGCTGGGGGGTGTAGTAGGTACGCTGGAGGGTAGGGCTGGGATTTGGAGACCTTGACAGATCGGAGGATTGGGCCGAAAGGAAGCTCATGATGTGAACACATTGGAGAAAGTCCAGCGGAGGGCAACGAAAATCGTCAGGGGGCTGAACTCTCCTTGCCTTATCTTCCCGAACACTGCTGAGAAAAGGAGAATACCAACAGCTACGGTGCACACGTGTGCACCATACTGTGTGCACAATACTGCCCTTTCCTGCTCTCCAACAGGCAGCAGATGCCAACAGGATGGTGTCAGCTGCTCCCTGCATTTGGGGTGGTTTCACGCTCTTGCAGGTGATGACCACAGCCCACTTTAAGGCTATCCAGCTGGGAAAGCTAGGCTGCGCGCGGAGACAGTCATTACAGCAGAGACCAACTCTCCAGCTTGCTGTTTCTCTCATTCATCAACTCATTTATAACCCTGCTGTTTTTTTCTCTTTTCCTTAATTCATCGTCAAGTGCGTCAATCATCAGTGATTTGTGTATTGACGATCACCCGGCAGAACTAATTCCGCTTCTGCACCGTGTCTTGCCGGACGATGATAACCTATGTACAAGTGATCCCTTAGCCCTTAATGACAAGCCATTGCACTTTATTTTAATTAATGCAGCTAGCGAATATATTTTCATTAATCACTGGAGATGTCAAGGGACTGGAACGGGCCTCCCTGCGCTGCAAACCTGCAGCTGTCTCTCGTCTGTCTTTTGAGTACTTTGTGGCTTGCTTCATTCTCGCCCCCCGCGCCCACTGGATGGGACCAGCGAGCTCCCTACCTAGGACACTTGCTCGTCTTGGCAGAAGAAGCCCAGTGCTTCCAGGTCTTACAGAGGCAAAAGACGTGGGGAGATGAGAAATGTGGACATGTGCTTGCTACAGGTGTGAGCCATAGCTTGAGAAATGCGACCCAGAGAGCAGCGTGGAAAGGCAGAAGCTTTCTAGAGCTGGACTGTGCCATCATCGCTGGTGAAGAATGCAAAGCGCTTTCTCAATGTGGGCAGCAGTGAGCTTGTACTTTCATATACCCCGATAAATTTGGCTTCTCCAAAAGTCTCCAAGAGGCCAGTCCTCCTTAGTGGTCTGTGCTGAGTAGTGTCATGTTATCAAGGGACCACTGATCAACAAGCTTGGGACCCCAGGGACCGCACCGTCCATGCCTGCAAATTCAGGGCAGAATTTTGCTGTGGACATCTGGGAAAATGGAGCGACAGGCTTGTGACCGCCTGCTCCTCCCTTCCCAACCGGTGGCCGCCAGCTCCCGTGAATGGTCTTACAAGCTGTGTTTAAAGGGAAGGGGAAGTATAATGAACTGAGTGAGAATCAGAAATGCATTCAGAGAAAACAAAGGCTGGGAGGGAGCTCAGGAGGTCACATGTAGTCCAGCCCCTGCTCCAAGCAGGACCAGCCCCATCTACATCGTCCCAGACAAGGCTTTGTCTACCTGGGCCTTACAACCTGCAAGGATGGAGACTCCCCCAGCTCTCTGGGTCACCAGTTCCAGTGCTTTACTACGCTTCTGGTGGAAAATATTTTTTCTAATACCCAACCTCAACTTCTCTTGCTGGAGCCTGAGCCCATTGCTCCTTGTCCTGTCATCTGCTCCACTGAGAACAGCCCAGCTCCATCCTCTTTGCAGCCCCCGGCAGGGAGCTGACGGCTGCTATTCAATCCCCCTCGGTCTTCTCTTCTGCAGACTCAATCAGCCCATTTCCCTCAGCCTCTCCTCCCCAGTCCTGTCCCCCAGCCCCACAACCATTTTCACTGCCCTCCACTGGACTCTCTCCAACGTGTCCACATCCTGTCTGTAGTGGGGGCCCAAAACTGGACACCGGACTCCAGATGTGGCCTCCGTGGTGCTGAATAGAGGGGAAGAATCGCTGCCCTTGTTCTGCTGCCAACGCTCCCACCGATGCAGCCCAGGATGCCGGTCGCCTTCCTGGCCCCAAGGACACACAGCCGGCTCCTGTCCAGCTTCTTGTCCCCTGTCCCTCCAGGTCCTTTTCTGCAGAGCTGCTGCCCAGCCTGCACTGGTGCAGGGGATCGCTCCCTCCTCAGTGCAGGACTTTGCACTTGTCCTTGTTGAACCTCATGAGATTTATTTTGGCCCGATCCTCCCATTTCTTGAGGTCTCTCTGAAGCCTACCCTGACCCTCCAGCTTATCCGCTCCACACCTCCAGCGTGGTGTCATCTGCAGACTTGCTCAAGCTGCGCTGCATCCATCTTCCAGGACACTGATGAAGGTATTGAACAAAACCGGCCCCAGGACCCACCCACTTGACACCGGCTGTCAACTAGACATCAAGCCGTTGACTACTACCCTCTGAGCCCAATGCTCCAGCCAGTTTTCTATCCAAAACTGCAGACACAAAGGGCCAAATTCTGTCAAGTATTGAGCACCCTGGTCACTGTAAACAGGAGGAGTTTAGCACCTCCATCCCTTCCAGTGCCCAGTCCTAAGCAACACGGGTGCCTCAGGCTGGGAGGGTACCGGGTAGGGAAGAGATCCCTCTAGGTGCATCCGGTTCAATGCTTTCTCTGTCTAGCGTCCACTTCTGCCGCTGTCGGAGACAAGATCCTGGGCTCGATGGACCGGTGGTCTGAAACTGCTTATCTCCATATGTTCTCAGTTGTTTGAGGTAAAGAGTGAGAGGTGCTTAGCCGGGTTAGTCTGGAGGCAGGCAAAAGGCCAGGTAGAGATGCCCCATATGGACTAACTGAATAAGATACAGAAAGAGAAGAA
>NW_017729001.1:33525797-33526579 GCF_001723915.1 Gavialis gangeticus | reverse complement strand
GGCCGGGTAGAGATGCCCCATATGGACTAACTGAATAAGATACAGAAAGAGAAGAAAACGATGCCTCTACTTTGGGACCTGCTCGTGCACAGAGGAGGTGGCCTGTTTACAGGCAGGTTTAAAGGTTCGACAACCAGGAACAAAGTTTTCCACCCACCAGCGCAGCTTTTCTATTCCTCTATTGTCACGGTAATGGTATAGCATAGCAATTACCCGGGAACTGTGCGAGGTTAGAGGAGTGGTGAGAATTCATTCGGCACAGCCGGCCTCAAGTGGTAGCTGTGCCCAGCAGGCACCGGGTTTGGGACTTCTCTAGAAGAGGTCTGGAAAACAAAGGACTCCTCCCCAGACCTCTTCATTCGGATTCAAGTTATGAGGCACATTAGCAATTTCTGAAAGTTAGGACAATTAAACTGGCTCCCTGGTATCTCACTGATGAATGCAGCCCTGTATTCCCTGTGGAAGTAATAGCCTTTATGACCTATGCTTTATTATTCCATTTGGTTGATCTTAATTATATTAGAAAGGATAATGATAGGTCTTTATGGAGGTACAAGTACATATGGAACAGCAATGACAGGCTCTTTGTGGAGAATAGCAAGTGAAATGGAAGAGGCTGGAATGCAGGTGGCAGTAAGTAGCTGCTTCCTTGCACAATGCAACTTGGCTGCATGCTGCCCTTCCCCGCACAGGCGTGCGAACACCATCGCTGTTCCTTGGGGGAGGTCTCACCCGGTTCTGGGCTTTCATAGATTCATAGATTCATAGATTAAGGGTCGGAA
>NW_017729001.1:33520315-33520797 GCF_001723915.1 Gavialis gangeticus | reverse complement strand
GCTTCTTTCTATGCAGCACGCATAGGCCCAGGGGGTGCTCCCTTCTTTCATTCCTGCTCCACTAGAGTTTAACAACCCTCTCTCCTTTGTAACCGTCTGGATGTTTCTGCAGCCCCACGAGCCTTTGTGCTGTCTGTGAGCTGCTCCTGGTCACAGAGCTACTATTTCACAAATTTTTGAACTCGTGCCCATGACAGTCTATTCGTGCCACCCCGCTCCCCTAGTGTATTAGTTTGTTTTTAACTGGAGAAAAAATGGGCTGTGTGATATGTGAGGATGCAGCTCCCCATTGCCCCCCTTTTCACAATTCTAGATTCATCCATGCACGGGCAGACGCCTTCCCCACTGCCTGCTCGGATCCATGCCAGGGGACCAGCATGAGGCCCATGCATCGACAGCAGCCCAGCTGCCAGCCACGCTCACAAAAGCTCCTGCATATACTTTCCCAGAGCTCAGAAAGGGTCCCGCTGGGGGCACCTCTG
>NW_017729001.1:33506962-33515315 GCF_001723915.1 Gavialis gangeticus | reverse complement strand
AAAGCTCGTGCATGTACTTTCCCAGAGCTCAGAAAGGGTCCCGCTGGGGGCACCTCTGGTTTTAGCCCAGTGATATACAGTTGCCCCTGCCCTCAGCGTGCCTTGGCACCCTCTCTGATAGCATGCCCAGTCCCCACTCACTGGAAAGCAGCTTATTTAAAACCAAGCTTCTCCTCTCTGCTCTTGAATACCTGGTATTTTCCACAGCCTCTGCTTCCTATTAGCAGAAGACCCAGAGTTAATTGTATAAAGGATTTCTGGTAGGGCTCCAAGAAACGCACTGTTCACAAGTGCCATCGGCATGGTACTGCAGGGGCCATGCCAGCAGCAAAATGCATCTCCATCAGTGCGGCACCCAGCAGGCCAGACACAAGAGTACACCTGACACGAAGCACCCTTCTAACTAAAATGCCCCCCATCTCTAAGGAAATAGACAGAAGATCAGGGGGAAAGGGCAGAGAGTGCAACTAGATCACAAGGCCAGCTGGGCCCTTAGCTACCTTGCTCCTAAAATGCTGCAGAAATAATCTCCCTCTTTCCCTGGAGCACAGGTGCAGCTTGCCCAGTCTCTATCATACAGCTAAATACAACTGCACTGAGTCCCCCACTGGGAACATTTGCTGATTTCTAGCCTGAGGTCATCCTAGTAGAAACACTCCCTGCATCTGCGGATGCTGCTTGTGTTTGTTTTCCCCCCTGAAATTCCCCTTAACGAATCGTGGCTGCTATCCCAGCAGGCTGCAGAGCAAATCTGCCCTGTGTGTGTATTACTGCTTGGGAGAGGATGTAGTGACTCCCAAGAGGCAGGAGAGAGACGGAGGAGGCCCAGTGGCTTGTAGAACTGCTCCTGTCCTGTGCCCTCCTGTGGGCAGCGAGCAAGCCATGCACCTTCCTGCCCTCGTTACTTTGGTTTCATACCAAAGTATGAAAGTATGTGACTCTCGCCTGCCACACCTGATTCCTCTGCCTCTCACCAGGGCATTTCCTATTCTATCCCTGTCCCTGTGCAGTTGCAGAGCAGCGTGCCTCTGTGACTCATCAGCCACGGCTCTCCTGAAAACACCTCCCTTTCACCTTGTTAACATACACTGGAACACAACCAAGAAGCACAAAACAGCTGCAAAACCTTTGCAAGAGAGAAACTACATGGAGACTCGGAGCCCACGCCAGACCCGAAGCACTAGTGGCACCAAGTGGGCTTATCCAGAAGGCACTGTCTCCAGCACACCCCATAGCCCCAGTAATAGCAAATTTGCAGTGACCTCTGTGGGGCTTTCTGCAAGCCAATGCAGCTCCATGTAGGAGGGGGCTTGACCTTTTGGTTCGCCGTGCCCCAGCCAGCCAGCAAGCACCCCTTCTGCTGGCATTGCCTCCTTTCCCGCACCCGCTGACATGCCCCTTTGCCGCAGCCTGGGGTCCACTGCCAATTTGTTCCCTTGAGCTGCCGGCACTGGTTCACTGGGCCCCGAGGGTCCTCAGGAGGATGAAGTCTCCACTTGCATCTCCACTGGTTCCCAGCCAGTGCTCTCGCCTGCCACAACTGATTCCTCTGCCTCTCACCAGGGCATTTCCTATTCCATCCCTGTCCCTGTGCAGTTGCAGAGCGGCGTGCCTCTGTGACTCACCAGCCATGGCTCTCCTGAAAACACCTCCCTTTCACCTTGTTAACATCAAGGGTATCTGTGTTTCAAAGCTGCCGGTATCACACTCAGGATTATCTGATCCATCCTCGATCTGGTTTCATATTCCCTGGGCCAGAAATAACCAGACATAACCCCACTCCCTTCTCGCTTTCCCTTCCTGACACAGCCAGGCGTGAAAGGCAGGGAAGCGCCGTTGCTTTCGAAGTAACACGATTAGCCCTGGCGCATCGATCCTGCACTGGTTTAATCGATAGCAGCTTCGCTGCGGATTTAGGTGGGGGCAGGAGGATGCTGTCCAACTGCTTTGTGGCTCGTTTATAGCTGCTGTTTAGCCAGGCCTGGAGGCGGCCAGGTTGCATTTGATGCCCACTTTGATGCAGCATCAGGACATTGCTATATCCTCACTTGTGAAAGCTAACAGAAAAGCAGGCATCCAGCTAGGGAGGGGGCAACACAGGGGGCTTTACCTCTACAACCACCAGTGATCCTAACCACCCTGGGCTCAGAGGAGCCCATCAGGGCGACGGGAAGGCAGGCAGCTCTGCAGAGCTTCTCCCAGGCCAGACAGCAGCACACCTGGCTCCCTGGCGAGCACCTGCATCCCCCTCTCTGGATGGTTAAAAGAGCCACTCAGGAAAGGGGGGAGAGGGGAAAAAAGAGTCATTTGATAATTGTTTGCTTGTGTTGGTTAATCAGAGTCGATGCACTTGAAGAATCCATTAAGTGTTTCTCCCATGGGGCCCATTTCTACTCCGCCCCCCCACTCTCATGCTAGCAGGTCTATTCAAGGAAGAGGTCCCAGTGCCCGTGGCATGAGCTGTGTCTCCATTAAAAGGGATTCCTCTTCTTTGGAAACCCACTGCCCTTCTAACTCATCCAGAAAGGGAATCCTTATGCCCCACTCCTTGCCCACAGTGGCACCAGGTGGGAGGTCCAGCCAGGCCAGAAAGGCATTGCTTTCTGACACAAGATGCAGAGGGGCTTTGTCAGACACTCCTGACTCATCCCTGTAAAACATCCATGCCTTTTGCTCAGGGCTCGTGAATCCTGCAAGCCCGCGTGATTGTTTTTGACAGACCCTGCTGATGGAGGAAGGCAGGGAAAAAATACCTGACTCTGTTCTTCCCAGCAGGTAATGAATCAGCAAATTATAATGAACAGGGGGGCTGGCTGGATTTTTAAATTTTTTTTCCACAGCTGATATTGTTTATGTTCCCATCGGGTAACAATAGTTTTTAATGTAATTTCTGGAGCTGTCACGCTCTGATTAAAATAGATACATTTGGGAAATAAATCTGCTTTTACGAGTTTCCTGCTTGACATCCAGTTAATAGTGTGGCCAGCACCTGCCCAAACCGATCCATGTTCTCTAAGGGCTTGAGAGGTGCAGAAAGGTGGCTCTGACGCCCACCTGTGATGATGCTCCTGTTAATACACCCCAGGATGTATGAGCACAAGATCCAGACTGAAGGAGATGTAGGCAGCATACTGGGACTTGGGGAGAAGCTGCTGTCCCTAGCACAGTGTTGCTTCCATAGTAGGGGGGTCTTTGCCTTGGTCTGAAGCACCAAGGAAAACGTTTCCTCCAAGGGACGATCCTAGAAGAGCTGAGCCCTGAATCTGTTGCGCCGTGACAGTGCAATGACACCTGGATGTCAGTCCTGGCTTTCTGGTTGTGCCCTTATTCCTGTTTCGTGGGCAGGGGCTGGAGGGAACATGTCCAATATCCCAGGCTTGCTCATCCTGCTGTCTCTGGGATGGAAAAATTTCCAGGCACATCTTTGAGCCAGGGCTCAGCCCACGGAGGGGCTGGCACCACAGCGCGCGTGGGCATTGCCGCTGCGCCGCGCTCTGGAGAGACAGCGTTTGTGGGCCAGCACCGGACGGGCTGAGCTTTGGCACTGATACGAGGCCCTTTTAGGAATGACATTTCAGAGCTGAAAGCTAGGAATGGAGTCACTGGCAGCAGGTTTTTATGGCTCGGATTCAGGCCTCCTTCTGCATTCAGGCAGAGTCTGGCACGAGCTATTATTGAGGGGTGATTGCAGGCTCCTATCCTGATCTGGGCACAGCCCCTCTCCCAGCTAGCCAGCGCCAGGCTTGGGAGCACTTGCTGTCCAGGCTTCCCTCCCTTTGGATTTGGACTTGGACCTCCTGCAAGGAGCCTGAGAAATGACCCCCACTTGGCTAGTGCCTGGGCTGCCCAGATCTATTCTGAAGCCTGCTTGTCTATAGCTTTCCCCTGTCCACTGGGTCGGTCCCTCCATGCCAGGCAGTGGTGCTGAGAAGTGGAGACTTGTGGGCAGAGCGAGCAGCAGTGTTGGTGGTGCGTTCGTGGGCCTGTCGTCTCCGGGCACTGACCACCTGTGTCACGCCGGTGACGGCGGGTGCAAAGCCAGTTTGCACATGTAACATGGACGCTAGCAAAGGCTCAGGCCCCTTTCTTGTCTGGCAGATGCTCTCTTTGGATGTTCAAACTCAAGCCATCCAGATCCCTCCCCACCTGCTACTGAACGAGGAAGGGATGCTGGATCCTAGCCTCTATCCTCCAGGCAGAGGCATGACTGCACTATACAGTTTAACTGGTGTTAGCAACTGCTGTGGAAGCAGACACAGACCCAGGCACCATCGAAAGTCACCAATACAAGGAGACTTTGAATGGAGACAAGCAGGGAACGCTGCCTGATTCACCTAGATTTCACAAGGACAGTAAGACCGGCAGTCGCTTTGGGCATCCTGGTGGGTATTGCTGTTATCTGCCAACATCTAGGCCAACATCTGAGCCCCTGGCTGCAGGCAGGGTGGGGAGGGACTCTTTCGTTTCAGCGGCCGGTAACTCTGGGCTCTACCCCTTGTAAGGGGTCAGGGCCAGGCCTACTGTCTTGCTTTGGTTTTAGGATGGTCAAACCAAGGCTGCAGCCCTGCGTGCACTTGGAGAGGGGCTCGGCTCTGGCTCCTGCCTGGCTCAGTGTGCACGGAGCGGAAACATGGAAAAACATAGACGTTGCCCATTTAAGCCATCTTGAATCATCAGAATCGCTTGAGTAGATGATATTTGCCATTACTCAATTCAATTTATATGGTTCACTGGTGCTCTACCTATGAGCGATAATGAATTGCCGTCACCCTTGCTTTGCATCCTGTCAGCAAGAAGTCAGGGAGGTTCAGGCCGGGGAGAGCTTTAGCATCTTGTTATCCGTTCGGCTTCTCCCTCCTGACAGACCTCGGCTGATCAAATGCGAAGCACTGGGCCTTAGCAGGGATTTCTCTGTCTCTCTCTTTCTTTCTCTGTCGGCACCAAAAATGTCCATTCTTCTGCTATGCTAATTGTGTTGCTTTAAGCTACATCCTTGCCGGGAGTCAGCTCGCAGGAGAAAGCCAGACTTTCACAGACCGACAGCATGCACTTCACACGTGTGACACTTCGTACTAATCGACTGAACCCATGAGCTTGCCAGCTGCCTGGTGGAAGGGGCTTAGAAACCCAAGCTGTGAGCCATCAGGGGTTGGGATGAGACTCTGATCCTACTCCAGGCCTATTCTCACCCAAGGGAAGTCCAGACCTGAGAGTAAAGTCCAGACCCGGGCCTCATTGTAAGCTGGAGCAGAATTGAACCCTGGCATACTTCAGAGACCATGAGAGCTAGCCAATCATGTGCATAAGAGCCTGGTCTGAATCAGGGCTCCTCTTCTGGCATGGCTGGAAGTATACCTCATCGGACATGTCCACACGTGCACATTTAATGCGCATTAGCCTGATTTAAGGTGCATTAAGGGTGCGTGTCTACACATGCGTGCCCTTAATGCACCTTAAAAATGGCAATTTAAGGCTACTCGAGCCTAAATTTGATACCTGCATAAAGCAGGTATCAAATGTATGTGCAAGCAGCTACACTGCATTAGTAAACATGTAAATGAGCTAATGCGCATTAACATGGTGTGTGCCCATTGACTTGGGACTAACTTAAGTCCCAAGTCAGTCCACACATGCACATTAATGTGCATTGGTGCATCTACACATATGCTAATGCGATTTAGCATAAATACCTGCTTTATGCATGCATGTATAGACTAGTGCGCCTAAATCTCTTCAAAATGCATTAGGCAAATGTGTAATAGTATGTGTAGACACACCTATTCAGAGCTCCTTCCTTGCACCCAGGATGCTTTGTGGGGTCTGGTGTCAGTGCTCCAGTCTGCCCCCCTCCCAGAGGAGGTGGAGATCATGGAAATCGTAGAGGCATAGAGAAGCAGGCCTGGCAGGGACTCCTGGGAGGCACATCTGGTCCAACCCCAGCCTGAGGCAGGATCAGCCCTGTCCAGGAGAGATGGGTGATGGAAGGGAGGGACTTCAGGTGAGGAAGGGCTCCAGCCAGTGTAGTGCAGATGTTGGGGAAGGACTTTCCTGCTCTCTTTCAGACAGCTCGCATGGATGCAGCGGGGAGCCCAGCAATTTGTCTACATGCATGAGAGCCGTGCAAGTCTTCAGTCTCTCGGTGCCTGCCCTGGAGACGTGCAGCAGTTCCCTGCCCGCAGATGGATCACAATGGGAAGGGAAGATGGCGGCAGCCTGTGAATCGAGGCTCCGTGGGGCTGGGAGAGCAAGCTGCTGAATTACTGGCACTAGCAGCTTGTCCGGGACTTTTGATCGGCCTGATCAGAGGGACGGAAAGTCATTCTGACTTTAGATGCTGTAAAAGGCATTTTGTGCTGGAAAT
This sequence comes from Gavialis gangeticus, assembly GCF_001723915.1. Lineage (NCBI taxonomy): Eukaryota > Metazoa > Chordata > Crocodylia > Gavialidae > Gavialis > Gavialis gangeticus. Next base: position 33,508,954 of record NW_017729001.1, on the reverse strand, counting down.
AGCCAAATAAAAGGGTTGCCTCCAGGGAACCAGGCTAATCCTCCCATGTGTCACTGCCATAAGAATGGCATTAGATAGCAGCTGGAAGGGTTTCTCGTCTTGTCGTTCGCTGCCTCCCCAAGTTTTCTAATGAAGTCTAAGAAAGCCCGGATGCGTTCTTCAACGGGTAGCGCGACGCTATGTCCTTCACAGCCGTCTACACAATGAAGGCAGCCATTTCACTGCCGGCAGGCACGGTCCCCTCTGTGCACGGGAAACAAAAGCGGCGGAGCTGCCGTTCTCCCTCCTGATCAGATAGCCAGGAAAAGTTTGTTTTTAATTGAAACCGGCTCACGAATTTTATCAACGTGTCAGCTCCAACGTGATCGCCTGGGACAGCAACTCCGGCTCGTCACCCACGAGACGGCTGCACGGAGCCTGCACCTTCTCCTTTAAAGGCAGGTGGCTCACAGGATGGGAAATAGAGATCTTGGCCCCTCCAGGATTTGGGACCGCAGCCTATAGCTTATTACCACCACCATCATGCCGCCAAGATGAGCAAGGGGAGTCCAGCTGGTAATCCATCCAGGGCAGCGCATAAAGTACCACCCCCCCACACACACACCGGGTTAAAAGACCTAGCTAGCACATGCTGCATATCATCACTCCAACGGTACTGAGATGCCCGATAATTTCTATCATCAAATACAATTACACATGCCATAAAATAGCACTAATCTCGTAGCCAGAATACGGTCCACAATGTGTTGCACATGGCTCAGTAATTTACAGCTGCTCAACTGGAGAAGGAAGGCTGTACACATCCATGTTTCAATGCAGCAAATGCTCCAGGACCCCCAAGGAGACATGGAGCAGCTGGCACCATCCCACACAAGAGGGACATTAAAGTGACTACACTCAACGGGGGCAGGACACGGGGAAGGCAGGGGAGGACACGGCAGACTGACAGGTAGGACATCCTACCTGAGATCCCTTCTGCTTAGGTATAAATCCCCCTCCTTGACAGTATACTTGCTCTTCCCTATTCACTGATTCCTCTCCCATCTCCCAGGTAATCCCAAAAATACGACCAAGCCAACCCCAGCACCAACAAAGGACCCGCTGCCATCCCCACAGAGAAGACCAGGACAATACTGCCCTAACCAGAAGCCACTAAAGTCAGTGGAAAGGCTCCTACTGACCTGACGGGCAATGGACCAGCCCCTGGCTGGACAGGACACGTGGCATCTCGCACGTGAGTGCTCCCCGGCGGCACGCTGCCAGGGGGCTGGGCAGGTGGAAGGAGTCTGGGCTGCTCCTGCCCTGCCTGTGTTTGTGCAGAGCCCTCTAGGGCACTTCTGTACAAAAGCTAAATTTGGAAAGAAAGAAGGAATGACAGGTATTGGCAAAACTTCATCCTGGGGAGAGGCCAAACTTGGCCTCCAGAGAAGCACAGCAACATTTTGCTATAACCGCACAAGGCAAGGGATGGACTCTAGAATAAAAATGAAGCGAGATGCAATAGCTTCTTTCCAACGACATTAGTCCCACGCCCCTACCCAGCGACGCGGCAGACGTTCGCTCGGCATTACACAAAAGCACTAGACGTGACACATTTGCTCCTGCTATTTCTCTGCTATATTTCTGCTGGGAAATGTTTGCGGCGGTACGTTGTATGCCCGAGGCAGAGGATTAATTCCAAACTGTCACCTCACTTTCTGATGGGTTTGTAAATTCTGCTCTGCTGATTTGTACTCGCGGTAAATTGATAAAATCCTCTCTCCGCAATCTAATACACGATTTAGGACGCACGGGGGCTTCAGACCTCATTGGTTCACATGTTTATGTAAATACATTGTCCAACAGCAATTTAAAAACCGCTGCATGAATGGGCTGGACAGATGACAAGGGGAAGGGAGCTAAGTTGTCTGACTGTGGCTGGTATTTAAAAAACAAAAATGAGTTTTTCATCGGGCACGTTCACAAAGTTCGGGGGCTCGGTGGCATTTAAAG
>NW_017729001.1:33493991-33501962 GCF_001723915.1 Gavialis gangeticus | reverse complement strand
GACCTCATTCGTTCACATGTTTATGTAAATACATTGTCCAACAGCAATTTAAAAACCGCTGCATGAATGGGCTGGACAGATGACAAGGGGAAGGGAGCTAAGTTGTCTGACTGTGGCTGGTATTTAAAAAACAAAAATGAGTTTTTCATCGGGCACGTTCACAAAGTTCGGGGGCTCGGTGGCATTTAAAGGGCAGCACAGAATTCTTCAAGTCCTCCTTCTTTTCCAATGAGAAAACAAGGCCAAACACCTGGATGCAAAGGCCTGGGCAATCCCTTCCTCTGCCTTCCTGAATCAGGACAACGATGCTAGATGGGATGGAGATGCAGCTCCTCAAACTAGGCTCTGTGCCATGTTAGGCTTGGATTCTCCTGCGCCGCTCACAATACAAGCGCCCGAGTTCTCCTTCGATCACAGGGAGGCAGAAGAGATCCCAGGGCATGCTCCCACCCTGGGCAGCAAAGGACAACCTGGTCTGAGAACCACAACCCCTGGCCTAGAGACTGACCCCTGTGCTGAGAAAAGCAGGCAGCTGCACCAGGGGTTTTAGGCTGTGATGTGTCAGATCCCCAGCTGATGAACCTCAGTGCCCTTCCATTGTCTTCAGCAGTGATACACACAGAGCGTGTCTACACATGCATTTAAGCGTGCCTAAATTTAATGCGCATTAAGCGGGTTCAGACAGGCATCTACACATGCAGGCGTTAAAGCACGTTAACATTGTGTGCATGTGGACTGACGTGGGACTAAAGTTAGTCCCACGTCAGTCCACACACAGAGCGTTAATGCGCTTTAACACGTCTACACACGCATTAATGCGCTTTAACTATTCACACCTAAATTTGATACCAGATATCAAATTTAGGCATGATTAGCCCAAAATCACCATTTTTAAAGCACATTAAGGCTGTGCATGTGTAGACACAGATGCTAATGCAGCTTAAATTTAGGCTAATAAGCCTTAAAGCATCAATGAGCCTTAAAACATCTCATGAAGATGTGCCCACAGAGCACTGCCACCTGCACGCACACACACATGCATGTGCACACGTACACATATGCGCATGCATGCAGATAATGAGCTGCCTGAAACACCTCCAGCAAGAGGGGCTGGATGCTCAATAGGTGCAAACAGACCCAGCTCTTGTCAGTAGGTCACTGCGGATTGACACCTGCTGTCCCTAATCTGGCTTTCTCATGGATTTGGAGAGAAGGAGAGGAGCACCCTGGTACAGAGCAAGGAGGGGCGAAGGCATATGGCAGTCACAGGGGTCTCCTGATTTTCAGTATCATAGTGAGAAAGTGAGAATGGAGCTGGGTTTTTGGAGGTCTCTTGGACCCGCGCTCTCCCTGCACGCTGCCATAGCCCTGCAGAAAGCAGGTCTTTCTAAAGCCACGAGAACCGAGTTCCCTTTCACGCTCAGCCGTGTCCGCCTGCCCTGCAATGCACGCAGTCCACGAGTGGGAAGAGAAAGGAGCTGCTCATGGGTGAGATGCACATCCCAAACCCTCGAAGCCTGAGTATGCTCCGGGGGCTCTGCACTTCCCTGAGCCCAAGAGTGGGGCTCAGCCGGGCTCTTCTCTCCATCCCCTGGAAGGGAGGGGACAGACTGGGCAAGCTTTGTGGAGCTATAGAGCAGGGCACAAGCCAGGATACTTATATGATGGCTAGCTTCCCTCTCTGGCATTCACAGATTTCACTAATCCTGGGCAGAGATCGCTGGAGAAAACAAAGGAGTTTAGTGAATTTAGTGCAATTGGTGCAGCTTTATTAATCATGGGTGGATGCAAAATTACAAAAGCTTCCGAAGCAGGGGAATCACCGAGTTGTCTGCAACAACACAGCCCCTAGCAGAGGCAGGTGCTTAGAAAAACCTGGCACGCAGCCTTTTCCTGCCAGGCTTTTGAGCCCTCCCTGCCCATTGCCCGGCGTTGCTTACAGCCGGGCCGTGACACGACTACACGCTTGTATCTAGCCCTGTTTTATACTGAAGGAGAAACGCATTAGTCCCGTTTTCAAACTGTTGCACAAGCCCTGTCCATCCATAAATTTAAACACTTCTCTGTTTTGCATCCTCCTTTCTTTGGGGGAAACAAAAAAACAACAGCAATTGCTGAGGTATCCAAGCGAGCAGACCCGCTACGTCACATTTTCAGAGGAATAGCGATGCCTCCTGCTGCCGTCAGTTGATTGAGAGAGCGCTGGAAGGTCTTTATCCTTCACGTGAGATTACTTTTACCACTCAGGGTTTCAGTATCTCTCAAAATGAAAATGTAGGATTCTGTGGGGAGCAACCTGATTTTATTAAAATTTCATTTAAATTCTCATCAGCAAATAGGCTTGTTTAATTGCCTCTCTGCTGACATTTAGCAAGATGATTAGGGGAGAAGGGCTTGGAGAAGGAGGAGACTGAGACGTTGCCTTCCCCTGCCGTTCCCCCCCCAGACCGGAGAGAAATCATTCTCCCCTAATCATCTGCACAACCGGCTAAAAAAGCGCGGGGGGGATCCTCCCGTGCCCTGGGCTGCAGCCCCCACATTGCTTTTCAGCCTGGAGATCCCAGGACCGCCCGTCCATCGCACCCCCATGCTGCCCTGATTTGGGAGCTTTCTTTTGATCGTCCTTTCCAAGACCCCCATCACCCTGGCTCTACGTTAGCATCAGTGACCGAGGCGGGGGCCGGGCTGGGAGCACGCTGGCCTCGACCTGTGCAAGGACAAACACCTCTGTGCACCCCCTTCACGGCCTACGTGACTCCATCGTCTCTGAGTCTGCTGACAAAGTCCTGAGGCTACTTCTCTTTCCTACCCAGCCACTGACTTTATAAAGCCGCGTTGCCCCAGAGCCCGGGCCCGGGCGCCCGGTGTAACAGACTCCTGAAGAGTCCCGGCACTGACTCTTGCAAATAATGTGCCATAACGTCAGGCAAAGGGATACGAATTGGAAAACAGAAAGCGCTTTTTTTGCCGAGCTGATTATGCTTCTCAGGTGTTCAGTCCCACTCGCTTGCCTTCCCTCAAATCCGCTCCAGTTTTAATTGTTCTGGCGGCCTTTACATAGAGTCGCACACTTCCCTGGGAAGCTAAAGCTCTGTATATCAAATTACACCTCGGAGCCAGTTTTAATAACCAGCCTACATTATAAAGGCTTCTCCATTCGGATTTCAGATGGAAATGCTGATTTCAGTGCTGCTTTCATAGCGCCTCTCTCGCGCTCTCTCTCTCTCTCTCTCGCTGCCAGGAGCCGGGCTTTTAGCTACCTGGGGTTTAATTGTGCCTTGCCGGCGCCGCCTGCCTCTCCCCCTTGTTAGATCTCTGCTTGCTTCCTCCTGCCCTTCTCCCCTGCACCGTGCCGTGAGCCCGAGGGCCCGATTCCTCTCTCGCTCGGGTCCATGGCATCCTTTCCAGGGACTCAGTTTTGGATCAGCCCCTAACTAGCTGCAGGCACTTTTAACCCCTTGTGTAAGCCAGGAGACAGCCAGGCTTGTGCCAACCTTGGCTTTTTTGGATGGAAAAAACTCCCCCAGGAGAGCCAGCCTTGGTTTCTCTCTGCCGGCTGCAAAGCAGTGCCCGGTGGCCAGGCTGGGGCTCGAGGTCCCACCCCAGTGATCATCTCTCTACGCTGGGGCTCCTCGGCCACTGGCAATCAGAGCTGGGCTCTTCTCCAGCAGCTCCGTCACCTCGCTGCCTCTCTCCCAGCAAGGAGTAGTAGGATCTGGGGCCTTGCCGAGTCCCTTATTGCAGGGCAACGTGAACCCCTCCCCACCCAGGCTTTGCTTCTGGGGACCGGAGGCGGATGGAGGCTGCTTCTAGGCGCACACGCAGGCCGGCCACGTTCAGTCCTCTCGGGTTTTGTCGCAGGGCGTGGGCCTGGCTCGGCTCCATCCTTCCCCCCGCCGAGCACAGCGTACCGCATGTGCCGGGTGTTTATTCCTCGTGGTGGAATAAACTCCTCCGGCGCCGTCACCCCCACCGGCCCAGGACGCAGCACCATTCAACAGCTCGGCATGGGGCTACCAGGGAAGCTCTTGCCGGCTCCGCGTGGACAGGAAACCTCTCCAGGCTCTGTCGGCAGGAGCATTATGCATGCAGTTGTGCCCCAGCCGTCCTGCCCGCCATCCTCTGCCTGGAGGATCTCCTCAGCAAGGAGCAACGGGCAGGGCAGGAGCAGGAGCAGGGTCCTGGGGCTCCCCAACGCGGACAGTGCTATCGCTATCCGGGCGTAGGGCCCCGGTATCCTGCAGCCGCGACGCCTGGAGACTGAGACCGTGGTGCAGGCATTACAGGCAATTATTTATTCCTCCTCTTAATCTTGGCCCTGACGGAGTCTCGGCAACAGGCGCCCCAGAGCGGGACTGAGCCTCGCTGATGGAGTGGGCTCTGCTTACTTAACACGAGCGGCGAAAATGGATGGCTCGGCCCTCCGAGGCACACGCCACTTGAGCTAAGCAGGCCGTCTATCCTGGGCTCTCCTTTCTTGTCACGGCAAGGTTGCGGGAGACCGGTTCTGAGCCGGGCGGGAGGGAGATGGGAACAGACTGGCCCGCGGGGCCGCGCGGGAACATTTTTAGCGACTCGTCCGTTAACCGGCTGCGCAGAGGGAGAGACGGGCGGGCGGACGGACGGCTGCTATGGGCACAAGGGCATTTCCTTCGGTACCAACCCGGGCAGGCCTGGTTTCTGGAGAGCATTTTAGTGATGCCTCTTCACCCTGCAGCGTGCAGACAGTGAGGGGGACGTGGGGCTCAGAGCTGGGGGGCTAGGAGGTCCTCTCTTGATACCCAGCACGCAGGGTAAGTCTGGACATCTCCATCACGCCCCAGCTGTGGTTTCCTGTGGTGCAGGGGGACAAGCCTGGCACACAAGGAAGGGCAAACATGACTTTTGCACCCCTTGCACACCCCCCTGAGCAGTGCTCACCGGGTCTCGGAGGCATTTATTCACATAAGGCATAAAAAACAGGACGTCAGCGGACGTAGCACAGACGGGGTAGGGAGGACGCCGACAGCCACGCAGGGCCATTTAATCCTCCACCATCATGAGCTTTGCGTCGCTGTGATTCACCACCCTGCGTGCATCCGCCGGCAGCTTCCTTGCCTCTGAATCAGAAAAGCTCCCCGTGCCAGCATGGAGGTGGCCATGGGATTGCTTGTGAGCGGGGAGCCCAGCGTCCTGCCCCGCTGTGGCAGCAAGGCCGTGCTGGGACGCTCGGACCCCAGCTGGGACGTTTGACTCGCTGTGATGCTCTTCCCCAAAGTTGCCAAAGTCAGTCCTGGTGCTCTTTAAATCATGCTGCTCGCTGAATGCAACTTCAGTTCTGGTCAGCAGAAGTAATAAATGACCCTTCCACTGACCGAGTCTGGCTCGAGGCCACGAAGCAGGGTTCATTGCCCTTCTTCGTCTCTTCGGCAGCCAGCCAAATGTCACGGAGAGCGGGTTTGGGTTCGGTGGGGTTTTTTAGCCAATTCAGAGCCAGGGCTGTGAACTTCTTCTGAAAGCAGCAACAGAGAAACAACTTCATTAAACATCTACGCATGCCCTGAGGGACCCTCGTCAGAGCCAGAGCCAGGACTCTCACGCTGCCATTTTTTATGCCAGGGTTGCTGAAGTAGCAGGAACACTTTTAACCATGGGGGCACTTGTGTGGGCATCCCTGGTTTGGAAGACACCCCATGCACTATCTTGCTGCCGGCACGCCTCCATGTCAGCTCTGCGGGGAAGCCCAGCGCCCAAGGTAGCGCAGGGTCTCGGTTCAGATGTCTGCGCTGGCACGCGCGCCAAGTAACCGTGGGCTTAGAGCAAACATCTGCTGCTTCCAAGGTCTGTCCTCCGCCCCGGCCAGCGTCTGCACAGGCCCCGCTGTTCTTGCCACTTGCTGCTTTGCACCTGCCAATGCCTCCAAGCCAAGAACGAAGCCTCTCACCAGGTGAGGCAGGAACTTGGCTGGAAAGCACAGCGCCAAGCTTGCCAAAAGTCCCGCTGCTAAAGTTGCCTGAGAAGCCTGTCTGGAAATACCCGGGCTGCACAACGTACTTTGCACGACAGCACTATCGCAGGAGGAGCATCCTTCAGGACCGAGAGGTTTGGCTGCAAGTGGTGAGGCTACATGGGGTCGCCCTGCTCCGTAGAGCAAAATGCATGTGTTTGGGACACACGGCAGAGCCATGCAGCTCTGGCACACACAAGGCACAAGAAAGAGGCACCATTCAGGCCTGCATCTCAGGACACAGACAGTGAAGCGCAGACCCTCATCTGACCTGCACCTTTGCTCTCACGTCCCAGGCTAGGTTTGCAAGGATGGCAGGTAGGGCAGAGGGGGACGCCTTTGCCGTACTGAGCTAAGCACGTTAGGTTTGGGGGCGAGGGGCAGGCAGCTCCCTTTCACAATCCAACCCTAGAGCACAACCCGTGTCAATGGTAATTGTGCAAAGCCCTGGCAAAGTCCGTGCAGTCGCTCTGGGCCCCTTTTGTGGCCGGACGCTAGAGGCGCGTTTGTTATGTAGCACGGGCTGTGCCCTGCGTCCAGTGCCACCAATACAACCCCCGTGCGATGTCTGCCTCCGAGCGGTCGACACCTTTGGGCTTTGGCCCCACACACAATGCTGACGGGGGTTTTCATGCTCAGGCTTCTCTTTGGGGCGGGGGTGTGACAGCAGCGTTGAATCGGGTGTTATGTCACATCCTGGATCTTATGCATGTTTTATTATGTCCCTGCTCCACTTACAAAGCCACTTGTTTTGCTGAGGCTCTGAAGCAAAGTGGGAGGCTGGTTTTCTCATTTGCATGCTGGTATCGAGCCTGCTGTTCTGGCTTCCAGCTCGTTCAGAGACAGGCTGGGTGTTTTGGACCAGAGTCCGGATGCATTTGTGGTCCTTCCTACCCTGTGTCTTGCAGTTCAAGTGGCTCAAGATGGAGAACTAGTCCGCTGCTCAAAGCAACCATTGCTTACGCCTGTGAAGTGTGTAAATCTATCTGGATAGGCTGGAAAATTGGAGGTCTACCAACCCCGCTGCTCTGAGTTTGCCTTTTCTGTGAGCATCCATCTAAATTCCTTAGAGAGATATTTACTGGAAGCCTCCTGCTCCAGGCAGGTACCTGCACACGATGCTAATGAGCGTATAGTCAGTATGTTGTAACAGGATTTTCTGGATTCTTTTCTTTCCTGTTCAGTAATCTCTTTCATACGTTTGAAAAAGAAAATCACCCCGGTAAATAACTTTTGGATTGTGAATGCAACGTTATTGGAAAAGCGCCACCACAACTGATAATACTTATTGCCAGGGCACACCGGGTAAAACACAATGACTTTGGACACTTGATATAGTCTGGCTGGCAAGCTGCACGCTACTTAATCACACAGATAACATTCATTTCCACAATTCACCGTGGGCAGCGAAGAGAGGGGCAGGCACGCAGCTCAGCCCTGCGGGCACAGCGAGGGCACATCTCCATCACAGCAGACCGTTCTCGGGTCCCACGCACACGTTCCCCACGCGCGGACTCTCACCGGCTGCTTGTTCCCCTGCTGATTTACTGCACCCGGAAAAAAAGCTCGACTAACAGCTCCCGCGACTGGCTAATCCAGCTTTGCTTGTCATTTGCCTCGACCACAACTTTACGCTACGTAGCGGCGCGCTACCCGTAGCTCTTCCCTTTGGAAAGCAAACAAGCAAATAAGGGGAAAGCATCTCTCCCGCATCCGCACCTCCATGCAAAGTTTAATTTCAGGTACCGCACTTGTCCATTGACAAAGGCAGTAATGTAGGGGACAAAGAGTAATTGCAGCTTGTTTCATTTTATAACTATTGAGCTAGGCTCTGCTGATTGTTTTTTTCCTAGGAGGGAGGAAAAAAAACCCCAAACGGTTACCATGGCCTCTGATTCCTTCTGACCACACAAACTGCACTCCAATCTGATCACAGGCTGGACAGCCTGCTGACAAGCTAAGCATATATTATTATCTCATTTCTT
>NW_017729001.1:33486816-33488991 GCF_001723915.1 Gavialis gangeticus | reverse complement strand
AAACTGCACTCCAATCTGATCACAGGCTGGACAGCCTGCTGACAAGCTAAGCATATATTATTATCTCATTTCTTGAGACGAGACCACTCGCAGGGCTGCTGATTGCCAAGAGAACCCAGCAGTGACTTGTTGCAAATTTTACCTGTTCGGTGTTGTTTTTTAGCAGGACATATTTCATTGATCTCAAGCCTTCTTCCCTACCACCGTGCCACGTGATGGAGCTAAGCAGCTAACCTGACGCCACACCAAGAAGCCAGAGAAAGCAGCACGTCACATTAAACACACTGTAGGTGCATCTGCACGTTCATCAACGTGTGGGAGTTACCGCGCATTTAATTTAGTACTTGAAGTACTACGTAAATGCACAGTAAGTCACGCTACTACACAGTAATGCCGGCACACGGGTTTTTAGGGATGCTTATTGCACAGTAGCCTGATCCTACTGCACAGCCGTGCATTCGCGCAGGTTTTACCCAGCATGCTACCTTACCCTGGTATCAGGCTATTGCACATTAAGTGTCTCGTGTAGACGCGCCCAGTGGCTCAGCATTTCCTGCTCCGGAAGCAAGAAGCCTTAAGAAGGTTTGAGTGGTCTCATCACATCCTCTAGTGGACAACAGCCCACATCACCACAGCAGCCTACGTGATGCCTTCGGGAGCCCCAGTCTCTTTGCCACGCTGCACGCTTTTGGCTTGCATGGACAAGGGGGTGCTCAGGGGGTGCTCAGCGCCCTGGGGCATCATCTCCGTTCACACGATCGAGATGCAGCTTTGCACAAGTTCTGCCTGGGAACAGGGTATGGAGCTAGGCCACAAGCCCTGAGCGCCTTTCCCGCTGCACTCTGGCAGGATAGTATCAGAGATGCAGGTAGCCGTGTGAATGTGAAGTCAGGTAGAAGGCAGGGTAGATTTGCACCTTATTCTCAGAGCAAACAGGACCTGCCAGCATCCTCCTTCCCTCCTGCGCGCACATGCAGCACTGCAACAAACTGGATTGCGATTCAGCTTGCATGCAGACAGACGGCGTTTTCCTGTGCAAGCTTTCAGAAGCCGAGGGCAGGGCTCTCTGGTGCCCACACCTCATCTTGTGATACCATTTCTGCCGGCGGGTGGGTACAAAATGATGCCGAGCAGGATGCTACCCTCTCCCAACCGCTGTGTCCTGGTAGACATGACTGCCTGTGGTGCCAGGCAATGGGGAGCCAGGCACAGGGGGATGGAGGGCACGCCTGGCTTCCAATCACCCAGTCCAAACAGCAAAAATGAGTGGAGAAACCCAGCAGGCAATCAAAACCCTGCGATCCCTCTGTGCATCCGACCCTGCCCTCACTCATGGGCTGAAGCCAGCAGGAGCTGGCATGAGCATTAACTGTGGCCTTCTGCATAGTGCAGAGCAGAAAACCTCTCCCACAACGCACAGAAACCTGCCAAATTGCCGGTGGCTTCCCGGCCTGGGGTGCACAAGGCCGGGACTTGACAGACATAATTCACTGAGGCTTGTAAAGGGTCAACGCCGCATCAACTCCCACTCTGCCGGCTGCAAAGAGTTCAGTACAGTGCATTCTTGCGCCCAGGGATTTATTACACATCACTCTTGTTCTCAGGGCACAATCCTGACCCTGAGTCGATGGGCGGTGGGCAGGAAGACAAGCCTTCTCCCCTCCGCCTCCCTGGGCAGAGCTGCACGAAGGTCTGCGATCTCTGGGATCTCTGCGATCCCATCGCACTGGGCACCATGGAGTGAGTGCGGCCAGGGGCGCATTGCAAGGCCCTCGCCCCTCCGTACAGGGGCAAAACTTACACCCGGCTCAACGGAGCATTAGTGGCCAGAGATACACCCGGGGAAGCCGGGGAAGAAATGTCCCCCTGGTGCAAACACTGGGGTCAAGCACCTGCCGGCGAAGCTCTCCCCACTGCACATGCAGGCGTGGCAGGCAAACCCCTCGCCCTCACCAACCGGGCTCAGGACCGGGAAGGGAAACCCGCGCTCCTCCGTGCTGGAGCAAAGGGCACGCTTGTGCTCACACGCCGCGTCCACGCCGACACCGACGTGAGAGGCCACCCTGAGCGCCCCTGTGCGCCGTGCCCACCCCGCCAGCCACCCGCCCGGGGCTGGCCCCAGGAGCCGGGCTGCGGCAGGGCAGGAGGCACCGGGCTCTGCCCCTTCGCCCTGGC
>NW_017729001.1:33484381-33485644 GCF_001723915.1 Gavialis gangeticus | reverse complement strand
CTCTCAGGCACCTGGGCCGGGTGGCAGGAGCAGGGTTGTGTTCACGGGGGGCTGGACACTTCCCTTGTGAAGGGAATGAGCCCCCCCCAGCCTTGTCCTGTGCCGCCCACACCCACAGAAACGCTGCCCAGCCCCTCCGTGCCAGGTCTCCGTCGACACCCCTCTCCCTTCACCACTGTCCCTTTCCCATCACCCCTCTGGCGTTGGCTCCCCCCGGCCCGCTCGCTCCTCGGGCCCATGCGGTCGCTTTGCAGGGTCATGGCATCAGCCACCACTCCTCAGCCTCCGCGCTGGGCAGTCAGGGGGCTGCTGTCCCCCCTGCAGGGGGTGGGGGCACAGGCAGTGCTTAGGGGTGGGGGTAATAGGGTCTGCCCTTTCCCCACTCCGTGGACTTGATGTCAGCCTTGAGCTGCCTGCAATAGGAGCCAGGATGGTGGGTGCAAGGTGTGACAGTCCCCAAGCCTTCACACCTGTGTCTGCACACACTGGGGGGGTGTCCAGGGCACGCCTGCTCCTTCCCCTGCAGCAAATCTCTCTTGCTGGCTTCCGTGCCGTGGGGAAGGGCTGCGAGCCCAGAGGCCCAGGCGCGGCAGTCGAACACGCGAATGCTACTTGCACGGCAGATCCCGGGGGAAAAGGGAGCTCCTGGCCCTGCTTCCCCGAGCTCAGCCGCTAAAGGAAACCAGCTGCACTGGCCCCGGGCGACCCCATCACGGTCCACCCCTCCAAGTCCCAGTGCAAGCAGGAGTGGAGGGAAGAGGGGGGTCTTTGTCCTTTGGCCACAAAAGACTTGAACCCTGAAACTGCGCTGCCAGTGATGCCCCAACGCAGGCCCTTTCTGCCAAACCCAACGAGAAGAGCACCGCAGCATCCCACGCCATCCGCGCCGGCGTCTCATCAAGCTATCGGCGCTGTTGGTGCTACCATCTAATAAGTTTCTATTACCTCTAAAAGAGTAATTATACTGCTGTGGTTACCTCAGCAACAATAATCATAACACCGCGTCACTAGGGATGTCAACACACACAGCGCATCCAGGCACGCACCCGTCCAAACAGCGGGGCTGGCGCCCAGGAAACCGGAGTCACTCCGGACCGACGCTAGTGTCAAGCCTGACGCGCCAGGGCACGTACAGCGGCCGGGGTGGCGAGCGGGGCAATTTGCATTCCCCAGAGCACTCCCTGCTGATGCAGCCAGGGGTAGTCAGACAGCAGGAGAGAGGAGAGCAAGTTAAGAAAGGGGGTGGAAAATCACTAGGAGGGA
>NW_017729001.1:33479074-33479381 GCF_001723915.1 Gavialis gangeticus | reverse complement strand
CTGCTGATGCAGCCAGGGGTAGTCAGACAGCAGGAGAGAGGAGAGCAAGTTAAGAAAGGGGGTGGAAAATCACTAGGAGGGACACTGCGAGTTTGAACAGGATCCACCGGCTGGCAGATTTATTGTGGCTCGAGAAGTCCCTGAACAGCCAGGTTTGCTCTGGCGGCCTCGCTCAGGCCCATCGCCTGTCTCCAACCTGCGCTTCAGAGAGATAAAAGTTGCCTCTCCTTCAGCCACTTCCCTTGAGTGGCTCTTTTTGATTGTGTTCATTTGCATGGTAGGAAACTCCAAAGACATCCAGATAATA
>NW_017729001.1:33473251-33479025 GCF_001723915.1 Gavialis gangeticus | reverse complement strand
TGTCCACAAACCTGCGAAGTGTGCGCGAGCCGGGGACACGGCGTTCAGCGAGACACTGCGGGCGAGCAATTAGACACACAGAGCCTCCCTGTCCCAGCGCCGTGGGAAACCGTCCTGGCTCTGCAGAGGCCTGACCCATCCCCTTTGCAGCGAGCGGGCATTTTGCCCTTGTCCTCGATGGAGCAGATTCTGGGTCACCTCCTTGGCTCGTGCAAACGCAGCCGGCGCAGCCCCTCTGTGCTCCCCGGGCTGCTCCAGGGGGGCTCGGGGGCTATGCGAGGCTGGGTGCTGGGCCTCCGTTCCCCATAATCAGCATATTGCAGGGTGAGGCTCATACTTCTTCTCCAGGAGTCTCCCCGCGCAGCCGCCAGCCTAATGGCCTGTGAAATGCCAGTCTGCAAAGCAAAGGCAATTTGTGAGCAGAGCGGCAGGGAGGCCGGCAGACCACCGGAAAGCCCAGGCCTGGCTCTTCAGGCCCTTTGCCAGAGATGCTAGAGCCACCCGGCTGGCTTGGGGACCAGGGCAGAGGTGTCACGGCGTCACGGGGACGTCTTGGCCAGCGCGCTACCTGCCTGCGGGGTCTGGCCGCATGCTTGCTGCCGGGCACTGATCCTGGCACCGACACGCATGCTCCGTGGGGCCCGTGACTTGCCAGCCTTGGTCCTATTAACCCCCAGGGTGAGGCTTGGTGGAGTGGGAGCTACTGCACCATTCGGCCGGATCCTCTGCATCATCCGAGCCTCTGGCGGGGCCCCATTGCAATAGCCTGAAAACGGGGATTTTAGGAGAACTGCTGGCCACCCCTCCCCGCCGTGGTGTCGGGGGGCTGCTCACATTAGGAGCAGGGTCATTTGCTTTTCCTGCGGAGCTGTGATGAGCGGGGAAGAAATCAGTAAGAGCACTAGGAATTCAGATACATTTCACAGGTGCTTTTCATGCTGCATTTTGAACTCCTGTTCGTGTCCGTCTTCACGGCCAGAATGGAGCCAGATGTGGCTGGCCAGGAGCAGGGGTAAGTGGGGCGGTCTAAGGAAGGGGGAGAAAGCCTGCCTGTGAAGAGCGAGCGCCTCTCGGGACCGCAGCGTCCAGTCTGCAGCTGCTGCTGGCACCTGCATCATGGATCTGCCCGGAAACCTGGAGCGAAGAAGATCGCATTCCCACCCGGCGGCCCAGGTCTCTCTGGCCTGCAGGACCCAGCTGGGAACCCGCCGGGAACCGGCTTTGCCCCGCGATTTCAGGCCCAGGCTGAGAGAGGGCCGCAGAGAAGACGAAGCCGCTGTTTCCTGCCCTCCCGAAAGCTCGGTCTGAAGCGCCTGGCCTGCGCCTCCGTCCTCTTGGCCCATTCACATCGGACCTGCTCGGAGGCTGCGAGGACTGACAGCTCCGGGGAGATCACGGGATGGGTGGCTGCAGCAGGCAGCATCACCCCGGACAAGCACCCGTGCAGTGTTCAATTCCCCTGGAAACCCACCCAGGCCTCCCAACCCGTTAGGCCCCTTGTTTTCTCCTAGGTTCGGGAGCAGCTTGTCTCCTGTAGACACCAAGCAGGCGACCTGGTTGGGAGCACGGGCAGGGGACCGGGGTGTTGGAGCTAATCACTCTGATCTCAGCAAACCAGTGATTCCCAAGCAGGGTGCCGCAGCACCTTGGGGTGCCTCAGGAGCCCTTCATGAGTCCCCACGACATTAGCACAGCGATGGGTGCGAGCAGGGAGATCAACACAGCGAATACATGGAGAATGCAAAATAAATGCAGAGACTTCGAAACCCACCGCCCTGCTGCGATGGGAGATCTTTGCAATGGAAGAAGCGCTCTCCTGGTTTTCGGCTCGCCACAAAGGAGAGACAACTGAGAGCTGGCATTTTGCATTCTGCCAAGCGGCGCCTCGAATCGAGAAAGTTTGAGGATCGCTGGCTTCAGCAACCATCGGACCTTCGCTCCAGCCCTGCGGCAACCTGTGCAGGGCGGCCGTTGCAGATGGCCAGAGCTGCAGGAAGCGGCCCGGCTTCCAAGAGGCCTGGAAAATCGATCTTTCCTTGATTTCCACGAGGGTGATGCTATAGCCTGGCCACGCCAGGGCCTCCAGTGACTGCTGCCCAGCCAGTCAGGAGCATTGCAGTCCCCGTGCAGGTCTGAGCATCACCCGGGGAGCATCCTGGCACCATCCTTTCTTGCACGCAGGGGTGATGCTGGTTCCCCTGAGCTGACCTGTGTGGACCAGACTCACCGCATCCCTTGCCCTGCATCCTTGCTCCATCCCTCCCAGCCAGCTGGAGCAGAGACATCCCTGGCTGAGCTGCCATGCCACGCTCTTGGGTCAGGGCATGGCCTAAAACTGGCCTCCAGCCCTGGCGGGACAAGTAGAGCTGCACTGGAGCTCAGGGGCACAGCCCAAGCCCACCGTCCTCCATCCTCCCAGATGAATTTTGCAGCTGTGAAGCTGGCTCAGCGGAGCCACCTCCCTGCTTCGCCAATGGGCCACATCGCTGGGCCTTTGTGTCTCCAGGCAGTGGCATCAGGCACGCTGCCGACCCTCCATAAAGCGGGGCTCCCCCACCCAACAGCGCTGCATGCGGGTTTGGACCCTACCGTCATCTTCCACCATTGACTCTGCATAACCTTCAGCCAGTCTCCCGGCCTCTCTACCCCTCAGTCTGCCCAGCGGTAAAATGGGGCAAATAGCACTGATTACTTACCTCCTGTGTATTTCCAGGCTTAACAAATGAATGCCTGGATGGTGCTGGGCACTCCTTAGAGAGAAACTCTTATTTTTTTTCGAGTATATTTGTAATCAGAATTACTTCCAAAGCCTCACTTTGATCCTGTTTGCTCTGGGAATAGCATCATATTTTGCAAGCACGGTGTATGTTGATAACCAGCATATCCTGTCCCTATGAGCCAGGTGTCGGCATAACAAGCGCTGCGCTGTTCAAGCAGCTAAAAATATTGAACGGTGGGAACTGGGAATCCGCAGAAGATGTCAGTGAGCCAATAATTTAAGTTCTCACCAAAACCAACTTTTCTAGCTTCTTTCACATGCCATTGAGTGATGACAGCAGGTAAGTGACTTGCTGTCCCAGGGGTTTTGGCGGGGCATGCCTTTCATTACCATGACATCCAGGCTCTGGGTTTGGGTCTCGTTTTCAGGGTGCAGTATATTCAACCGTGCTGTATATGGGTCGTGTTTAAGGGGCAGGGTGGGAATATGACTGTCTTCACTGGGCGTTTCATTATACAGAAGTTTTGAAGCTCTTTTTAGTGGTGATTTCAGGGGTATGTTGGCATCCCGCAGTGCTGTTTGCATGAACAATCTGGCATCACGTTAGACCCGTGTTAGGCAAGAGAGAAACTCCCAGGGAAGGACAGAGCCCCTTATCAGCAAGGCATCCAGGCCCAGCTTTGCCCTTCCCTGGCCACTCAATCTTACTGTATTTCTATTTCGGAGCAAGGCGGATCAGCCAAAATGTTGACCCTCCTCCACTGATGTACAGAGAGAAGCAAAATAAAACACCTCCTTTAATGAGACTTTCCTACCTGCGTCTGCACTCGCTGGACTTACTCCATGATTGATATTCCTGCCAGGAGACCGCTGGCTTTTACTTATTGCATCTCATATAAATGGCCCGGCATGGGCCCCCGCACCTTGCACTGGGTTTCCAATCTCAGCAAAGAGGGATTGCAGAATTGAGGAAAGCACCGACTTGCTCCTGCCTTGTGCTGTTGGAGATGCTTCTTTTTAAAGGCTTTTCATTCAAATGCCTGTAAAACCCCAAGACGGAGAATGAAGGGTCCCCGGAAAAAGTCTCTCAGATGTCCGTGCCCTTCTGGCATCTATCGTGCGGTGCTGCTGCCCTATGCTGGGCTTGCTCGGGCTTAACTTTATCCTTTGTTAAGCAGCAAGTGCCCCCGGGTCTGCCCGCTGCACCGTATGTAGCTCCTCTGGGTCCAGACGCAGCCTGGGATCCCGACAAGGTCGCCAGTGCCCACGGCGGCACCGCTCTCAGCCTAAAGCCCGATGGTTGTTTAAGGTGGGATTAGGCCTCCTCTAGCTTATTCCTTTGGAAGACTTCGTGAAGACATATCGCTGCTTATTTATATGTGACGGCCTTCATGAATATTGATGGCGCCCTTTGCAAACGCGCCGTTCCCAGGAGCTGGAATTTATTCTTATCAATAAACATTTTGAGGGCAGCAGAAGCATGCACGGTGCTTTCAATCCCTTGGGAAGGGGGCAGACGGGGTCCCAGAGAGCCCGCAGCCCAGCCGGGGAAAGCAGCCGGAGCGGGGGGCAGAGACTGATGATGGGGCAGAGCCGGCACTTCGGAGAAGGGAGATTTGGGAGTCCTGGCAGAGAGGGATGGGGAGCTCCGGGGAAGGAGGCCAAGAGGAGCTGGAAGGAAGGTGGGGCACCGGGGGCTGGCGGAAAGCAACTCGACACGGCCGCCGCGGCCAGACGCGTTCAGGGCAGGCAGGAGATACCCGTGGGGTGGCGCGGGGCACATGTGAGTGACATGCTCTGCACCACATACAGGTGCCACGGCCCATCCTTCTTCTTGCGTACGACTTCAGAAAGTCGACTCCTCCAACCGTTTAAGAGTAGATCCATCAATACTACTGCAATCTTTGCAGGACAGGCCGCCCCACGCACTGCCTTGGACCCAGGTCTGACCCCAGCGCTGCAGGGCATTTCCCTTCACCGCGAATGACGGTGCCACGGACTCCTTTCCTCTCTTGGGTCTCCTCTCTGCCTCTCCTCCAGCACGCGGAGCCTACACTTCTTCCAGGCTTGGATAGTTTAATCAATTCAGGTGCAAGCACTTGACAACCGACTCCATATTTTGCTTGTGAGTTTTCTGCAGGTTCAAAGTTGCCAGGCCGGGAGGAGAGGGGCCTCCCAAGAGTTTCCATCTGAAATGCAAAGCTCTTTCCCATGGGCACGACCGGCTTGGCCCCCGCAGCAGTGAGAAGCAGTAGCTCGCTGAGATGGACTGTGCAATGCCAGTCTGGCGACATCCCAGCTCCTGCAGCCCCAGAGCCTCGGCGGGATACAGGCCTATTTATTACCAGACATTTTAGGCAAAATAATAACATCGCTCTTGTGCTGGATGATTATTCAGGCTTCCAACCTCATGCTCCACAATGTGTCAGTATGATGAGGGACCCATAATAAACCCACCAGCATTCACTAAGTGCTGCTATATAAATGTCTCCTCTGAAATAACAGTACTTTAGCTTTCCAGCACCTATTTCAAGTCCTCCTAAAAAGGAGCTGTCAAGGTTAGGAAGCCCAGTGTTTGCCCTGCTTTATGCCGGGTGGCTGGTTGCACGCTCTGAACAATTCTTCCTATCAGGGGGGCTCAAATGAAGTGCTCCCGCGCACATAAAACTGTCACCAGTAGCATGAGACCAGGAGGATGAGTGGCTCGGTGCACCCAGCATCCAGGAGCCGGCTGGGTGATAACGGCCCCTTTGCATGCAGGAGAGAAGAGGAGGAGATACAAGGCAGCAGCAAGGAGCTGCCAAGAGGGAAGAAGAAGGACAGTGCTAGGAGCATCAGGGCAGGGACCTTGACCTCGTCCCAGCCGGCTGGGCACTGCGCAGCGGGGCTGCCCCTTGGCGCAGTATCTGGACAGGCAGCAGCAGGCCCACGTCTCCTTTCCAAGGGTCTCGGCTGCGACTCCCCGTTCAGGCCGGCGCTTGAGCTGGGGCCGACGAAGCTGGCTGAAATGAGTTGAGTTAATGTACTGAAAACGCAAGCCATCTTCAAGGACAAC
>NW_017729001.1:33466711-33468251 GCF_001723915.1 Gavialis gangeticus | reverse complement strand
TCAGGCCGGCGCTTGAGCTGGGGCCGACGAAGCTGGCTGAAATGAGTTGAGTTAATGTACTGAAAACGCAAGCCATCTTCAAGGACAACCTCCTTCTGCAGCAAATGTAAATCTTTCTGCCTAGTTTGCTGTCTAATGCAAGCTGTTAACCTCTCCCCTCGGCCGGGCAAGCTGGCTTCCCGGGGGCGTCTGCACGGGGAGGCGAGCTGGGCAACAGGGGTTAAGTGGTTTCAGAGTCTTTTAATATAGAAACCTCCTGTGTCCATCCCAAGCTGGCGGCACGTCGTGGTGGGACGGGGTGTCCTCTCCCCGGGTCACTGGAGCCTGTGCCACGTGCATCCAGGGCGAAAGCAAGGCGGCCAGCATGACAGACAGCCTCTCCCGTGATGGACTAGGAGATGCACTAGGTCCCCTGCATGCCAGGGACTCGGTGTACGCCAGACAGCACGCAGCAAAGCCTCCAGCCTGGTACCTGAAATGCAGTCGATGCGGAGCTGCATGGGTGCAGAGGGAGGTTTTGGCTGGGCACTGAACAGGAGAGCCCTTCCTGCCCACTCCCTCCTGGCCAGTGAAGACCCCAGCCACTGCCCCATGACCACCAGCCTTCAGAGACAACTGGCCCTGCTCTGCATCCTGTCATCGCTGCTTTGACACAAGTAGACGGGTGTGACATGCGCAGTCCATTGTATTGCAGGACTGTGCGTGCACGGATGGGACTGCCCATGAGTCCGGCCATCCGGCTTCCTCCTGGATCCACTGCTGGTCAAGTCCGTACGAGGGACTTTGCACTGAAGCAACTCAACGAGAGATGGGTGCATCTCGCACTTGACTGCTGCTTGGCAAGGACCTCGCTCCGGGTGGATGCAGAGAGGCTGCCTGGCATGGCCAAGCCATGGGGGCTTGCTCTTAGCAAACCAGGCTGAAACATTGCCACTTCTTCAACACGGGGCATCGATCCTAGGTCCCTTCCCCCGATGCTGACCTCAGCGGGCACAGCGCGGCGGATTCCTGCCACCTGCCAGCTTCTCCATGCTATTAAAGCAGGATCTCTGGTGTCACTGAGCTGAGTTAGTAAGACTGCAGCCTGAATTCGGGCATCTCCTCTGTCCTTTTCCATCCAGGACTGCACATGGAGCTCATGGCAAGGCCCCTGCCCCAGAGCACGAGCTGATACTGAAGGACATGGCATGTGTGCATGGAGCAGGTCACAGGGTGTGCAGCCATCCCCTGGAGGGTTTGCATTCACTTGGTAGCAGTTAGCTGGTCATCCTTGCTCCTGGACCATCTCCATCCCTTCTGAATCAAGGCTAGCCCCCTAGAAAGGAGCCCAGGAGAAGGCAAGTCCTGCAGCAATGGGGCTGAGGGCTGGGAAGTCTTGTTGCAGATCATTTCCGGGGGGACTCTCCCCAACCCTTTGGCCACAGGTTCACTGTGAGCAGCTCAGGACAGCACAACATGGTTCCCTGGCTAGCAAGAGTTGGCACGAATAAATTTCAGCCTCATGAGAATTGGCTTGCATGCAATCAGGCCCTGCTTCCAG
>NW_017729001.1:33458508-33461711 GCF_001723915.1 Gavialis gangeticus | reverse complement strand
TAAATTTCAGCCTCATGAGAATTGGCTTGCATGCAATCAGGCCTGCTTCCAGGCTATGCCTGTCCCTCCTGGATGAGGTTCCCGTAGGAGAACGTCTTTTCCCCATGCCCGAGCCAGCTTTCAAGCCTGTGCTCCCGTTGGACCGCTGTTCCTCACATTGCCCGGCATGCCTTACTGCTTCCCTTCCAGCTTCCTCGCTTCTAGGCTTGTACCTAACTTTGTGCATGAGAGCGAGCCCCAGGGCAGCCAGACCTGGGAAGGGTCCTGGGTGGGAGCAGCCACCTCCTCCCTGCACCCTGCATGGAGACGTGACCGCGTGTAACCGCACAGAGGGCTCCAGGGGCTGGATATGAGCCACCGGGTAAACTCTGCCAGTGCCGAAATAACCCATGTGCACTGCCTTGTCAGCCATACTGGGCATGTCTACACCTGCATTTACTGCACAGTAACTTACTGCACAGTAAGAGATTTTTAGGCCAGTGCCTAAACATGTAGGCATTACAGCACAGTAATGCTGTGTGCGTGCTGACTTGGGAGTAAAGTTACTCCCACGTCAATCCACGCAAACAGGGTTACTGCGCAGTAAGGCATCTACACATGCCTTACTGCACAGTAACTACTTAGGGGTAAATTTTCTACCTACATCATGCAGGTAGCAAATTTACTCTCACATTGGTGTAAGTCATCACAGTTACTGCGAAGTACAGGCCCGCACATGTAGACACGCCATACTGCACAGTAATTTTTGGTTAATGTACAGTGACCTAAGTTACTGCGCAATAACGGTGCATATGTAGACATGCCCACTGAGAGAGTGGGCTAGTTCCTGGCAGTCCCGGGAGCTGCTGTGCCAGTGGCCTGCTGCCCCCTTCACCCCGCTGTCCTGCGCACCTCGGTAGAGAAGCTTCTCTTCCAAAACCTTTTGCAACTCAAGGAACAAATAAGCAGGGAGCAAGAGCAGAGCCAGGGCCCCTCGAGGGGCCTGAGGATGTCTGGATGCAGCCCTCCCCTGCCTCGGGTTCATCACGCGCTGCTTACAGTCAGAAATTCAGATGGAAGATGCTGGGACTGGGCTCCGGGCAGCTCGGTGAAGTCAGGGCAGGGCAAAGGACAGGAGGGTCAAGCACCGAGAGGCTGCCCCAGCTCCAGGATAGCAGATGCTTTGCTTTCTCTCTTGTCCCTTGCTCCACTCCCATTTCCATTGCCTCTCCTCCAGCTGGCCAAAGTATTTAATTGCACAGGGGAGGATGCAGCGTGTTTTCACCACTCGTCTCACCAGAGAGCTGGTCCAGACTCCCCCCCTGTGCCGAGCCTGTGAGTCCCACCAGCTGCAGCCTGCAGGGCATCCAGCCTGGCAGGCCATCCCCCAGGATGCTCAGGTGCCGGCGAGGTCTGGCAGATGGCGGCATGTTTACCGCTCTCCCTCGGTGGCGCGAGCTGGGACCAGCTGGGCTGGGCTGGGCTGGCGCATTGGAAGCTGCCGAGCAGAGAGCAAGCAGCATTTGGGAGCTCTGAATAATACATCAGAGCGCAGGAGATCAAACAGGTGCCTTTGCATTTGATTCTGCATGAAGAAATAAACCTGGGGGGTCAGGGCACCGCTGTGTCACCCTGGGCTGAGGGTGCTTTCCCTCCAGCATTTGGGCCTGGGAAGCTTTGGGAGCGGGAGTTTCTCTCGCCCTGGACTGTCCTGACCAGACCACCCCAGGGGTCAAACCTGCTGTTGCTCACAACCCCGCACAGGTGCCCCTGCACTGAGCCCAAAGCTAAAGCATCTCATCCCCCAAGGCACGCAGGCAGGGAACAGAAGCAAAGCCAAGAGGTCTCCATTCCCTGTGGCCCCTGGGGGGCAGGGGGTTTGCTAGGCTGAGCATGCTCTCGTGTTCCCCAGGCTAGGGGCAAAAACCACCCCGGTCTTACCAAGCAGGATGGTAAGCCCAGATCCGGTGCCTGGTCTAACCTGGGTGCTGGCTAGAAAATGACATTTAGAGGTTTGCTTTTAGGAATTGGCTTGTAGGTAAAGTGGATATTGTGTTGGAATAACGGTCCAGGGGAACAGCAAGAGTGAATTGGTTTCTACTGGCATACTGGCCAGACGCACCTTCCCTCTGCAAACCCTAGGACTGGTAGATATAGAATTGGGAAGGTGGGTACTTGGTTTGCCTTGCCGGCATTATTCTTATCTGCTATCACTGTGCATCAATCAAATTTGCCTGTTATCGGATGGAAGAAGTTGTGGTCGCTCCGAGGGTTTGAGTCCACCCAGAACAAGGTATCTGGGTCACAAATCCAGTGCCAACGCCGGGCATGTGAGCAACACCCACCAGGGAGGCACGTCCGCTGTGCATCTGCTCTGACGCGCAAGGCAGTGGTGGTAGCTCTGTTTTATGAGGCATCTCTCCAGTCTCTGCATCAGAGTTTAAGTGCTTGGCTTTCCTCCACACAGTTTATCCACTCAAGGAACTGGTTTATGGTCTCTCTAATTAGCACAATAATGCGGCTAAAGCTCAAATGAAGTGCCCGTGGTTTAAAGGACCGTTTCTCGTAATAGATGCAGTCAGGGTTTAAAATACCTGCTCTCAGCAATACCTGCCGCTGCGTGGCATGTGGGCTGAGAGCGTGGCTGAGCTCAGCAGTCCTGGTCTCCCTCTCCCCGGGGTAGCTGGCTTTGAGCACGTCATGCAGCCCCAGTATCTCACCCATGGACCAGGGGCAACAGCGGTGGCCTCACGCATGGGGCAGCGGCAAAGACGGTGCATGTGCAGTGGCTGGGATGGAGCAAGCTGAGCAAGGCAGTGTATGCCCGTTCCTGGCTCAGTGCATCCCAGCTTATTGCCTCCACAAGGATTTTAATAAGCTCAAGCATTCAGGCTCTTTGCACTCGGTGCCCGGGCTCGGGCAGCAGCCGTGCGCTCATCTATCCAGCCCGTGCTGATCTGTTCTGGTTGCTAGCAGAAGGCTGCACCATGCCATTTTCCAGGGCTGCAAGGGAATGGGCAATTAAACAGCTTCCTTCTTGGTGGAAATAGGGAGCGTTTGCTGAGGCTCAGGTTCAGGGAACCTACTCAAGGCTCAGTCGGAGAAGAAACGCCTCCCAGCTCTTTGCACACCACCATTAGTCTTTATGTTCCTGCAACCTCCCCTCTTTATAGTACTCAAGTGACCTGCTCATGCCCCTTCAAAAGTGCAAGCCGTGCCACTGG
>NW_017729001.1:33450927-33453508 GCF_001723915.1 Gavialis gangeticus | reverse complement strand
CTCAGTCGGAGAAGAAACGCCTCCCAGCTCTTTGCACACCACCATTAGTCTTTATGTTCCTGCAACCTCCCCTCTTTATAGTACTCAAGTGACCTGCTCATGCCCCTTCAAAAGTGCAAGCCATGCCACCGGCAAGGAGCTGGGTCTGGCTCCCCAAAACGCAGCTGATGCTTGAATGCAGGCATCTTTCTGCCCTGGGTGGGTCTCAAACATTCAGCTCCCTCCCGCGCCTCTCACTGCAGCTGAATGGCCGTGCTTTTGCCCAGAGAGATGCATGGGGCTGCGTATGACTGGCACGAGTGAGGAAAGGCAAGGAAGGAGCGGGGTGGGCTTTGTCCTGGTTCTGTGCCAGGCAACAGGCAGCGTCTCCTCTCTCTCACCGCTGCTCAGAACTGATGGCCTGGTCTTTCACCCAACGCTGTGCCCATGTGTTAAAAGAAAACGCAGTGATGGATGGTCTCATTAGGCTGGGAGCATTGCATGTGACAGGTGCAAATGACTTATTGCCTTTGCTGCAGGCTTGGCTGAAAGTAGGAGGCATCATTTGGGCAAAATCCTGCTTCTTCCGCTGCAGGAAGGCGGTGACCGTCACCTGGCACTCATGTGCCAGCTCCCTGAGCAGGATTGCAAGGGTCCTGCCCTCTCTGTTTCTGCAGCAGAGCCTCCTCTGAACCCCAAATGAAGCCACTTAATTCTTCTCAGCTGCTTCCACTCCTGGCTTTCACAGGAGCTAGATGTTCCTGCATGTCACATGGAGGAAACTGAGGCACTGACACGGGAGGCAGCTGGTCTGCGGTCTGTCTCTACAGGGAGCAGAAGGCAGGTCTCCAAGGGCCTTTGTACACGCCACGTTTTTTCCCTTTCTTGTGCAGCAGTGGCAGGACTGTTTGCACAGGCAGGTTTTCCGGATGCTTTAACAGCCTTTCTGGTGCATTAAAGTAAAACTCCTTGGATGTAGTTTAGTTTGGCTCACTATAAATTAAAACATCACATTCATGGATTCATTGCATGCAAACACAAAGGCACTCAAAGACATGTCATGAACTTCTTGAGAGCCCCAGGCCAGCAAGCTCAGAGGGAGCAGGGGTTTGGGACATACCGGCTGCAGCCAGCAAGGGTGTTGGGCCCATGCAGAGGACACGTGTGCATGTGTATGTGCACACCAGAGTGTGTGCTGCATGCCTGATCTCTGCCCCTTAGCTGGACTGAAAAACTGAGGGAGGCACGGGCACTGTCCAACATGCTGGCACACTTTTTCATTGCAGGAGGCCTGCACTGCCTGGGGGATGTGGCTGACCAGGACAAGGGGGGGGGCTGCTTTGCTGAGAATTAACTGTCCTATATCCTTCCACAACCGGAGGGACGGGGGGGGGGCGCCTCCTCAACGAGGCACGTACCTGCCGTGCCATGCAACACCAACACTCCCCTGGCGGACAGCTGCAGCCCACCGGCTTCATGGTGACTTGGGACTCTGCAAGGTGCAAACGAGGTCTGCGTGTGCTGGAAAGTACCCCTGCTTTGACTTGCACTCCCAATGCCGAGGCTGCCCTCCCCAAAGCAGCCACTCCCTCTAAGGCAGAGGCCCGCTATTTTAGCGGATTATTCCATTTGTTGCGCCGCAGGTTAATATTTTTGGCTGTCTTGGGAGCTCCCCCCCAGCCTCTTCCACCTGTCTATTTGTAGCATTCAAATGCCGTGGGCCCTAAGGCCTGCCCGACTAACTAGTAGCCCCTATTGAATGGGGGCTAATGGGTGAATGCTACAACAAAATACTTGGGACAGCAAAGGCAAAAACCAAGACAGGAGCTACATGAGGGTCAAAGAGTCAAAATGTGAAAATAAGTGCACCTGAGTGGGCCAGGAGGAGGTTGACCAGGAGGTCCCGGGACTTGATCGGGCCGCAGATGGGGTGACCAGAAACATAAAGGTGGGGGGGTGAGCCTTTTGCACTGGAGAGGCAGGACAGTCTCCAAGTGTGTGAGGAGAAAATTTGGACCGAGGTGTGTTGACTCCAGAGCTCCAGCTCAGCCCCTCCAAGCCCTCTCTTCCCTGCAGTAGCAAAGGCTGGACTCAGCCCCAGGCTGAGCCCCTGCCTGGTGGCATCTGATTGATCCCCTCTTTAATTATCACGTGCCTGGCCGGGGATCCATTACAGAGCGGATCGATTCCTCCTGCAGCTGCCTCACCACAGCCATGTGTGCGTTCACGACCAGAAGGTCGTCCTTTATGTCTGTCAGATGCTCGAGCAGCTTGGCAGTGTCCTGCGGCTAAGGGCAAGGTCAGTGTGAAGGTCTTATGGGCAGATGTTATCGCAAAATCGTAGACAAGGAGGGTGGGAAAGTAGCTCAGGACCTCTGGTCCACCCCCTGCTCCAAGCAGGACCAGCCCCAACTACATCATCCCAGCTAAGGCTTTGTCTACCCGGGTCTGCAAAACCTCCAAGGATGGAGACTCCACCACCCCTCTGCTCCAGTGCTTTACTACCCTTGTAGTGAGAGTTTTTCCTAATATCCAACCTCAACTTCCCTTGCTGCAGCCTGAGCCCACTGCTCCTTCTGTCGTCTG
This sequence comes from Gavialis gangeticus, assembly GCF_001723915.1. Classification (NCBI taxonomy): domain Eukaryota; kingdom Metazoa; phylum Chordata; order Crocodylia; family Gavialidae; genus Gavialis; species Gavialis gangeticus. The sequence goes on along the minus strand of NW_017729001.1, from coordinate 33,450,943 downwards.
CCCCCACCGAGACCAG
>NW_017729001.1:33438674-33445927 GCF_001723915.1 Gavialis gangeticus | reverse complement strand
TCTGCCCCCACTGAGACCAGTCCAGCTCCATCCTCTTTGCAGCCCCCCTGCAGGGAGGTGAAGGCTGCTAGTCAATCCCCCTCGGTCTTCTCTTCTGCAGACTCAATCAGCCCATTTCCCTCAGCCTCTCCTCACCAGTCCTGTTCCCCAGCCCTACAAACATTTTCGTTGCCCTGTGGATCTACCTTATTCTGGCCAACACAATTGCACGTTTGCACTGAGGCAGTGGCAGTTCTCCGGACTCCATTATTATTGACCCGTTACGAGCTAGCCAGAGCGATGTTTTGACTCAGCACAGCCTATTTTCCACCCTGAATGTTCTCTACTGTTTCCTGGGACCAGGAGCAGCTGCCTTGCAGGGGGTGCAGAGCAGCTTAATCCATCAAAGTCTGCAAAAGCACTTCCCTATCCTCGGGTGAAGGATGCTCTGTCAGTGCACAGCTCTGCACGGGTGGTTAATTATGCACCGTGCACACATGTGGCACCTGTAATTGTCTGGGCCCCAACACATGTTGTTGCTGGTCAGGCCCTCAGGGCTCCTGACTCAGAGAGAGAGGGCTTTTTTTTGTTTTGGATTTTTTAACTCTTTTTTAATAATAACATTCAAAAGAAAAGGGGGAAAGCATCAAAGTGTGCTAAGCTTGCAGCACTCACGAGGAATAAAGCTGGGCTGAAACTCTCCCCACCAGCACCTCCAACATCCGTCATTGGGTTACACAGTCAGGACTAGCCGTCTGTCTCTCTCCTAGATGGACAGACAGTATGAGCACAGGCATGGGCTGGTGTTTGAAAGGGGACAAGAAAGAAATGTTCCTAGGATGGGTATGCGGCTCCCTAGCTTCCCCCTGGGAAGGTGGGACGTGGGACACCAGGCATTTCCCCAGGCCTCCACCACCCGCGATGCAGAGATGCTGGTGGGTGCAGCCCCGACTGTTCTGGTTCAAGGGCTTGCACGTGCCTCGCCTCTATTCGTCCTGTGTACAAGCGCCACAGGAACATGCCTCCTCCCTTTCTGGCCTGGGCCCTACTCAGCACAGAGCACCTGAGCTCAGGGGGCCTGTGCAGCATTGCAATTGCCCAGCCAAGCTCATCCCTTCCCCAGGGAGGGTCTTCACAGGCTGCAAGCTACCTTCCAGCCCCTACCCCCAGCCCTGCCTTCTGGGTGCAGGCAGCTTGGGTCTGCTGAGCCCCTTGGGCAAAAAAAGCTCTGCAACCCATGAGATGGGTCGTGGAAAGGGAATAACCCTGCCAAGACAGGCGCCAGCTTCGGAGAGGTGCCTGGCTCAGCAAAAGCTGTGAAGCTGTGTAAAACAAGTGCATTTGGTTGCTCCAAACCCTGAGATCTGAGACGCCACAACCAAGCATTTCATGCAGTAGCAAACTTAGCTCCCTGCTGAGTATCGGCTTAGCTTCATATTAACCCGAAGATCAAAAGAGCAGAGGTCGGTGGTGAAGTCCCAGCCACTCTTGCAGGACTGAATTAGCCAAGAAGATGTGGCTTTTTCCCCGTGTGCTTGTGTTTCCCTTTGATTTTTGATGCATCTTTCCTCCACATGAGCAGAGCTAAATTGAAAATCAAATCTGAACTCTGCATTCCCCTAGGATCCCTTTCCTTCAGGCTTCACTTGGTGATATAATGATCCAATCAACCTCAAGAGGTTCCAGATACTTATTAATTAATGCAATGATTGGGTGATTTTGGACATCATTATAACCGTCTCTCCCTGGGAAAAAGCAAAGCGTTTTCCTCTGTTATTCCCCCCCGCGCCTGGCTGGCTGGTGACGTGCTGCTCTGCACAATAGAAAACGATGCGAGAGCCCCGGTGACTCACAGCCAAGGATTTGTATTCAATATCGGGTCCAATTACATTAGCTTTGCCTAATGCCTTCGCAATAAAGCGACTCTTCATTCTTCAGCTGCAATTTATTTCAAGCCCCCGTTTGGTAAAGAGCAGACACCAGTCGCACGGCCCAGCGCGGCTCACCCTCGACTCATTTGCGGTTTGAAGCGTGGCTTGCGCGTCCCCCTTTGCTCGCCTGCTCCTTGACCCCGGCGGGGCCTGGCACTTGTGACTCCAATTAACCACAGCCACCTCTTGCAAGGGGCTTCGGGTCCAGAGGAAAGCCAAAAGCGAGCAGCATGGAGAACGGGAGGGTCCGCCAAGTGAAGGCAAGAGCCCTTGATTATGGATGAGGAGTCGGGGGCATTTCAGTTGTGCCAGCAGCTTCTTCAGCTTTCTCGGCGCGGGGTGTCCGAGGCTAGGACTTGGTCTTGGATTCAGGTGTGAATAACAGGCCCGAGCCCAGGCTGAGAAGCAGGCCAGATGAGTGCACGCGCTTTCTTGCATGGGGCTGCTGGAAAGGAGAGGCTGCAATGCGCACGCATGCACCCGCATCCATGCTTGCAGGTGCATGCTTGCTCACATGTGCTCAGCATCCGTCCCCCGGCTGGGATGCATGCCGGGGCCCACTGCAACTGTCCTGAAGAGCTGGGCTGCCACTTCTGTCACCTCTGTGGGGTCCCCATGGCCGGAGCAGCCTGGCAGGCAGCTCTGTGTCCCAAAGGGGCAAAACCACAGCCCAGCGTGGGAAAGCGCAGCAGGGGGGGCCCGTCCTCGGGATTAGCCAGGAGAAGAGGTGCCTTGTACTACCGAAGCATCCCCCCTTATAAACATCAGGGGGGCCCCATTGGGAGGCTGCTTGCCCTTGCCAGGACCTGGACGTGTAGCTGGAAGGACACAACTGTGGCTTTACAGTCTGGTCTGCAAAAGGTGCTGTGCACGTATGAGGAAGCTGGTGGCTTGGGACAGACATGGGCTCTTTTTAGTATAACGAAGAAATACTTCCCCTTCTCCTATCACACACACACGCACAATTTCCAGCACCCATCCTTTATTTATTATTTTTTTGTTTGTTTTGCACTTTCCTGTTTTAAAAGTTGGTCATCCGGGGCAGGAGCAGGGGCAGACACCCACGCAGCACAAAGCACCCCCAGTCTCAGGGACGGCCTGGCCATGCCTCAGAAACGATCTGCCGAAGCAATGCAGCATTTACAGACAAATGTCAAAGCTGCTTGCAGCAAGGAGGACTGATTGGTGAACAATGCGCTAATCAGGAAGGGAAAAAATCCAAATCCTACCTGAAGCGAGCAGAGCTACCTGCGCTAGGGCTAATAGCAGGCCCGGGAAGAAGAGGGGAAGTGTCATTAAGACCAGCGCTAAATGTAGGCTCTGGTCTCTCTTTATTAGCACGTACAATAACGAGCTACACAATGCTGACAGTGCTAATAACATCCCTTTCCCTCGGACAGACCGACAAAGAAAAGGGGGAACGAAGCTGTATTGTTTGGGATGTGCTGTGAGCTGTTAACGATCCTGTAACGGACTGGAGACATTGCAAGGGGTGACAGATAATTAGTGAAAGCACCTCCGGCTCCCCGCACCCGTGATTCCAAGTGACACGGGATTACAGCGGCTGACAGGCGCGCCAGCGCAAAGAGAAATCAGTCGGAGCGTGTCCACCGGTAGTGCAACGTGCTGCCACGGTAGGGGCGAGAGCGTGGCCAGGCATCGGCCCAGCCGAGAGATGCAAAGCCAAGCCTAGGTAGCGGGGAAGCACCGGGAGGGCGTCCCAGGGCCGTGTCCCGATGTCCGTGTCTTGCGGCTGTGCCGTTTCCCACCACAGTCTCCTTAGGGGATAACAGTAGAGCCCGCACAAGGACTCCCCCCCCTCGCCCAACAGCAGCATCACCCTCTCTAACGAGCTTCTAGCCACGGCGCCCAACAAAAAACCTGCTCATGCCGGCAGGAGAGCCGAGCTGACGGCCCTTAGGAGTCTCATCAGGCCCCAGGGAACGATGAAGCCACCCCAGCCCCAGCAGGCGTGGCTGGCCGGCGGGCAACATCTGTATGCAGACCCCTGGGTGCTGGGTGCATTAGCCAGGCACGTTGCTGGCGTTTGATATCTCAGCAAAGATACCAAGGACTTTTAATGAAAAGGGCCTGGGGGGACAGGGGACAAGAAGCTGGACAGGAGCCGGCAGTGCACCCTTGGTGCCCAGAAGGCAACCGGCGCCCTGGGCTGCATTGGTGGGAGCGTTGCTGGCAGATGGAGGGACGTGATTCTTCCCCTCTGTTCGGCACTGGGGAGGCCACATCTGGAGTCCGGTGTCCAGCTGTGGGCCCCCACTGCAGAAAGGATGTGGACACATTGGAGAGAGACCAGTGGAGGGCAATGAAAATGGCTGTGGGCTGTGAGTTGTGGGGAGAGGCTGAGGGAAATGGGCGGATTGAGTCTGCAGAAGGGAAGACCGAGGGGGATTGAATATCAGCCTTCACCTCCCTGCAGGGGGGCTGCAAAGAGGCTGGAGCTGGGCTGGTCTCAGTGGGGGCAGATGACAGGACAAGGAGCAGTGGGCTCAGGCTGCAGCAAGGGAAGTTGAGGTTGGATATTAGGAAAAATTCACGAAGCACTGGACCAGGTTACCCAGAGAGGTGGTGGCGTCTCCATCCTTGGAGGTTTTTAAGGCCCAACTAGACAAGGCCTTGGCTGGGATGCTGTAGTTGGGGCTGGTCCTGCTTGCAGCAGGGGTTGGACTAGATGTGACCTCCTCAGCTCCCCTCCCACCCTTGTTGTCTCTGATACCGAGACTAACAGAGTGGGGCAGGGAGCGCGACCTCCCCCCAGAGCCGGTGCAAAGACCCGGAGGCAGCAAAGCCTCTTCTGTTGTGCACAGGGGCATAAAGCAAGATCTCTTCCTGCCTGCTGACCCCAGCACGTGTAGGACAGACACAGCCTCCAAGCCTTTCCGGAGACGCTTCCCGGTTCCTCCGCTGCCTGGCCTTGCATTGTAGCATCACCTGACAGCCCCGCGGCTGTACGGCGGTAGTGCACAGACCAGTGGTTCAACTTTAGGCAAGTTTGGGCATCTCTCAGGCAAGGGATCCATCTGGGGGAACCTGCGCCGAGGCCGCACCACACTCCCCACCAAGCACGGGCGCCCGTGGCCTGTGCCGAGGCGCAGAGCTGTCCGTCACAGCCTTCCTGATTATAATCCAGGGTGTCATGCCTACCCGGCGCGCTGGAGGAAAGAGCATCGCAGCGACATCCCTGCGCTCCGGCGGCCTTCTGCGGAGAGATGCCGTATGCGGGATGTCATTTCGGGGGCTGTTTGAACACGGTGACCTTCACCCAAGGTACGTGGCCAGGGCTCGAGCAGGAACAGAAAATTCAGAGCTCATTTCTTCCTTCCCAGCAAACTCCCTGGGGAGCCAGATGCCGTCGAGCCGGCCATGTGCACACCAGGGTTTTCTCTGTCTGCCCAGCCCCGAGCGCAAGCTTGGGAGCAAGGTGGGGCACGTCCAGGATCCTCAAGCTGCCTGGGTGACTGTTAGACCCAGTTTAACCCCTGGATAATCATTGTTTCCAGGGCATTTTTTATTTCTGGGGTTTTCAGGGCGTTCGGCACTCTGGCAATCAACAGGCTGGATGACCTGACGGGATCAGGGCTTTTGGGCACCGTTACATAGGCAGGGCCTTGCTCGGGATGCCTGGGGGCCTGAGAAACCTCATCTCACTGCTCCCAGGACAGCCCCCGGGCTCTGCCGGCCATGCAGAGACCCTGGAAAAGCAAATGAAAGCCGGACCGACGTGCTCCAGGCCACTTGCAACCCGGTTGAGCTAAGCAGGTTGGAGGGAGGCGATGCCGTTACTTCCCGGCTCTACTGGGGGCCCCCGCTCACGGTGGACTTCAAGCCATGTCGCGTTTTGGAAACGCTGATCGTGTTTCCTCGCCCAGGGCCCTGGCTTCTGCGCACGGGGAAACACCCCTCCGCGTGCGGCTGCTCGCTCCCGGGACGACGCGGATGGGAGAGCGAAAGAAACCAGCAGCCTGACTCGGCTCGGTGCAAACAGGCTCAGCCCGAGGCCCGCCGAGCTGTTTGTCTGTGCAGACCTCTCTCCTTTAACGGGCAAGACAAACCAAATGAGCAGGATCGAACCCCCTCCACCTTGGCTTCCTCTGTCTCCAGCTCTCTGGAAAGCCTGGCTAGCTACTAACGAGCACAACGGAGATGCCCTCCAAAGAGCGGCGTGCTATGCTGGAGACAGGCGGATGCAAGAAAGCTCGATGCGTGGGGATCAGCCTGGGTCAGCTTTGAAAATCCTCGGAGAAATAAGGAGCGGGGTTGATGAGAGTAACTTTGCGGCTGCAGAGTCCTCAGGCTTGCAGAGGGAAAAGCTGCAGTCGGATGTGGCGGGGGCAGCTTTGCAGGTGAGGGGCAGGCCCCTCCATCATCCTCACGCAGGAGATGTGGGCAAAGAAACGGGAATGCGGACACTGGGCATCCCTAACGAGGCCCTGCCGTGCACTGCGTCTCCGCTGGGTCACTGCTGAGCTCGGAGAGTAGGCCCTGGCCACCGCCGCGCTCTGGTCCAGCCCTCGCGATGGTGCCGAGGCTGTCTCTGTCGCCCTGCACGAGCGAGGAAACGTGCCTTAATGGGACGGAAGGGAGACAGCATCATTGCGAAAGGAAATGCCAAGCGCTGCATCGAGACGTACGGCGGCATGCCCACAGCATATGCCCAGAGCTCTCCCTCGCTTCGATCCTCTTCGACCCCAGTTCACTCGCGGTGCTACAGCAATACTAGCTGTCAAAGCAGGTTCAAGACAGAAGATGGGTTCATCTTCTGCACGGCTCCCACTTTGCCATCTCTGCAGAGCCGGGGGTGAGGAGACCCCTTGACCTTCCTGTGTGTGATCGGGCTGCAAATATGAGCTTGCCAGGAGGCCGGGGAGAAGCCCCAGCTCCCCGCAGAGTTGGCCAGAGGGGCAGGGGACACACATGCTAAATGTAACTCCTCTTTAACCTGCCCCCCATCCCCAGACTGGGGCCCAGGAGCTCCCAGGACAGCGTTAGCTGTCTATATACATCGATATCAATATCAATATTGAGACAGAGAGCAAGAGCGACCTGGCTGAGGATTGCTGCTTTAGGCCCTTGCTGCATCTTTGCGTGAAAGCTGGTTAGAAACCATCTCCGGAGTTGTTCCACTTTTTCAAGCACTACCTCGAGAGCTGCTTGGCTCTTTTGACAGCTGGAGAGTAGTAATTGTGTAGTCGGTACTTCGCACGTGTGGCCAGCCTACATTTATTGCGCGATTCACCAGTTCATGGTGCTACATATGTAACGTGTAGCAGAGGCCTTCGAGCGTTACCGCCAGGCCTCCCAGGGTAGAGGCACGTGGTTATCGGG
>NW_017729001.1:33427002-33433674 GCF_001723915.1 Gavialis gangeticus | reverse complement strand
TAGAAACCATCTCCGGAGTTGTTCCACTTTTTCAAGCACTACCTCGAGAGCTGCTTGGCTCTTTTGACAGCTGGAGAGTAGTAATTGTGTAGTCGGTACTTCGCACGTGTGGCCAGCCTACATTTATTGCGCGATTCACCAGTTCATGGTGCTACATATGTAACGTGTAGCAGAGGCCTTCGAGCGTTACCGCCAGGCCTCCCAGGGTAGAGGCATGTGGTTATCGGGGCCGTGGTCTCAGTCCCTGGGTTCACGCAGCAGTGCCACTTCCCCCGGGGCAGGGCGTGGGCAGCGATTCGGTCTCCCTTGGTTTGTCAGGCCTTAAAAGACACAGCCCGCCCTCGTCTTTGCCGCACTTAGTGACCGCCACATTCACCAAGGCATCCCCGTGCCCTGGGCTGACCGGGATGCCACGAATCCTCCACCCCCGACGTCTCCCCGCACACAGCCTGTCCGGCCCACCGCTGAGCACACTCGTGCTCTGGCACAGCGCGGCACGCTCGTCTAGGGGCGCTCGCACCCAAGCCCGCAGATGCAGCGGCGGGAGGGAGCACACGTGCAAACAGCTTGCACACGAGCGTAACGGCATGCAAAGTCGGAGAAGGCTCCGTCTGCCTCCAGGAGCAAGCTAAAAATATCCCTGCTGAAGTTACACATGAAGCCTTCGTCTAGGCTGTAGCTGCTTTTGATTTTTCTCTGTGCTTCGTTGGCCTCCTGACCCTCCCCAGCAGACGCAATCAGCTCCAGCAGGCAGGAAAGCAGAGGAAAAAAGCCTTTATTGTCACCTATTTTTTTACCCTCCGCCTGGCCTCTGCAGGAGGCCTCAATTCCCAGCTGCTGATGGAGCATCCTCTCCTCCAGCTTGGGTTGCAGCTTGCACGAGGGAGCCTGCTCCAGGCATCAGCGTCTTTGCAGGGCAAGGATGCGATGCCTTGTCGGGCTTGGCTCCCTGGGAGGGTTCAGCCGGAGCCGGCATCTCAGCTGGAAACACGGAGCATGTTCCCAGTGGTGGGTACAGCGACTTCTCCAAATGCACCGTCCCCCTCACCCCTGGGCAGCCCGTGGGTCGGATGCTTTGCTCCTTTGCTCTCTTGCCCCTTGCCCGTGGCGCATCGTGCGCTCGTCTGGGCAACGAGCTCACAATAAAGGCCGATATAAGAAACGAGCTGCTCCGGTGTCATTAAACTGCGAGGTTTCAAAACCCATCCGCCGAGCCCCCAAAGTCCAGGGCGAGGGCTGTTTGGCTTTATCGCTTCAAATGCCAGGTTGGTTTTCTTGTTAGGTCCCTGGGCTTTTCGTTTCAAGCTCTCTGCAACCATGATGCCTGGAGAATTGTTTTCTTTTTCTGTGAAATAAGAGCTAAAATGGTCCTTTGATCACAGGACCGGCAGCTTCAAGGAAAACTATGGCCATGGGGGCTGCTCATGATAAAAGCTGCGAGCGCCAGTGAAAGGCCGCGCTGCGAGCCCCTGCCGGGGGTCAGCCCTCGTGGCTGCGAGCAGTGACCGGTGCATCCCGGGCTTCAAACACTTGGCTCTGCGCAGGGACCTTTCCAGAGGCACGTACGGGTCTAAGGGAAGTGCAATTAAACCGTGGGAGGCCGTTCTGCGTGCTGCGCGGCTTTGGGAGCCAGCGGGGAATTAGAAGCAGGGGAAAGGGCCGGAGCTGCCAGCTTAGCCGTGCCAGCTCAGCAATCGTCGCCCCAGCAGCCCGTGTCGCTCCGGCTCCTCCAGCAGCTGGAAGGAGGCTGTTTCTTTAACTGCTGGGTCGTGGACCATTTCCATCCCGAGAGGCAGCGCTTGCTGGGAGCATCAAAGCTTCGTGTCAGCGGGGTTCAAGTCTCCCAAGCAAAGGGTACGGGGAGGTGGGTGAGGCTCTGGGGTGGCACTGCCGGCTGGAGGAGTCAGCAGTAACAAGGGCCAAATGCTGGCCGGTAACGAGGTCCCTGGTCCCTTGGCAAGCGCTGTGCAAAGTCAAAGGGGTCGCGATGCACAGCTGCTACTAATGCTTTTAATCGCTGCAGAATCCTCTTGCGCCGCGCGGCCGGGCCGCATGCCGCATGGAGACACAGCCCTGGCGCCGTGGGCTGGGGTGTTGCACCCTGTGTCTGCGATGCCTAGCACTGGCCTGGCACAGGGGGGGCAAGGTTGCTCCTGGGGCGCTGCGTCCAGCCACAGAAAATGCCTGGCATCGCTATTGCCCTGAAACGGCAGTGGTCCAAGGCTGCAGAGAGGGCACGAAGCTGCAGGCTTTAGGGGATTTGGGGGCACGTTTCTCAGTTAATCTCCTTAGCAGGCAAAGCTAGCCCGTTCCCCTCTCCCAGCTGACACGCTCTCTCGCGCCGCAGTCATTTAGCAGCAATAAACCGGGTTATGAAATGAACTCCTGGCCACGACACGTCGGCCTTCAGACGGCTTCCCACATAATCCCTGCGCCACGCGATGCAGATGCCACTCGGCCCGCGCTCCGACGGGAAGGTCGCTGCGACTGGAGCCAGGCCCCGCCGACAGACCGGGCTCGCGGCGAGTCACTGGGGACAGGCAGAGCCTGATGGCAATGGCAAAGGTCTCTTGCAGCAACACCGAGCATCTGGAGCAAGACGACGCTTTGGGAGGGAGCTGCCAGAAGACGCGCAGGTTTCACTTGTTGCGCGTGTCCTATGACTTGCCTGCACTGCGATGACCCCGACGCATCTCGGCCCTTTCCCAAGCGCCCTCGCCCTGGCTCGGCTTCAACGTGCCTCGCAACGGCCGCATCGGGCTCGCTGTTAGCCGGGTCGCAGGACATGCCTTAGCCCACGTTCCTGCACCCCTGTTTTGTACAACGTCTTCTTACACCTGGGGCACCTTACAGAGCTTGCTCCATCCCCTCCATGCATCGGCCTGGTATCGCAGTGCTTCCAGGAGCGGTGCACCTCTCCCCCAGCTGCGGGCAGTCGAACGAGGCCGTCGTGGCGCCAGACGTGGTCTTCACGCATTGCTTTATATGGGTATTGGCACAAGGACTGTAAGGTGAGAAAGGCACGGGCTAGAGGGGGACACATCAGGTTGCCCCAAAAGGGGGATCACTGGGATGGACGCAGCTGCCTCATTGATTTCCTTGAAGCCCAGCTTTGCAGCCACATCCGTGACTGTTTCTCTCAGTGCCCGGGTGCAGCAAGCTGGCACGTGCCACTGAAATGGGCAAGTGCCAATGATTTTCGAAGGCCTTGCCAACGCGGAGGAGGGCTGCACATTCAGCCCAGGAGAAGGGGCTGACCTTGAGGGCTGGAGGAATAGAAACAGGATGCTATGGAGTGGTGCCAAGTGCAAGGTCAGGTCCGGAGGAAGCAAGAACACGAATCCTTGCTGCGGATATGAATAGTGCATGTTACAGATGGCTCCACGCACAGCAAGAGGGGGGGTAAGAGATGTGTCCAAGCCTCCTACCGGCATCTCGGCTGAGCGATAACCGTGAATAGGTGTTTTAACATGGAACTAACCACCTGCCGGCGGACGCTTCCTCTGCAAGTGCCCCATTAACATGAAGCCTGGCTGTTATTTCTTTTTTTAAGTCCTCAGGGGTGCTCAGCTTGACGGCGTGGCCGTGTGCACGTCTTAACAGGCAACCAGACACCTACGGTCACGCGCGGAGAAGCGGAGCGAACGCAGCTCTGCTGCGGCTTCTCTCTCCAAGTCCATTGACATCCCTGTGCGTTAATGAGTTATAGGCTTGCTGGGCACAGCAAGGGGGAAATGTCCACCCTCCAGGGTGAACTCGGCTGATTAAGACATAGCCCAGGCACACCAGCATGCCAAGCCCTTGTGCTAGCAAGGGAGGCAACAGAGTCCCTCCAGGGTCCCCCCCTGCCAACCTGGGGGGACGGATGGTCCTTCCTGGTGCCTGGTCTTTGTGATCGGCCAGACCCGGAGATGAACGCACCAAAGCTGCGCGCATGGATGCGGCCCAGCCCTGATGCATCCGGCAAACGGTGCCAGACCGAGCTGACCGGAGGAGCTCAAACAGAGAAAGCCTGTAACGGGTTATCTTCCTTGTTGACCCGCATGCATCCCTTCTCCACGCCAGCCCGCGCAGCGGATACCCGCATCCATGCTCCGGCCCGTACCGCGCGTGGTGGGCGCTCGCTCCTATTGGCCGACCCCAACGTGCACACGAGTTTCGCCAACATGTGACAAACATTAACGAGATGATCAGCTCGCTGGTCAAAGCCTTTCTGTCACTATGGCAATGAATGAACAGCATTCACAATTATAATATCAAGCTTAAACCCAGGGCTTGTACAAAAAGATTTTTTTTAAAAAAAGCTTCCCTGCTCCTAGGAGCTCAGTGTTATTAATTGTTTGGCTATAACGGGAGTGCTATGCGTTCACCAACATCAAGCAATTGTTTGGAGATTAAATCCTCCTTTCCCTCCTCTTGTGCACATGGTTCGTCCTTGCCTAGTTTTATTAAAATGCTTGCTGCGCTTTCAATTAACCAAATCCCTTTTGCAATCGTAAGCACATTTCATACGCATAAATAATTTAATTTGCTAGGTGTTTGGGGCTCACGACTGCGATTGGCAACACGGATTCGGAGATGCTCCGAGGGTACGCAGCTGGCGGCCCTGTTGGGCAGCGGCCACTGGATGCGCGTGTCCTTCACAGTCCCGGAAAAGGCAGAGTTTCCAGTTTGCCCCACTGCTAAACTTCATTTCCCAGCTCCCATGCATTTCGCCCCCGAGGCCATGGACAGAGCGGTGTTACTGCGTGGTTGCACCCTGTTTGCCTGGCATGGTGGCCACTGTGGCACCAGCCAGCCAGACCTGCTGAGAAAAACCATTGCAGTAAAGAACAAATGATGCTAAGTGTCTAATTGCTATGAAGATCCCGTCCTGGCCCTTAGCTCCACTGCGGGTTGCTTAGAAAGCTCTGCTGGACACAGGCGTGGGCCCCTGGGTGCTGGAAAAGGGACTTGGGTAGCATTTAGACGTCTAAATGCAAGCTTGGGATCGATACCTGCCCCCAGCATGCCTGACCTCCAGCGCCTCGGGGTGCAGATCCTGCTGGTACTGATGCCTGAAGCTCAGGTGCACGGGTTACATGGCTCTCTGGAGCCTAGACGCATACCCCGACCCCAGTCCCATGCAAACTTATGCCTCTCTCATGCCTACATCTTCTCCTTATAATGGATACAGCCCTGACATTTAGAGTGCTGAACTCTTCATAGAATAAAATCTCCGTCAGCCGGGGGAAGGATATTTCTTTTTTTTAAACACAAAAAAACCCTACGTAAGTGTGTAGCTCATCGAGGGCAAAGCTAATGTCACACCTGGACTGAAGCGGGGAGGCTTTTTTGGTCCTGTATTGACCTCTGCCAAGGCAGGACTTTGTCCATAGCCTCTGAGAACCGGGCTGAGTCTCCGCGCTCGCAGCGCAGACCCCAGGGCTTTCCCTCCCGGCATCGCTGAGCGCAGGCGGGGTGCGGAGGTTGTCCCCGGTACCCCAGTCTCTCATCCGGGACCGCCTGGATGGAAACACAAGGTGCACCTGTCTTCAGACTGGAGCTGCCCCCAAGAGAGATGTTAGGCTCCTGGGTCTATAAAGGGTTCAAGCCCTGCAAATACATCCTCAGCATTTGCAGCTGACTAAGAAGGCAAAGGCCTGCTTTATTTTTAGACTCTGCGTGTCAGCAGAAGCAAAGAAAAATGCCATTACTGTTATTACCTCCTAGCCCTCTGTGACGACAGGCGGATTATAACGGCGGCCGTGTTCCCTAGCCGTTTAACAAGGCACATCCATCGCACCCAGCCCTGCCAGCACCGGCGCCCGGTGCAACGCAGCATTAATATTCATTGTGTATAGCATTTGCAGTATCAACAGTTTGCCCCAGCTTTAGATCTTGCAGTTGTTCGGCATAAGTGATGTCTGGGTGGATTGAATTTGTACCGCCGGTGCCCAGGCGCCGCAATCTGAATGCAAATGAGCCTCTCTCGCTAGTTATTTCCTTTAAAAATAAAGTATCTCGTCGCCCCGAGTCTCTTAATGCCGGCGTGCCGCTGCTCTCTGGAAGACTTCCTAGCACTGAAACTTCTCTCCCACCAGCTGGTTTGCAATGTGCTGCTACAAGCACAGGGACCTTTCGCAGTAATTAAGCTCCAGCTATTCTTTCAGGTTTCTAATTCAAAGAGAGGCATTGCTTTCAAGTCCTGGGAGCAGCTTGACTGCGGCTGGCAGAGGCATAATGCACTTTCCAGAAGACCCCTGGCCAGTGTATTGAGGCTGTCCTCCGTGCCACTTCTATTTTCGATGCTCCCCAAAGAGGCCCCATTTGGGCTGATAACGTGCCCTTGGCTAGGGCAGATTTAGCCTTTGTTGCTGATCCGTGCACCACGGGCACTGCCCAAGGACCTGCTTGCCCGGCATCCAGCTCCTCCGAGCCACAGGCCGAGAGCTCGTGCAAGGCAGCTCCGGGGCCTGAGATGATCAGCACCCTGAGGCATGTTTTTTCTGTCTTTGTACAGCTCCTAGCACAGCGGGGGCCGAAGCAGGGCTGGGGCTCCCATGCACTGCAGCAATGCAAGCCAGTGATGGCAGCGAGCCACCCCTAAAGCACGGTGGGCATTTGAGCCCCGGGGCCTGGAAACTTTCTGCTTGCCCTGCAAAGGGCCATGTCAAGGATGCCCACGGGCCC
>NW_017729001.1:33419978-33422002 GCF_001723915.1 Gavialis gangeticus | reverse complement strand
GATGGCAGCGAGCCACCCCTAAAGCACGGTGGGCATTTGAGCCCCGGGGCCTGGAAACTTTCTGCTTGCCCTGCAAAGGGCCACGTCAAGGACGCCCACGGGCCCTGCCTAGCTACGGCCTTCCTCAAATTACAATTAATTCACAGCATTTCAGCCCAGAGCGCTCGGGTGATGACTGGGCAATGCAATAAAGCAAATTCCCTTTAACCTCCTAATGCAGGTGCCAGGTGAGGCCACCCTGTGTCCTCAACTGTCCCCTCCTCATGAGACAGGAGAGCGGGAGCCGCTTGGAGTCAGGATGCGGCCGGGGGTCGGGTCACAGCGTGGGGGGGGTGCTTGCTGGAGCAAAGCCCCGGCATGCGTTTGCATTTCCAGCCTTATCGCATCATCCCTCATTTGCCATGCAAAGCTCGGCGCCAAGGCTGGCAGCTCCTGCAGCGTGTCTGCAGCAGATGGACGGGGACGGAGGGGGATCGTCAGCTGGAGCAGGAGCTCGGCAGGCCACCAATGCCTTTCCTGGCGCCTGCTTGCAAGTCGCTGCCCAAAACGCCAGCCGCGCTGCCTGCGCCCAAGGCAATGGCCTGGGGATGCCCCTAGCTCCCGACCGTCTCCTCTCCATCCTGGGACCGCTGGGCTGGGGGGGCTGTCAGAGGGGCTGGGACCCTCGCGGGTCTGGTCCTTGAGGGACAGGCAAGGGCCACATTGTGCAAGTGTGAAAAATGACATCTGAGGGTCACCGAGGGGAAAAATGGCACTGCTTTGGGAAGGGGGGGCCTTCCTCGAGTCACGGGCTGGAGCTGCCCGAGCCACGGGCAGGACGGACTAGCAGAGAGGGGACGTACGGATTAAGGTCCGGCCTGACACGGGCCTGCAGCCCCACCGTGAAACTCCTGGAAGTTTCCCCAAATCGAAGGACAGAGGCAGAGCCTGCTGCTCCTCTCCCCATTGCCCCCCAGCATCGCACCGGCTCAGACGCAGCTGGCAGGCACCAAGCAGCCCCTGCAATGGAGCCGTCTGCCACGCGTGAGCAGGTAACACACGGGCCGGCCAGGGAAACGGGCTCCCCGCTCCCACACACCGCACCTCTAGCATCTCCTCCCATCGATGCCTGCTGCAGAGCAGCCCTGCGATGAAAAACCCAGTGAAGAGCCCTGCCGTCCTCCAGGGAAGGAGACTTGGGAAGGTTTCAGCCTTCTCGAAAAAGCAGTTTCAATCAGGAGCTGTGCTCGCCTGGCGCGGTCCTGCACACCTCGGGCTCCCAGGCGTGCCGGGGGGGTCGACAGGGAGGCCGAGCTGAGTTGGTTCATATTAAAAGCGTTATGCACGGAGATACTTAATGGGGGAAAGGAGCCCACTGATTTCATTGCTCACCAGAGTGCTAATCAAGCAGTGCTGCATGCACGCGCCCCGAGGAGGCGGCAGGGGTTTGGGCTGACTCGGCTTCCCAAACGTGAGCCTTCGGACCTGTATTTCTGCTCCCCGCTGTCGAAGTGAACCCCCCACCCAGCTTCCGCAGGAAGCTAGCGTCTCAAGGCAGCTCTCCGTCTCTCTTAGGAAGCCGTGCGCGGCGGGTTTCCATCCTCATATCCACGCAGAGGAGCAGGCTGCTCGACGCAGCTCAGACAGGCTGGGGGGGTGAGAAAAGTGCCCCCCGTGAAAGGCTGGACACAAGATCCATTCACGGCTGCAACGTCAGACGAGATCAAGTTGATGTTATCTGCTCTGAATTTCTGAACACCTTTCCAGCTGTGAAGGCATGTGCATTAGAAACGGAGGAGCGTTTAATTACTTTAATTAGAAGCCACCGCTTGCCCCTTTTCACGCGGGTGCAGGGACTTCTCCCCGTTCACGTGCCTGCCTCGACTCCCAGGGCAGGCTTTGCAGGAGGAGGCCAGGCAGTGCCAGGAAAGATGCTTTTATAGCACCTGGGCCAGATCCAGCTCCTGCCGCAGTCAAGGAAGCGACTCTGGGTGAGTCATGTGGGAGCCGGTCCAGCCCTTGGCTTGCACCGATTGCATCCGTGC
>NW_017729001.1:33412507-33414978 GCF_001723915.1 Gavialis gangeticus | reverse complement strand
GAAAGGAAGATGCTTTTATAGCACCTGGGCCGGATCCAGCTCCTGCCGCAGTCAAGGAAGCGACTCTGGGTGAGTCATGTGGGAGCCGGTCCAGCCCTTGGCTTGCACCGATTGCATCCGTGCTGTGAAATACGGGAAACCGAAAGGAAAGGCTCCGCAAGGCGCATAAAGCCACACCGACACCTCGTCAGTGTAGGCAGGAACAAAACCGCCAAGCTGCTCCTCTCCCAAACAGCAGATTTTGCATTTGCTGCTAGCCCACGGCACGGGCCTGTTTGGACCTTCCTCACCCCGAGCCACTCTTTCCTCTCGCTCCCGACACAGGCCCCACGTCTCCAAGCAGCCTAAGGACCCTTCCCGTGGTCCACGCCGCTGCCCCCGATGCCTGAGCACCATCCCAGGGCACGTTGGTCTTGGCCAGATCGGGGCCGTTGCTGCATCAGAGCACGCGTGCACGTGTCGGCTTTGGGGCATGTGCACTGTGCTGATGAGACCTAGGCTTTACCCACCTGCAGTGGGAGAAAAGCCATCCTCTGCAGCAGTCACCACTGCACCGGCTCGAGAGGTCCTCTGTCACCCCCCGTCGTGTGACCAATGCGCTAGGGCCAGGCCGAGGTGACCCCGGGAGAGACTGCAAGCTCTGCCCGACATTGCCGACTCCGGCGCCGGAGAATAGATGGTGCCGGCTGCTATCATTTGCACTGCACAAGGCAGTATTTACGGCGAGCTCGAGCCCTACGACAGATCAGCTGTTTCAGACAGGCCCATCCGCATAGATCTTCGGCCGCGTCCGGGTGTTTCAAGGGCACGATGTGCCGTGGACGCGGGCTGTTAGAAGATGGGCAAAGTGCTTTCAAATGACAGAACAATTTCCTTTGTGTTCTGCCAAGCCAGAAGGAACAAAAAAAAAACACAAAACAGAGGTTGTATGTGCTGCTCCAAGCTGCTTTCCCTTTGCAAATGTAAATATTAACAGCTTAACGTGCAGCAAATCCATTGCAGGAGCATGCTGTATTAATTCCCGATACAAAGCTCAGTGTCTAAAGAGTCACGCTCCGTGACAGCCGCCGCGTAATACGGACTGTCTGCAGGATTGTGAGATTAGCTCCTTGCATGGAGGGACTGCGAACATCAAAAGGGGGCTGTGTGCGGAGGCCGGCATGGCAGCCCTCCACAGCACAACGTGCTGAACATGCGAGGCGGGGGCAGGCATCTCTGCCACCTGCGCTGCGGGGGCATCCCCTCCGCGCCGGCCTCTCCTCCTGCCCAGGCTGGCTAAACTGGAGCCTGAGCTAAACCTCACTTGGCCGTGTCTACACAGCAGTCCCCACCGCCGCAGAAAGGATGTCGACACGATGGAGAGAGTCCAGCGGAGGGCAACGAAAATGGGTTGGGGGCCAGGGAACAGGACTGGTGAGGAGAGGCTCAGGGAAATGGGTTGATTGAGTCTGCAGAAGAGAAGACTGAGGGGGGTTGAATAGCAGCCTTCACCTCCCTGCAGGGGGGCTGCAAAGAGGATGGAGCTGGACTGGTCTCAGTGGGGGCAGGTGACAAGACAAGGAGCAATGGGCTCAAGCTGCAGCAAGGGAAGTTGAGGTTGGATATTAGGGAAAACGTTCTCACCAGGAGGGCGGTGAAGCACTGAACCAGGCTCCCCAGAGAGGTGGTGCAGTCTCCATCCTTGGAGGTTTTGAAGACCCGGGTAGACAAAGCCTTGGCTGGGCTGATGTATTTGGGGCTGGTCCTGCTTGGAGCAGGGGTTGGACTAGATGTGACCTCCTGAGCTCCCGCCAACCTGAATTTTCTATTATTCTAAGCAGCAATCTCCCCATGTGGGACCCAGGCAGGGTGTCTCTAAGACAGCAAGGCAGACACCGTCACTGAGGACTTATCAGACCTAGGCAGGCCCAGACGGCCATTAATGCTGGTTGGGAGCGGGACGAGCTGAGGAGAGATTACTGCTAACAAAACATTTTTCTTCTTCAGAGCTTTACACACACACACACACACACACACGTTTGTGTGTGTGTGTGTGTGTGTGTGCGCGCGCGCGTGTGTGTGTGTATGTGTGCGTGTGTGAGTGTACGCATAGTATATATATGTATATGTAAATGTATATATTAACGTGTACATAAATATATATATACATGCATGCGCACACATTAATATAGATATATATATATTATGTATATGTATATAATGTATTATATTCATGAGTATGCGCACACACACATATATATACACACATAGATATATATGTGTGTGTGCACACACTAATATAATACATTTTATATATATATTATATGTATATATTCATGTGTGTGCATATATGTATGTGTGTGTGTATATGTATGTGTGTGTGTGTATATGTGTGAGGATACACCGGACCGGCACCCGCAACTATGGCCCAGCCCGGACCGGCAAGGTCAGCAGACAAACAGGTAAGAGATGGGGATAAGGGGATCGCTGGG
>NW_017729001.1:33410253-33412496 GCF_001723915.1 Gavialis gangeticus | reverse complement strand
TCAGGTCCCTTCCGACCCTAGAAACTATGAAACTATATACACACATACACACGTGCATTAATATATACATTTTATATATGCAGGTGTATGCGTGCGTGTGTGCGTGTGTGTGTACACGCGTTTTCTTTCTATCTGCACACTGGTCACGGTTCCTCGCATTTTTGACTGCTGCATTCAAACTATTTATCATGGCATCTCGCTTAATCAGAAATGTCCCAAATGAGGCAAAAACGTTTTCCATGTGGCCCATGCTCATAGGTGCCCTTTGAGTTTGTGCTCCAAGGGCAAGACCAGAAGCAGGCTGTAGAAAGGCAGCTCCTCCCTCGGGATCAGCGGGATCGGCGCCCGCACCGACCGAGCGGGGACCCGCCGAGGCACGCTGGCGCCGAGGGGCGCGTGCAAACGCATGCTCCAGGGCTGGGCGAGGCAGCGGCACAGACAGGTGTGCTGGAAGCAGAGCACAAGGAAAGGCAGCACAAAATGAACAGAGGAAGCCCTGGTGCTCGTGCCCTGGCCCACCACCATGTACCCAGCTGGGCAGCCGTCTCGACCCCACGCCGCCAGCTCCCTCCGTGCCCTGGCGCAGCGAGCCCTGTGCGCCCGTGCCTCCCCAGCACTAGTGCGATGCACACGTAGCTTTGAAGGCCCTGAGAGGGCGGCACGCGCTTCAAGTTGGGGCCGTGATGAAGTGCTTGGCTGCGCTGGGGGTGTGACAGAGAGCCCTCCAGCCCGGTGGTGGGATAATGCGACAGGCTTCGAAGGGGAGTAAATGATTTCCCAGCCTGTGAACACTTATGAGCTCTCTCAGCCTTTGATTCCCGGTGAGTGATGTACCGCGCGGCGCAGGAGTCTCTCTGCCTTGACAAATGAAAGGACCGGTGGCAACAAGATAGAGTATTTTCTTCCCAGCCGTTAATAAAGGCAACGACGTGGGCAGCGGCCCGCGCTCCTTCCCGCAGGCGTTGCGGGCTGTGCGCTGCACGCCTGGAGCTCCCAGGTCCCGACGGCTTCGAGACGAGCTCCCCCAGGGCCGGCTGCCTCCGACGGGGCTGGACGAGCGCGTGGCCACCATGGAAAGCTGCAACAAGGGAGGGGGATTCATGCTGGGCCCCATAGCAAACACACTGGATCCACCAAAGACCTCGGCAAGCTCATCCGGTCACAGCCAAGGTCTGCCTCTTTCCCCCCACCCTTCCACTATTATGCACACACTAAATACTACAAATTATTGAGATGCCTCCATTACTCCTTTTGGATGGACCCAGGCCTGCCCCCCACAACCCTGGGGGGATGCCTTGGCATGGTTTGAGACGTGTGCACGCGCACGTGCAGAAGGCAAAGGAGTGGAAGTTAATCCGCGCTGAAAAGTTGCGCGACAGTTCCCTCCTCCCTGGTCTATTTTATGCCGACGCTGAATTTCATTAGGCAAAAGTCCTAGTCAAATATACAGAGCTTGACACATTCAGCACATTCGGCCTGTTTTCCCTTGTACTGCTATTTTTTTCCCCCAGGGAAAGCTTCGATCTAAAACCCACGCAGACACTCAGGCTAGGGTGAAGGACAGACTACAAAGCCTTCTCTGATCCATAAGGCACAATCTGTGATTTTTTTATTTTTAATATGAGAGGCGAGACCGAGGGGGGATAGGCTCTTTTACAAATCATTTCTCTTTGAGTTTGGTATTTTCCTGTACAGAGAGGCCTGAAAGGAAGACACATTTCATTTCATTTGTGAAACTGCCAGGACGATAATGACTGTGCTGTGTATTGTAGCAATCCATTTTGTCAGCTTCAAGGGAAAGAAGGGATCTTTAAAAAACTAAAAACGGCCATGCTTCCTTGACGGTGTTGCACGGAGGGCTCTGAAAGGATTTAATATGCCCATAGAAAACACTTTTAATGAAGAATTACACCGGGGACGCTTTGAATGCAGTTCGGTGCTGCTTTCCATGGTCAAGTGCATGCCTGCTAAACCGCTGAAACCATCGCAATTGTGATACCCGCTCACCCCACATCGCAGGGGCCTTGCGTGGGCTCCACCTGCCATGAAGAGGATAAAGCTACGTAGGATTTCCATCGTATGCAATGGGCCCTCCGGCCTGGACCTGTCGCAGCTTGATGCACGTAGCTGTTCTCGCTGTCCATCCTTAGCAATGCCCTGGGAAAGCGTGGGGGTCCGACTACGATGCACAACAAAGCCCTTAATGTTTAGATCAGGAGGAATCATTAACACGGCTGGAACAG
>NW_017729001.1:33404620-33405253 GCF_001723915.1 Gavialis gangeticus | reverse complement strand
GCCTGGACCCGTCGCAGCTTGATGCACGTAGCTGTTCTCGCTGTCCATCCTTAGCAATGCCCTGGGAAAGCGTGGGGGTCCGACTACGATGCACAACAAAGCCCTTAATGTTTAGATCAGGAGGAATCATTAACACGGCTGGAACAGCTCACGCACGGAGGTGGGCTGGAGCCCCTGAACTTTGCACGGCTTGCACGCGTCTCCAGCACAGAGTCGTCGTGCGCTGCATACGACGCGCCGCGCCGCGGCCCGCAAGGTCACCCTCAGAGCGCGAGGCCCCGTGTTGTCTCACCTGGGGATCTCAGCCGCGCGCTGCAACGAGGCGGGCCCGCTGCCAAGTTCATCAGGCAGCAGCTCCAATGTTACCGCCCGTCGCCTCCCCAAAGGACGAGGGACACGCTGCCGCGGGACGTCTCAGCATCACGCGGGGAGCCCGGTGCTGCAAACACCTCTCCCGTGGGCAGCAGGGCGCTGGGACCAGACCTGAGGTCTCCCAGCCAGCGTCTCCCGATGCCAACAACTCATGGGGTCCAGCCAAGACCCCCGGGCACTCATCGGCTCCAGCGCTGGGAGCACCGAATTATCTAGAGTCAGGTCAGCAGGCCTGTGGCAGGATGCTGTCATCCTATTTAC
>NW_017729001.1:33385889-33399620 GCF_001723915.1 Gavialis gangeticus | reverse complement strand
ATGGGGTCCAGCCGAGACCCCCGGGCACTCATCGGCTCCAGCGCTGGGAGCACCGGATTATCTCGAGTCAGGTCAGCAGGCCTGTGGCAGGATGCTGTCATCCTATTTACAGAGACAGCATCCCCCAGTAGGAGGGGAAACTGAGGAAAGAGATGGCAGGGCTCTCTCGTTAACAGTGGCATGCCTCTAATTAGAAGCAAGCTCACCAGCTGGCCCACCCCTTTCGGAAAAAGGCACGTCACCGTGATGCCAAGACGCCCCTGAAAGGAGCCACGGACGCATCCCGTCCTCCCTGCCGGAGCTGGCCAAGAGGTGGAAAGGCTTCGTGGACACGGTACATCTCTCTGTGACAAAAAGAAACTGCCTCATATTGTAATGAGTTGCTTTAATTCAGAAATGCAGCAGGATGCATAGAAAGGCCCCCTACCCCGCAATACAAAAAAATGCTGAAAACTGCCTGATTTGCCAACTCAATGCCTGGATCTTCTAATACCACGGGAGGGGGCTCATTATAACTCCCTTTCTATCTATTTTCGGGCACGGCCAGTCCTGCAAGGGTGACACGGGAAATGCGTGCCACAAACACCTTGCCCAACACGAGGGAGGGTTGCCTAGCTTTTGACAAGGGAAAAGCCTTCTTGCTCCATGAAAGGCACAGCTCCTAAGACAAGGCATGAACAAACTGGAAGCAAAAGCTCCCGAGAACTTTATTTATTATCGCTCGAGCCCAGAAACTGAAGAAATACCCTGGGGAAGGGAGGGGGCACTTGCACTGATGTGGACTTCCCCCACAAAATATATGCATTTTCAGATGTTGTCACCTCAAGGAAAGGAAAGCAGAGAAGAGGCTGAAGTCAAAGAAAGCAAATGTTTTATTCTGTATAAACCCCTCCGAGGTCAGGCCACAGCTCCCCATCCCAGCGCCGGCTCTAGCTTTGTCTCTCACGTCATCGCGCCTTTGCTCCGGCCTCGCCGCGTGCTCCAGACAGGAGGGAGCCACACAAGCCACATCCGCATCTCCCCCTGCAAATACCTGCAAAATGATAAAAGCTTCAAATAAGGACTCGGCTCCTGGAAACGACAAAATCAGAGAGAAAGGGATGAACAGTGCAGGGACGTGCCCATAACGTGGCACTTTAGGGCTCCGGCTGCTCCTCCGCAGGTGTTTCTGCCAGCTCCCGCGCTCGCGGGACCCCGGGTCTCGCTCACCCTTTGATAAGTGCCGGAGCCGTCGTTGCACCATGCAGCAGCTGGCCAGATGCATGGCTGGTGCAGGCAGCAGCCTCCTTCTTGCCCGGGTTTGCCAGCCTCATGCTAACCCTGCTCTCAAAACCTTTCCCTTGATCCAGTTCTTAGCAGCCCTCCCTTAGCTAATCATGCCCCAAGGCCTGGATTCCCCTGCCCGCTGCAGCTCCTACCAGCGGTCCTGGACTTCAAATAAACCAGGTCAGATATCCTCCAAGCGCCTGCACTGTGAGCTGGCCTCTCTGCCTGGCCTTCCTGTAGCCTTCCAACCCCCCAGTCTTGCAATTTTACCACGAGAGTGCTCCTGGTGTTGGTTTCTTTAATTTTTTTTTTAAGCACCAGCTCCTGGAGTCAGGTGAGAGAATCTCAGCTTTCAATTATGGAGCTTGGAGCCTTCTCGGTTAGGGAAGAAAAGACTGAAACCATGAACGCGCCTTTCCCTGGAGCAACATCCAGCCAAGCAACCCAGAAGACGCTACACGAAAACCCCACGGGATTGTTCAAAGGTCTCTCATGAGACTCGTTCTTGCTGAACACGTGGGGCTGGCCGTAGGGGGGACCCCTCACCGGGCAATCAGCAGTTCCTCCATTTCCACGAATAGGTGTCCTCCCGCTCTCCGGTCCAGGACAGCGACAGGGTTTCTTGGCTGGTTGCTGTTCCTGGCTTTTATAGCTTACAGCGGCCGCTTACGACAGCTTATGAAAATAAAGGCTGGGGAAAAGTGGGACATTTCATTATGCAAATGCCGCTTCCCATAAAGAAATGTTTTATTAACACATCCTCCTCTCTTGTGTTGGCTTCGTCAATTTGGTCACAGCTTGACATCCAATAAGTTCGTTTAAAGGCTGTGTTTTTACATAACGTTTGCTAATCTATTTTAAACACTTAATTACGGTTACGGCACATTCATTAGGGAGCTTGCTTGCAAACCTGGATGCTGGTAATAAATCCTCATTCTCCAAGTGTCAGATGCGATACGAGAGTTGGATCCAACTGGGTGCTGGAGCCGTACGCTAGAAACGGACTGGCGAGAAGCAGCCCGACCTCTCCGGAGGGGCTGATACTGGGCCAGGTCCTGCTGAGGCCTGATGCAGCCCTTGCTGCTCCCTCCCTACACCCCAGAAGGGCCAGGCCAGGGCAGAGCCGTGGCCGAGGCTGCTCCACGGTGGGGCAGGATGCTCTGCACCCAGCCCTGTGGCACATGGAGCCTCCGGTCTGCTTCCGGCTGGAAAACACGGGGCACCGAGAGCTCAGAAATAGCTAGCTGTAACGTTCAAAAGAAAGCCAAGCAAAAGAAGCAGGTTCGGGTCACGGCGCTCGGCTTAAAGGCAGACCTGCAACCAAAAGCCTGGGTTAGGGGCAGCGGCGACACCTCTCCGGGGTTAGTAGGGCAGCACATTTACCTTAGTCTTTTCCTAGATATTTCATCATAATACTATTTATATCGTCCTCTTTCCCTTCGGCTTCCAAGCACTTGTCTTCTCCAGCGCCGTGGAGGGCTGCTTTCCCAGCACACCCGTCGCCTTCTGCTCTTTGACTCCTCGGCCGACTCTTGACACTGTCAGCACTCTTGCAGGACATAATCGAGCTTGAGGAGTCGGAGTCGGAGAGGTTTCCGGGGACCTCTTTGGGGTTTGGACTTTGCCTCAAAACGGTCTTTAGCTCGGAGGGGGCAGCACTGCCAGCTATCAGCTGGTCTTCGAAATGCACGCTCAGTGGCCTCGGGCTGTCTTTCCTGTCCCTAACTGGCCTGGAGAGGCTGCTCGGCGCCTGGCACTTTGGAACAGCTGGCAGGAAATCGTCAAAATCCACGTTCGTTTTCCTCTCATAGTTGAGAGTCGGGATTTTCCAGGCGAATGGATCTCTCTCCTTCCCTTCCTCCAGGGCATCGCCGAATCGCCTGCTCTGAAATACCAGGGGATCTTTCCCCAGATCGGCATCGCTTGCTTCTTCTAACGAGGGCTCCAGGCGGCTTCTCCACGGCTTAATCCTCGCCGCGCCGAGCGCGTCTGCTCCTGCTGTCGGCGCGCTCAGCGGCAGGCAGGAACGATCGACATCCTGTAAGAGCGAGTCGTAGGAGCCAAACTTAGACGCTCTTCGCAGAGCGGGAGAGCGCGCGGGCTCCGGGATCTCCAAGGCCACACACTTCAAGCTGGATGAACGCACGAGGCCGCCTCTTCCATCCCCATCTTCACGTCCTGCAAGTTCGTCCACCCCAAGCTTTATGGGGAAATCCACCTCCTCTTTGAACGTCCGGCACCTTCTCAGGGAGGACGCGCCCGTCGTTTGGTAGATTGGCAGGGGCGAGGCGTCTCCCAGCCCCAACGTCCCCTCTTTCTCCATGGCCCTTTTCCTCCGCAGCTCCTCTACGTATTCAGAAAGGGCAGAGGAAGAACTTGGGAGCTTCTCTTCCTCCGCAGGAGACATCCTCCTCCTCATCACGGATGGAGAAACGGCTCTGACTTTATCCACGGTTTTCATCTCCTCCTTGTCCATGGGGGATTTCCCATACTCCAACCTCCGGACACCCAGTAAAGGACTTGCGCTCTTTCCAAAGTCGGCCTCAGCGCCAGCTCTTCCATATTGCCCTCTTCGAGCACTGAGTGAAGACGCCGGCCGGGTGGGTTCCTGGTCCGTGACATCTCTGTTCATCCTACACAACAGAGCAGAGCCGTTAGCACGTGTTAGTTCGAGTTATCTGACTTGCTCTTACTGCAGCATCCTTCAGCCAGCCCCCATCCTGCCGTCCCCAAACACGCACTTACGTGCCAAGTCTCAGCTGAACTATAAACATCAAGCAGAAACTGCTTCTTGCATGTCAGTTAATTCCAGCCCTTTCATTAGATTAAACTTTTTTTTTTCATGGTAACTGAACTTAGTTTGAATGGCTCCAAATAAACTAGAGCAGCCAGAACATATGACTTATGGGGCCATGCACATCACATGATCTGCCCTTAAATCTGTCATGCCAAGAGGTACCTCAACACATCTATTTTTTCCCTGACAAATTACAGCAACATGTGCCGGTTACTTTTAGTTCTGCCAGCCCCCGGAGAGCACGCTCTGAATCTTTATGAAGCCATTTACCCAGCACCCCCCCATGCATGTCAGTGTTACGGCACAGTAGGTTTCACGGGTGCTCCCTTTGAGGAGGGATGGTCATTATGAACGGCAGAAGCAAAATAAAGGCCTGGCCGTGGGCTGGATCTGAGCAGCACACAAAAAAAGGGACGCACGACCTCTGTTTGGGGTTTGCTTCTGCCAGAGCAGGTTTGCCTTGGGAAAGCAGAGCACCAAGCACCTGTCCCCAGGACACGGCAGGCTTGCTGCGATGCAAAATCAGACCCAAACGGGGGCATGAAGCATGCAGTGCTCATTAGCCTTTGCTTCATTGAGTCTCCTCTCCTTGCCTTTTACAGAAGGGCCAGCTGCGGGGAGCCCCTTCAGTAGAAAGGGGCAACTCTGGCAGGAGGCCTGAGGTGGGATGGGGGACTAGGAAGCCTCCTGCCTGTGACCACACCTGCTAGGTTTAATTGAAGGAGCAGCGAAGGAGTTTTCACTGCCGTCCTCCCAACGTGCAGCAAAAGGGCTATGGTGCATCTTGCGGAGACCTGGCCATCTTTCGAGCACGTGCATCATCCCCGGGTAAAGACCAGCATTCCCATGACATCTCATTGCAGGGCATTAAGGTCAGCCACCTGAGACGGCAGATAAGGCAATAATAATGTGTCGCATCCCTCCCTCCTGAGAAGGGCCAGCAGCACAGCCATGGAGATGCCCCGTGCCCGTGTTAGGACTGGCAGGGTGCTAGACACTCCTACAGAAGCTGCTGGAGAAAGCAAGACATGATGCTGACAGCCAGGCTAGCTCTTCATAGATGTTAGGGGCTGGAAGGGACCTTACAGATCACCGGCTCCAGCCCCCCTGCCCTGGAGCACCGGCTGGGACAGTTGCTCCACCTCATGCAAACCCCATGAGACCTGTGCACGGCATCAGGTCTGCACTGGAGAGGACGCCA
Organism: Gavialis gangeticus; assembly: GCF_001723915.1. NCBI lineage: Eukaryota > Metazoa > Chordata > Crocodylia > Gavialidae > Gavialis > Gavialis gangeticus. Next base: position 33,394,356 of record NW_017729001.1, on the reverse strand, counting down.
CGCAACGGGCCAGGAGATCGAAGAGCGCTGCTTCTGTATGCATGGCCCCCATGACCACAACCCCAGACTGTGGCACCAGTTACGGCTGCGAGCCCGTATTTCATGCCATCAAAACCCATCTTGGATGCATAAGCCTTTGCCTTAGCAGAGCTGTCGCGCTCCGCCAGCAGCGTCTCTGAGCCTGCGCTGCTGGGCAAAGGCCCTGGCTGTGAGAACGAAGGTTTCTCCCTCCTTCCTCCCTTGTCTGTGGCACAGCGACTAGAAAAATTGATTGCAATCACTGTTAGCCTTTGTGACGCTAATCCCTCAGTGCAATTCGTCAAGAAAATTGCGTGCATTCATTTAAAGGGCTGAAACACCTTTCCCCCTTGTTTAATTAAAAAAAAAAAATAACTGCGGGGGGGGAGTTTGTCATGCCGTATATAAGAACCAAACCAGGCCTTTTGCGGAGTTGTAGAGTTAAATTAAATACCATGAAGAGCAACACAATACCATGCCATTACCTATAGGCTACGCTCCCTCAGCTTCTTGCTCCGAAATGAGGAGCATGGGAGCTTACGAGTAATATTTTTTTTCAACCTTTCAAACCCGGAGACACGGCTGTAAAATGACCCTGGCACTCGTTAGCACGCAAGTATTTTGTTCTATGTTGCAGCTGGCAGAGAGCATCAATTAGGGCCTATCATTTTTTCTTCAGTGAAGGGGGGGGGTTAAAAAAAGGTTCCTTGGTGTTTGAAGGTGTCTAACAACAAAAACCGATGGGAAAAGAAATGTGCGGAGCAGAGATTAAACCAGACGTCCCTAACTACTCCTCAGGTACCGTGGCAGGGCTGCTGCGCTCCGAGGCAGCTCTCGAGTTTTACGTTGACAAGAATAAACCATCCCGGCCCGGGAACCGCGCGGGTTGCCATGGGAACGTTACGATGGTGCATCATCTCAAAGACAATACGGGGCAAACGGAGACCTGCCTCCGCCGACCTGCGAAGTCATTTCCATGCCGAGACCAGTCGATAGCAAACCCAGCGGCTGGGAAATGGGAGCAATTGAAGGAGTTACCAAATCACCGGGCGTTTAAAATGGTTTTCCCTCCGCCGCACCGCCTCCGCGCCCCTGGCCTGGCAGCGGTGAGCAAAGCCTCGCGGCGGAGAGGACCGACTGGCCTGCAGCACGCGCCGAGGTAGCAGGAGCCTGGGCAGACGGGGAAGGGAAGGCAGGGGAGATGTTGCAGGCAGCCCCTTTTTCCGAGGCACGCACCTGCCCGCAGGTGGGTCGGGGGCTGCCGAGCTCCCTGCACCTCTGCCGGGCTCGTGAATACCTCCTGGCCCTGCGGGAACGCCATCGGGGTCCCCAGGAAGTCAGTGAGCTTGGAGGAGCCTTCCTGATGGGGGACCCTGTGGAGAGGGCACAAATAAAGAGCATCGCGTTGTCCGTCGGGATGGTCTCACACTGCCGGACTCTCCCACGCAGAATGAAGTAGCCCTTCATAAGTTTACTAGACTAGAAGAAAATGCAGGGAAAGATCATGGACTCAGGGACAAGGAGGGCTGGAAGGGAGCTCACATCTAGTCCAACCCCTGCTCCAAGCAGGACCAGCCCAAACTGCATCATCCCAGCCAGGGCTTTGTCTACCCGGGTCTGCAAAACCTCCAAGGATGGAGACTGCACCACCGCTCTGGATAACCAGTTCCAGTGCTTCTGGTAAAAAAGTTTGTCCTAATATCCAACCTAAACCTCCCTTGCTGCAACTGGAGCCCATAACGTGCCGAACATACTGATGGTTTTGGTCCCCACTCTGACACATGAGCAGTGATGAATGGTTCGAGGCAGGATTTTGTGCCAGGCTTCAGCATCCAAAATTGTACCTTACCTAAGTGAGTGGTGTAATCCTTCCAAGACAATTCAGTGCCTTCCATTTCTACATTTCCAAGCAAATTTGTAAACTGCTGACCCGCCGGATTTCACAAATTAAACAGCCAGCTTCAATACCCCTTCACTTCTCAATGCCGAGATAAAAATGTACTAAAGAAGCAAGAAACGCTAATAGCATGTGAGCACAATCTGATATTTATTGCACCAGCCAACATGACGGACATGCTGCGGCTTATGAAAAACGTCTGGAACATGAAAATCACCGAGAACAACAAAACGCGGGAGGTTTGGTGTTTGCAATAATTACAGCACTCAGTCGATGGGAGCCCTCTCACCCTTGCCCAAAGAGCTGGTTGACGGTCCTTTCTAGCTGGCCCACGTGCCTATGCATCTGCTGCTTTCAGCTATTTTCCACCAGCCAAAATAATCACGTCCAAGCTGCGGACAGTGCAATTATCAATCTCTCCCCCTTGTTCCTATTACCCGGTACCTGCTGCGAAAACCCTACAGCTCTCCGCAGGAAGGTCTTAGTGTCTGACAGATTAAGGAAACCAGGCTTTCATGCTTATTGCTCCACTAAGCCTAACAGCCAAAACCTTTAAAGGACAAGCATTTGTGTTTTCCAGGCCAAGTTACCTGAAGTTTCTGCTTAAGCCGGCTAAGGGTCAGTGATGCCGGACGCCTTTCTGCAGGGCGGAGAGGTGATGGCGACGGCACAGAGCTCTGCGGCCAGCTCGGCGGGGAAATGTTTGCCTTACTGAGGTTAGGGGGTGGCAGAAACACAGCGCGCGTAGCCCAGGACCGAAGGGATGGAGGGAGAGGGAACGGATGCAGACATCGCAGGACAAAGCTGCGCTAGCCCTGGCTTGGCCGTGCTGCAGAGCAAACTTTCCACCCCGAGCTCGGTGCAAATGGAAAAAGAGAGCCTGTACCAGGGTGGGTGTCACCCCTGCTCATGCTAAATCCCCCTAAATAAGTCTCCCCAAGTGGGGTGAAAGCACGCTTGGGTCCCAGGTCCGGATGCGATTTCACTCTGAATTTGTCGGAGCTGCAGCCTGCGGAAAGCTTTGCAGAGCTCTGGCCTGGCAGACACCAGCTCCAGGTCTGCCCTCCGCCTCCAAGCTTGCTGCCGAAGTCTGGGCACGAGCGCCGGGACAGCCGAGGGCGAGCAGGGCAGGATTTCCCTATCCCGGCCTTGTTAGCAGCAGCTTTTCTTGCCACGTCTCCCTTGTGCAGCGCAGACACCCTCTGCGTCCTGCCCGCTTGGCCCCAGCCCGCCCCGCAGCCAGCGCAGGGTTGCGAGGAGCTCGCTCTGACGGAGAAGCTGCAGCTGGGACTGGCATCTCAATTGTCTCTTCTCTGCGAAGGGCGCGGGGGAGGACTGTCCGCCTGTATCGCAGTGTCTGGTGGTCGGGTACTGCTGCCTTAAGCCCGCTTGACCAAACAGGAGGAATGGGCAGCCCCTGCCAGTCCTTGACCTTAATCACTGCAAACAAATGGTTGTTTTCCAGGCCCCCGTGCAGAAACGGCATTATAGGTGGAGGGAAGCTCTGTCCAGGGGTGCACGGCACCCAGGAGTTAGCATCATTCGCTGCGTCCCTGCAGAGCCCACGCTCCTGACACGCCGCAAGGAGCCGACCTCCGTCTCAGCTCGAGGAGAGGAGCCCGGCCTTTCGAGAGCGAACAGCCCACGAGCCCCCGTTCGTCCGCAGCTTTATTGGGACGTGTCTGCAGTTCGAAAGCGCGTGCATCGCACGCTGGCATGGTAGTGGAGGCGGGGGGCACGCCAGCCACTCCGTGCATCTATCTGCAGATGCACCGCTAGGATCAGCCTTGCATTGAAAAGTTTGTCAAACTCGATCCCCACAATGTGGGAAGAAACCCACGTCACTATAAAACTGCCACGAGGATCTGGCACGCGGCTCCCCGCTGCCTCCGCTACCCTGCTCCCTGAGCGGAGATATTGCAAAGCAGATCTAATCTGCCTCTCACTGCTACATGTCCGTGCGTCCTGCGAGGCTGGGCACCCGTCTAATCGCGCTTGCGCCTGAGATTCGTATCAAGTACAAGAGTTTATCCCGCAGAGAAGGCCGGGGGAAAGCAGACGTGCTTGTTCCAGGCAGTTACCCATCTTCTGGCTGTAAGGCAGCGAAACAGCACTACGTCCTACCACCGGTGCTGACAGGTTGCGTGCTGCTCTGAACGTGCTTTCATTTCTACCTGCCAGCTCTTCGACGCAGGCAGCATTCGCCAAGGCTCCAGCCCCAGCTCCCCAGCCATGCACGCGCTGCAATTACATTTCATTTGCGCTTAATTGCGGGGCAGGGGGGAAGCACGCTGAGAGTACGCCCCTCGCGCAGCAAGTTTCTGCGCGCCGGCTTGGCACGCAGTCTCTGGGAAGGCTCCTCGAGATCCCCTGCGACTGCTGTCGTATCCCGGGCCAAAAACAGCTGGCTGGGAAACCTGCCTGGCAGGCCAGAAGGTGACCTGCAGATCCAGCAGCGATACCCTCCCGCGCGGACACCTCGAACCCGACACCGCAGAGCCGCATGGTGCCAGGGCCCTTGTAGACCCGCAGAGCCCGCGAGCAGCTCCGGACCAAGTCCCACGGTTCATTTCCAGTGGCTTGAAAACAGTCGGCCTTGCAGCCAAAGCACCCTCCCAGCCTGGAGCTGAGCAAACGAGGCGCCTGCTTCGTGTGGTGAAAGGAATAAGTCATTCAAGCACTTGGACCAGCGGCACAGGAGCCCTCGAGGCAGGCAGCGGGACGGGATGCAGCTAGAAGGATGCCCTCTCACGTCCCGGCAGCTACGGCAGAGCAAAGCCCCAACGGGAAGCTTTGAGTGCAGCCTCTGCTGACAAAATAATGCATCTCTGCAGCAGTTCTGCCCAAAAACCGGGGGGATCCATGCAAAATTCACACCCCGAAAGGTGCTTCTCGCTGCAAGCCGCCGAGCCGCAAGGTAATACGGATAGAGCCTGCGAGGAGCTGCAAAGCTACTAGTGAAAATGGACGGGCTGTGTGTGAATTGCTGCAATCTCTCCCGCGAACCCCGCTTCTCAAGGAGCCGGCCTGCTGGTGCTCCTCGCACGTCCCGGGGAGTCTGTGCCGGTGGGCACCTGCGACCTTTGCTTTATTTCTTTCTCAAATACCCAGAGGCGCCGGGTCTCAGGGCGGCCACAGATTACATTCGCAGCAGCTGTTTGTATCACCAGGCTCAGGAAGGGGAATCGATCGCGTGACAGTGGGATACGCTGCCCTGCTAATGCTCATTAACCCGGCGTCGCTGCCTCACAAGGTGCCAGCCTAAAGCAGCGCGAGGTTTTAGGTGCAAAGGAAACGGCTGAATTCCTTAAACCTTTCCTCGCAACGACGCGAGACGCGTTTTCCTCCGAGTCGTGGGAGCTGAACAAGCCAACGCATAGGTCATAAAGTCTAGGGGGAAAAAGCTTTGCTTAAAAGATTTCAACCAGGTAAAAGCCTGAATTCCTCTTTCTGAGGTTTAAGCACACTGCGACGAAGTGCAAAGCAAGCTGAACCTGCATCTGCCGGTGTTAAACTTTCCACCGTTTTTAAATTTATGGCCACTGTGATGAGTCTGCGCTCAACCCTAACAAAGCAAGAAAAGCAGAGGAGACTTCCCATCACAGGGCACAGCCACCAGAGACCTGCTTTCCTACCTAAAATACTACCCTGTTAGCACATAAACTCAAGGTGCAGGGCTGACCTGCCATCAGTAACTCCCCGTGCTTGAAATATGCATCTGGAGCACAGCCTTTTTCATGCAGGCCCTCATTTTGGGGGGGATCTGCCATAGACTTAATGCTGCTTAAACGTAGTGTGTGCATTTTTCTGACCGTGCTAAGGAGGGTCATGAATAATGTCATAAGGCACGAGCCCCTTACCGTTGCAAAGGGAAAGGTCGCCCGTTGCCTAAACATGGCAGAAGTTGGTTTTCTGAAGTTAAAGGCCAAAGACGACCTAGCGCAAACTCTGGAAGCCAAGCGGAGTTCTGCACCGCGCGATCCACACCACAGCAAATGACATACAACAATAATTAGTGGAGATTACACAGCAATTAGCATGATTACAATTACGCTAGTTGAAATAATTTATACAATAAAGCCCTCGCATGCATCGCAACGCAGTGCGTGTCCAGAGATAAAGGACCACGGATCAAACTCTCCTCTTATAAATAAACCCAATGTAGCTCCAAGGCAGCGAGAGAGAAGCCTCTGCCCTGGTATCTGTAAGCTATTCACACATCCCCCGTCACAATGACCTCTGCAGGAGAGCTCTCATGTTTTTAATACACATTATTTTCTTTTCAGATAGCAGCGATGCAAACTAAGCCATGCAGAGGTTTTCGACCCGCGCCTTGAAAATAGTCAGGCGCCGAAATCCAAAAGCCCTCCGTGGCCGCCCTCTTCTCCGCCTTCAGCCAGCTCTCTTCCTACGACAGTAACCATAGAAATGAGTTCTGCGGGTCAAAGTAATTTATTATCTGGGATTCTGCGCCGACCAGGATCACGTTCAAAACAGCTCCTCCAGAGCCGGCTTTAACGTCTTCAGCCAACGCCGCAGGGAAACGAGCCGCGGGAGGAGAGGGGCGCGCGGTTTCCCCCGAGACAAGCAAGCAGCAGGGTCTCCCCGTCTATGCACAGAGAGGATTGCTCCTGGGCATCACGTCCGAACCACGCCTTTGCAGCTCGTGTCTGGCGCTGCAGCAGGAGGAAGATGAACACCACCAGGCTTCGGACCTTCCTGGCCCGGCTCTAGGCTCCTCTTCCCGGTTCAGTCCCAGGCAGCCATTAGAGCGGATCGAGCACTTCGCGGAGAGGCGCCCCGCGGGACTGAAGCAAGGCCGAGCCTCCTTTTTCCTCCTCTTTCTCAGCGTCTGCGGAAAGTCTCTGCAGATCCCAGTTGCCCCAGCTCTCCGTGTCAAAGCTTTTGACTCTGCAGAGGCAGGTTTAAAACTCGAGCAACCTAAATATTTGCCACGAGACTGTCAGATGCCAAGCAAACTGAAGCCAGCTGGGGTAATGGCTACGGTGCCGTTTTTGCCGTGTGTCACGTTGCAACAAGCCTAGCGGCACAAATGTGCATCCCTTCCCTTTGCTGCGTGAAACCCGAACTGTGTCACAGCTAATGGAAAGCAGCTAATGGCGATTCTCCCACTGCTCACGGGCCAAAGGGCCTGTGCTTCTGGTGCAAGAAGGTCAAAACCACGTTGCTCGTCACTGGGGAGGTCCAAATTAGCTTCCCCGGGAGGACCGTGACATTCCCAGACAGCAATGGGCTTGCTCCCACAGGCGTGGGCCGAGCGAGAGGACCGACCCACTGGTCCCCGTGGCCATGCAGCACCCAGGAGGAACGCGGCAGAGGACTGCGTGGAGCACGTGCTGGGCTGTGATGAACGTGCACAGCAGATACGGTTTCATGAGCATCCCAGGCCCATCACCACCAGGCGACTCCTGACCTTTTCAAAACAAAGGCCTCCTGGACGGCCGCTCTCCCCTTGCCTGGGATTACAGATGCTTTACTACAGCAAAGCTGACCTTTCTACCCAGGGACGTAGCAAAAAAAAATACAGTTTTTAATTCAAAGCTTGATCTTTCATTCGGCGTCTTTGATGGGCTTTATGTAGCGAGATCCAGATTGGATACCCGGTGGGTTTTTTTGTCCAAACACTTGATATCAGAGAATTAGAGAATGCATTAATTAAATTCCTCACTTGTTTATGCCAGATGGAAAAGGCTGGTAGCATCCTCTCTCTCCCTTTTTGCTCAGGAAAGAAAAGGCATCTGCACATATTAGCAAGGAGCGAATGCTACAGGGTGCACTGCTTTCTCATTACTGTGTGTAAAACAAAGGAATCCTAATCAGGAAAAGCCTTCATGGCTATCCATTGATCTCACTTTTATTAACTTGCCATTCTCGGCTTGGACTTGTTTTCATTCCTCGCAGCTCCCTGGCTCAGATCAGCTGAAGCCATTTGAGGCATCTGCTTTGCCACGGAAGTCGGGGCAGATCCAGACCGTGGTATTTCTCCCAGCCCTGGATGCAAACAGCCCTCTGCAGTCAGGCCAGGGCTGGACCAGTTCTGTTGCATTCATTAATCTCTCTAATCTACACAGCAGCCTTTTATTATGAGGACGGAGCATCGCATCTCTATCTCATTGTTTAGGCCGTAACTTGTGATGCACTGCCGTTCATCCATAATCGCGGCTCGGCTGTTTGGACCAAAAGCTGGATCCTCCCTTTTCCTGCCCTTTTCATGTCTGTGACAAGGTACTTTGCAGAATTTGCAGATGAGTCCTGAGGAATGAAGTGCGCCCTTGGTGCCAAGAAGGCGACCGGCATCCTGGGCTGCATTGGTGGGAGCGGTGCCAGCAGATCGAGGGCAGCGATTCCTCCCCTCTATTCGGCACTGGGGAGGCCACATCTGGAGTCCTGTGTCCAGCTGTGGGCCCCCCACTGCAGAAAGGATGTGGATATATTGGAGAGAGTCCAGCAGAGGAGAATGAAAATGGTTGCAGGGCTGGAGCACATGACTGCTGAGGAGAGGAGGGAAATGGGCTGATTGAGTCTGCAGAA
>NW_017729001.1:33384857-33385649 GCF_001723915.1 Gavialis gangeticus | reverse complement strand
CTTGGAGCAGGGGTTGGACTGGATGTGACCTCCTGAGCTCCCTCCACACCCTCGCCGTCTCTGATTGTAGAAGAGGAAGCCTACATTCAGGGCGCCCCAAGGCAGCCGTGTCGGCGGTGCTGCTTCTGTGTCGGGTCAGCGCCAGGCCTGGCTCCGAGAGGCATCTCCAAGCTACTCGCACGTACCGAGGGTATTAGCCATGCTGGGTCTTGCTCCTCGGGAAATCAATTCTGGCTCTCAGCGAGGTACTTTGCTGGATAAAGCGACAGACCGCGGCACGCCGAGCTCCACAGGACGACACCGGTGTGTTTAATGCCGATGCTCTCACGTAACGGTAACCTTGACAATCGTATGAGCTCAGGGCAGCTCCGCCGCCCGCCCACAGCACAAGGATGCAGGCCATTCAAGCAGCCTGCTTTCTTGCAGGCGAAAAGAGGTTGATTTCTGTTCCTCAATCCCCCCCCCTGCTCCATCTGGGAGCAGGGAGAAATCCCCTTCCCTGCGCAGCCCCTGGGGCAAAGCTGCTCTCTCCTATTTGCAGGGTACCTGACACAGCTACAGTCCTGGTCTTGCTTTAGGACTTCCGGAAATTCAGCTGCACCCCTGGGATATGAATCGCCGCCCGTCCCTGAACACCAGGAAGGAATTTAACGTGAAATATCAGCCTCTTTCCTGCATTTCCAGGGGCTGCAGTCAGCCCCAAACCCTTGGAGACCCCTTTCCAGACCCTCCTTCATGCAAAGCAGCCCTTGATCCCATCCAAATTCTTTCCAGCTCCCCTGGGACGAGTCC